>NC_059182.1:18760418-19099978 GCF_020631705.1 Daphnia magna | reverse complement strand
CACATTTATCGGTTTTATCTCTTTTTCTCCAAAATTTCACACAAACAAGTTTAAAAATGATGTTATTTCGACTAATTTTGATATTCTGCGTCGATCTAGACCATTCCTGTTGCTCTACGATTTATGGTTCAAAAGTTAGCTATTTTGCATAAGGTTTCCTAAGTTCTCACTGTAGTAAAATGATGATTTCTCACGAATCTTTGATATTTAAATATTGAAATGCATAGATTCCGACTAATTTTGAGATTTTGCGTCGATCTAGACCATTCCCATTGCTCTAGAATGTACGGTTCAAAAGTTGGCAAATGCGGCTCAAATTGAAAATTCGCTTTAACTCCTCAACAGTTAGCCGCACGATTGAAATATTTATGTGCCGAACTTCTTTTTGCTTTCCCGACCGTGCGGTGCTGTCAGATTTCCGATTTACCTGAATGAAAATTTTGACTCAGGAATTTTCAGAAAAGTCGATTTTGTGGCTCAATTACAAGTCGCCCCGAGGAAATATTTATGTGGCAAGCTCCTCCCTATGTGCCCCACATTCTCCTAACGTCAAATTTGCGATTTACCTGAATGAAAATTTTGACTCCGGAAGTTTTCAGAAAAATCGATTTTGTGGCTCAATTACAAGTCGCCCCCGAGGAAATATTTATGTGGCAAGCTCCTCCCTATGTGCCCCACATTCTCCTAACGTCAAATTTGCGATTTACCTGAATGAAAATTTTGACTCCGGAATTTTCAGAAAAATCGATTTTGTGGCTCAATTACAAGTCGCCCCGAGGAAATATTTATGTGGCAAGCTCCTCCCTATGTGCCCCACATTCTCCTAACGTCAAATTTGCGATTTACCTGAATGAAAATTTTGACTCCGGAATTTTCAGAAAAATCGATTTTGTGGCTCAATTACAAGTCGCCCCGAGGAAATATTTATGTGGCAAGCTCCTCCCTATGTGCCCCACATTCTCCTAACGTCAAATTTGCGATTTACCTGAATGAAAATTTTGACTCCGGAATTTTCAGAAAAATCGATTTTGTGGCTCAATTACAAGTCGCCCCGAGGAAATATTTATGTGGCAAGCTCTTCTCTATGAGCTCCACACTACCCTGGTGTTGGAATTGTGAACTACCTGAACGAAAAATTTCACTGCGAATTTCCGAGAGAAAACTCGTTACTACGCCAAAACTGCGGTTAATATCTTTACGAAATACATCGGAACGTATTATCTAACAAATTCTGCATCTTTCTAGACCGCTCTCGTTGTCCTAGGATGAACGGTTCAAAAGTTGAAGAACACATTGCAGCATTCACAAGTTCTCATCATAGAAACATGGCTATTGCCGACGAATATTCAGAGTTCATCGAATGAAATCCATAGAATCTCACTAATTTTGACATTCTGCGCCGATCTAGACCATTCCCGTTGCTCTAGCATGGACGGTTCCAAAGTTAGCAAATACGGCTAAATATGCAAATTAGCTATAACTCCGCAACCGATAGCCGCCCGGTGAAAATATTTGCACGCCGAGCTCCTCTCCTCCTTCCCGATCAAGCCCTCGAGTCAGATTCACAATTTACCTGAACGAAAAAAAATCAACGGTGACGTCTTGCGGCAGACGGGCGCTTCGCGCCCGCTGCCGCGTTTACAATTATCCTTATTGCAACACAACCGAGCCCCTCCTCCTAAAAATCACATTTATCGGTTTTATCTCTTTTTCTCCAAAATTTCACACAAACAAGTTTAAAAATGATGTTATTTCGACTAATTTTGATATTCTGCTGCAGATCTAGACCATTCCTGTTGCTCTACGATTTATGGTTCAAAAGTTGGCAAATGCGGCTCAAATTGAAAATTCGCTTTAACTCCTCAACCGTTAGCCGCACGTTGAAAATTTTTGCATGCCGAGCTCCCCTCCTCTTTCCCGATGAAGCCCTCGAGTCAGATTCACAATTGACCTGAACGAAAAAATCAACGGTAACGTCTTGCGGCAGACGGGCGCTTCGCGCCCGCTGCCGCGTTTACAATTATCCAGATGGATAACGTCTATATTTCCTGAAAAGAGTTACTTTGTATTACTACTATTATGTCATTGAATTTAGTTAATTCAATTTGTAATTAAGTTAAATAAATTAAAATTACCATTTACCTTATTATTCAGCAATACATTAAAAAAGTAAAGTTTAATTCAGTATTGTTTTTCTATTGTTCTCCGAGTAAACTTTATTTTATAAATACTTTACTTAACATATTTAGTTAACATTTGGGTGTGTATTGTTACGTAATAATAGTATTGATTCAAGTATGTCTACGAACGGATCTATGTTTCTGAGCTCGTCAAGGGATGTTATCAAAAGTTATAGTGATAAGCTTGAAATGTTTTATTTCAAATGCAAAAAAAGAAATCTACACCATTAGAAGAAATTCCTGGTTTCATCAGTCTCATTTAACGATTCATGAAATCTTGACCCTAACGTATTATCCTGGTGGAGTGAAATGTCGCAGAAGTATGTGGAAAATGATTTTGATTTAAGTATGTTTCCATTTTTTATACTTAACTATATTATACTTTATTATTTTTTTTTCATGCTATGCTTAACTGAACTATTATACAATGTACTTTACTCTTATGTCGTTTAAATTCTATTTCCGTTATAGTGGATTATACTATTTTTTACAATACTGTACCATACTATACTGTTTATTTATACTATACTTTTCTATAATATACTATAACATTCTGTAAGCTACTTTTCTATGTTTTAATATACTTTACTATTATTTTTTTTAACTCATGGACCACCCATTGATTGGTATTATTTTTGCCATGAAGTTTCGGTACATATTGTTATTAATAATTCTGAAAAGATTGGTGGCATCGGCATTACTGTAGAAATTGATGAATCAAAGTTAGGCAAAAGTATTTAATTTAAAAATTTTTGGTATTTTTATGGTTCTAATATAATTCTTGTATAGAAAAATATAATCGAAGGAAAAGGGTTGATGGAGTCTGGGTATTCGGTGGAGTGGAAAGAGGGTCCGGAAAATGTTTTCTTGTTACCGTTATTGATAGATCCGCAAATACATTGCTGGAAGTAACCAAAGAATGTATTTTACCTAGATCTATCATAATATCTGATTGTTGGAAATCCTATGATAAGCTAGAGTAAGTATTAAGTGTTATTTATTTTTTATGTGTATTAAGGTTAAGAATGTGGATTTGGAATAGGGAACGTAATAATTACATTCATTTAAAAGTAAACCCTAGGTTGCATTTTAAAGATCCAGAAACTGGAGTCCATACGAGCCAATTAGAGGGTTAATTAATTGTAATTAATTTTAATACACCATTTGTTTATTCTTTTTATTTTTTTTATTGTGGAATTTAGCAAAAAAGTCTTCCTAACGCAAATAGGAGTAAAAAATTTTTGCTTGATATCTAGCTACGTTTGTGCTTGTGCGTTATGCTTATTTTGTAAGTAGTCTGCCATTGTTATTCAAAAATTGCTCCATATACTTCAATGAAGCTTGTTGTAGCAGCCACGGGATTCATCCTTTTAAATTTCTCCATATGGGGATTAAGAATTCGGTTTTTTATTTTTAGATTAAAATTTATTTTCTTTTCAAAAACATGATTGTTATGTTAATACTTGTTATGTCTTCCACATATTTAGGATTCATTTTTTCCCTAACGGTGGTTCCATGTTTTCCTCCTTTTCCAGATCCTTTATGCGCTAAAAATTAGGTATTAAAAGAATTTTTATTTTTTAGTAAAAATTTATTATTCTTACTTTTTTAGTATTCATTGATAAAAATTGACGACATCAATTCATTCATGAATTTGTAAATAGTATAGTGGGAATTTTTTACAATATTTATAGTCCAATCTTCTGAGACGATTACGTTAAGTTTTTCAAGGTGTGTTTTCAAACGCATAGGGATATTAAATGGCTGAGTGATTGGATATTTCTGTTTGAAATAAATTTTAGTCAAGTTATTAGTTCTTATTTACATATTTTATGTCGTAATTATTACCGTCAATTCAATGTTTTCTATTGTTAAATCTGATTCATCATCAGATATTTCATTATAAACCTCTTGCAGAATGCGGATAGCAGGATTCCTGTAGTCCGGCAATGCCTCTATCCACCATCTTCCGCACCTTTTTTTAACAGGATTTCTTATGGGATTATTTTTTCTAGTTGAATAATTTGGTGGAATCCGCAAGAGTGCGTTCGCAAACAGGGGGGGTCGCGTCAGTCACTTCCTCTATTATATCATTACGTTTAAGTTGTGACATTTTGTAATTGCCCTTGTTATATTTATGAGTTTCATGTTACACGGTAATACGATTGTCATACAGAAATAATGAAATATAATCACATTTTAATTTTCGGAGTGAACTTATACATTTATTGTTACACGTTTGGACTTATTACATCCCTTAAAGACAGGTTGGTATAAGAAGAATAGTAAAGACGTTTAAGTAAAAAAGTATACTGAATGAATATTTTTTATTAGTAATTCAAATTTCATTACATAGTTATGGTGTATTCTTCTCATTTTGATTCAAAGTTATGCCACCCATACAAAACCGTTTTCTTAACTTTTCTAATCGCGGAGTGAAATCGGAGATTGGAATCGGGGATTGAAATCGGGGAAGGCACAGAGCACCGAATTCACCACACCGAGCACCGAAATCACTTCCCCGATTAAGATTATCCCCGCACCGGATCGACTAAAAAGATCCCCGATTGGCGCGGGGTCAAGCGCTACCCCTATAAGAATTTCCGTATGTTAAGTACAACTATTGCGGATTTTTCATTTTTCAAATATATATATGTATATATATATATGTATATATATTTTTTTTTATTTTTTTTTATTTTACATATTTTTTGCTTAAAAATATTGGTGAAATTTTTTTTTCGAGTTGACAACCTCCGCTATAACTCCTCAACCGTAAGCACATCACAATAATTTTATAATTTTATAATCAACAGCTAATAAAAGCATCCAAATTCCATCACATTAATGAACCATGAGCCAAGTGGTAACTCTGGAACAACCGAGAGGTCACCGACTCTATTTCTCGAGGTTCACCGCTTGAGAAAAAGCGGATAAGAGGTAGAAATAGGGATCGGCCCCGATCCTAATCGGGTTTCGAAATTCGGGCCTTAGGGCGGGACGTTCGGGGCTCGGGGTGAAATTTTTTTAATCCCGATCTCAATCGGGATTGTATCGGGGTGCCTAATCGGGGATGCAACCCCGATGGTATTCAATCAATCGACGTAAAAACATAATCGATCGAGTCGAAATCAATTATTATGATGAAAAACGGGGAGTTCTCCCCGGTTGCCCCGATAAAAATCCCGACCCAAATTCGTAGTTTGAATTCAGGCGCCATTTTTGCAAATGGCGTCGGGGTGAGCGGGTTAACCTCAATTTTTGCTCCGCCCCGTGCTGACGAAGTAGCACCCCGATTCCGCCCGGATTGCCCTTTTCTGGGATGGGCGGGGCAGTTAACCCGATTTTGGCTAATCGGGGCCGATCACTACAAAACGCCATTATTTGGTAGCGTTCCTTTGTTGTGTAGCTATATGGCATCACTGTAGTCGCTAGATATTTAATATAGCAGACAGAAAATGGCGCTATGAAAAATCTAGAATTTGACGTTTGCTGTCTTTTGAGGAAAAATAGACTAAATCTGGCGTTGCATCTGATCACTATCATTAAACTACTAAGACATAACAACAAGGGATCAACCACGAGCATATCGAGGCGCTTTTTGGCCAATCGAGGTTCACATTTCGGGGCATCAGGGTGGGGATTTCGGGACTAAATCGGGGTACGCGCTACCCGATAACTGCAACTAATCAATTTATAGTAAAACCTAATCGATCGAGTATTTCGACCCGATTGCCCCGATAACACCCCGATTATATTTATTCTGCCCGCCTACCCCGATTTTTTACAATAAATGTGGCTTGATATTAAAAATAAAATCAAATGAAATCATTTTCTTTCATTAGATTCCATTTTCTCTTGGTTTATCCGGTGGGTGATAGTAAAAATAATAAAAAAGGGAAATTGCGGAAATTTACAGTATTTTGGGAAAACACTAGAAATTAAGGAAATTTACGCTAATCAAGCAAATAGAAAAATAGGCAAATACGGACATATTTCCCAAGGCTCACCCTGGAAAAGAGTAGGCGACCCCTGAACAACAACAAGCAAAAACTTTCCTTAAGAAATGGATTTTGCACCAAAAAATCGCTGGCTAGGTTCAAAATTCTTAAAATTAAATTTTAGACAAAACCAATTTAACTAAAAGTTGTTGAAAGAAGCCCCTGATCGCCAGGGTTTCTTGTTTAAGGCCCAGTCGTCGGGAACTCGGGGCCACCGGATTTGATCCCAGGCCCAGCTTACCCTTGGCATCGCAGTCCAATGCGATACCAATGCGGCGAGCTACGACTCTAATTCATATTACTTCATTTTCGATAAAGTTCGACTACTGAAACAACTTGTCAATTGTCACGTCAGATTTGAGGAAAATGTAACAGGTGGCTGCTGTACTAAATGGAAAATTAAAATTTTTAATACAATGATCACGTCCCACGTCACTTTCTTTTCGATTGGCAAGTTTTCCGCCAGTGTTCTTCTGCGTATCTGCCTGTTGCCGTTAACACAAAAACCACATTTGCGATGAAAATGTGTATTCCATTTTAAACCAGTCAGGTAGGTCCTTAAATACCATATTATTGTCGTAGGATCTCTTTTTAGTAAAAAAACTTCAAAGACCAAACAAGTTTTGCAAGAAAGGTCCCTGCTGGATTTCCTTACATGTAATTTTTAGTCTACATTGCTGGCATTAATGCTTGCCTCTTCAGGGTGGTATACATTTTATTTCAGCATGCATGAATCATATATTTAACCCAACTGGGTTATCGTTGCTTAACTTGCTTAATTTGTTAATCATTTATATTATCTTGATGGCTTAATTTGGTCCTGCAGATGTAGCCTACACCATCTATAGTTTCTCGATCTTTTCATTTGTTGCAGAGCAGCACATCCCTGTATGGAGAGTAAGAGCTTGAATGCTGATGTCTACAAATGTAATGCATCATGCAAAGAGCATGCGTTCATTTCGTACGATATTTATGTGGAAGCATCGCGACGGCAGACGCTTTTAGTTAGCAGCACGTTACTATATATGGGATGTTCCGGCTTGATCTCCGGCAGTCGGTGCTCGACCACCATTGACAGCACAATACATCCGGCATTCCTTCTCCGTCGTATCCTTGTGGGAGCCGTTTTCCCGAAGACTGCACAAAATCATCCAGTGTTCCTTTACGCATAATTTGGAAAATGTCTTGTTAATGACTGTCTCCTTTGCGGCCACCAGCAGCACCATACCAAATCAATGGCTTTATTAGTCTTTATTCCATATCGTTTAGGCACCGCTACTCTCGTCTTCACTTGCTGCATGCTGATAACTGGTAAGTCTTGATGCCAGCATTCTTTCATATTTCTTCCAAGTTGATAACAAAAGCAGCGCATTGGTTGTACAGTAAAGGCCGTATCTCGATCTTGTCGAATGCTCTGTGAATGCACTTTATTACCAGGCAGAGGTTTTTGTATCAACCCAATGCTTATATTTGGTTTGCAAATGATTGAGTCTGTTTAAAGGGCGATTATGCTTTTGCTGCGCTTCCGGACATGAGCAAACCGGACAGACGACATTATTCAAATTCTTTGCTGGATACTTGTACCCTTTTATGCAAATGATTTGGGAGAATAAAGGGAGAAATAGCGCGACAGACACCGACGTAGCCTGCGGATTTGTGCGTTCTTGTGTAATGCCCTTAGACGCCCGTATGTTTCTTTTTTTTTCCGTAGATGTTGTCATCTGATGTTGTCATGTCATTTGAGTTGTAATGAACGGAATACTTGATTTTAAAGAACGTTTAGGCAGCAGCGCGGCAGGCAGCGGCATCTGGGATCCAGTCGAATCATCTTCTACGTCTGCAGCGTCAACTGCAACGTCAACTGCAACGACAAACAATCTAATCACGTTATCACCTAATGGCAGTTTGACTTTGCACACCTTCCGGCCGGAGCAGTTCCGACCAGACGTTCACGCTGCCACCTACAGGTGTTTGGCAGCCAATTTCATTGGTCGTATCCTCTCCACTCCTGTGCGCGTCCGTGCAGGTACTAGTCTCGTGAAACTAACAATTATATTCGCCTTTTAAAACACAAAAATTGTCGTACTTTTCTTTTTGGCGCCAAAAAAGTGATTTTGCCGCCATTCGAGGTCAACGTCGAGAATCCTCGAGTTCGTCGTGGCAGTACGGCTGTTTTTCGTTGCTCTGTTCCTGACTCTGTTCGTGATTATGTTACAGTCACTTCTTGGATTCAAGACAATCGATACGACATTTTTCTTACTTCAAGTCAAGGTAGACTATGCCAAGTGGAAATCAATGACTGATTGCATTTTCATGTGTGTCACCTCGCTACAGTGCTTCCACTCCGAGTTTTTTCATCTGGCCTTCGACGATGCCAGATATGGCCAATTATGGCCAAATATAATTTTCAAAATAGCCAAAAATTTAGCCAAAATTATATACATAAAAAATCGAAATCACTCATTGCAGACTTTCTTTATTAAAAACAAGTTTTTCTTTGAAACTGTTAGACATTATTTCCAAGTTTACATTAGTAAAAATACAGGAACGAACAATCAAGCAAAACAATAAACTACGATCACAGGATTCAAAGCGTGAGATATTGCTTGCTAATCAGAATCAGAACTTACAATGGCAGCATTGGTTTTCACTGTTTTAGAAAGTTGTAACAGCGAATCAGAAATTGTAACACTACCAGCATTTTCCCCATTACTTTTTAACCAAATCTTTCCCTTCATTACAGCATCGACCGATTTGTCGTGAAGGCCGTTTTTCAATCCATGAAATCAGAAACTTAGAAACATTACTACTTGAAAGTCTTGAATTGCGAATTTGTAGTCTGCTCCACTTTACTTTACAATACAATGTAGCGAGTCGCGACATTGCCAAACCCAACGCTTGAAAAAGATGAAACTAAATAATACGAAAAGGGTATTTTTTGTTCTTTTAATAATCTTAAGTATTAGCAAAAATTTTAGCAAAATCTTGAAAATGGCCAGGCCATGGCCACATGGCCAGACATACTGAAAATAGCCAAAATGGCCAAAAATAGCCACTTGTGGACGCACTGCCTCGCTAACTGTCGATCGACAAATGAAGTAATACGGGTCACGTTGACCTAAGGAACCATTAAAAAAAAAACACCCTTCTGCTCAGGCTCAATTAAATTATCCTTAAAGTTTTGACCTTTTTGTTTGATTAAGTATACGTAAATATTTCTTAAAACTAAAAAGATTGAATTGTTCCTATGTAGAAAATATCGTTACTCCTGGCTTTTGTTTGAACTCAAATCTGCTGCCTTTGCATATTTGGCAATCGCTTTTTTTTCGAGTCAACGTTTACCAAACGGTTTATTCAGGAATGGCTACCGTCGGCATGGGACGTGAGTTGCAAGTTTTGCAACGGCTCAAATGGAACACAGTTTGTGAAAGTTGAAAAAGTTCCTCGAAAAAGTTTGGTTTTCAGTGTTCACTTTCCATGCCTCTAGCAATTTAAATGATTAAAGAACAAAATGAAAAACTCAAAAATTTTTTTCGTAAAACAGATGGACGTCACGTAATGCTGGCCAATGGCGACTTGCACGTTTTGTCTGCACGCCAAGGCGACGAGAATCATTTGTATCATTGTCGAGTTCTCGTCCAGCCCAACGGGCAAACAATGACCAGTTCCACTGCTAGACGAATCATCCTCAGTCAAGGTATCTGATTGTGTCAACATTATTGATTTTCCAGTTAAGAAACATGACCTTTACGTGTACCCTAGAAACCATGACAAAGATGGCACCAGTCATTGTAGAAAGTGTGAATCGAATTCGAGTTTGGCGTGGACAAGATGCCGTTTTACCTTGTGTTTTTCACGGATATCCTCCGCCTAAAATCAAGTAACTATTTATTGGCACAGTTCTTTTGTCTGAACAATTGTACGTAACCATAAATTGATCCATGCAGATGGTGCAAAAGTCAAACGATTCAGTGTGGCAATCTGTTGTTGCCACTGGTGGCATCAGCTGCCACGCAAGAGCATCGTGGTGGAGTGCTGGGACATGGGCGTCATCGCCTCGTTGGTGGCACTTTACTCATCGCTTCCGTCGTCGCCGAAGATCAGGGCCGTTACATTTTTTCCGTCAACAATTCCATGGGATTAGTCGAATCACGTACCGAACTCGTTTTTCGTGACAAATTACAAGTCAGAATCGTCGAACGTCGTCGTCGTCGCCGCCGCCGCATCGGCTGCCCAGCAATTCAAGTCGTCGATGCAGAGACGTCCGTCACCATCACGTGTCATTTCTCCGGTAGTCCCAGGTTAATCATTTTTACATTTCTTGTTAAATGGAACAACAACTTAACTTAAAATCTGGGGAAAACAATTTCTAGGCCGGTTGTCAGTTGGCTCAAAGATGGCCAGCGCTACTTGGTGGGCAATAGTGGGCGTGTCTCTTCTTCATCCGGCGACGACGGCTACACCGATATGGTCCAGTTATCCATTTCGTCCGTCCAACGTGAAGATGAGGGAATATACCAATGCCTGGCATCCAATGACGAAGGAGATTGGGCCCAAGCATCGGCCCAGCTGGCCATTGGAGCATTTCCTCCTCATTTGAAAGAAACGTTCAGTCGGCAAGTTGTACATCCGGGAAGTTCAGTCTCGTTGAAATGTTTGGCCTCTGGCACTCCGCTGCCTCATTTCACTTGGACGCTGGACGGGTTTCCGTTATCGCCCGTTTCCGAACGATATTTCCTCGGCCAGCAGCAACAAACGGGTCACGACGATCTTGTAGTGGCTCATCTCAACATAACCCACGTCCGAGTCGAAGACGGAGGCAATTACAAAGTGAGTTTTCGTGCAATAGGTACCGTACGTTTTTCTTGAAATTCTTCAATTAAAAGGCGTTTGTGGCGTTTGTGCGAACAGTGTGTAGCGGAGAATCGAGTGGGTCGCGTAGAGCATTCAGCCAATTTGCATATTTACTTCAATTCAATGGCAGTTTGACGATCGATCCGTTGGATAAGAGCAGCGACGCCGGTCTTTATAGTTGCGAGGTGCGTGGCCAGAACGGACTCTCGGCTCGCCAGTCACTTCAACTCAACATCCTCGGTAAGTTTCAGTCCTTTTCTTTCCCTCTTTTTATCTGGAAACTTTGGCTTTTCCTTTAATAGGGATGAATAATCAAAGGCTAAATTAAAATCAACCAGAATTCGAGTAGTCCTTTTTTTTCTATCGCATTTTCTTAGAAGAAATGATGGCCCTCGAGTTGATTAGAAAGAGTAAAAATTATAGATCCTCGGCAAGAAAAAACTAAACTTAAAAGATAACCTTTTGTTTGATTTTTTCCTGTTCACAGCTTTGCGAAAATATTGACTCGGCGCCTTTTTCTTTTCCCCCTCCGCCCTGTAAACTTGCTCGGTCGCTGTGTATACTCTTTGATGATGAGAAAGTCAACAGCGCTTTTCTATCCGGTCTGGAAGCAGAAAAAAAATTTTAAAAAAAGGAAGCAATGAAAGCAAATGAGACAGACCGACTATATCGATCCAGCAGCCAGAAGCCAATTTAAGTCTTTCCCATTTATTTTTGTGAAAAACAAGAAAAAGGAGATGAGTTAAGTGGGTAGGAAGGATAAATTTAGAAATTTCTCGACGTTTTTTTTTGTTGTTGCTTCCGGTCGCCGGAATTCCGTTTAAAAAAAAAAAAAACACGAAAATAAAACGATATTGGATACAGACGCGCCTCATATAATGGCAATGAGCGATTCGGCCGTGTTGAATTCCGGCGAACGATTGGCTCTTCAATGCGCCGTACTTAAAGGTGGATTGCCGTTGTCCGTCAGCTGGTCGAAAGATGGCCAAGTGATCGCACCGACAACTGCAACAACGACGACTAGCGTCCGTTTGGTGAACGAATTCACAGCCACGTTGACGATTGAATCGTTGACTGGACAACATGGTGGATGGTACGTCTGCCGCAAATATATAATTTCAGTTACAATAGTGCAATAGAAAAAAAAGTTATGGAAATATTTATCAGGCTTTAGAGCAGCATTAGCCTTTGCTATATCTCCACATCATGTAAATGGAAAATCTCTGGAACTTCTTGTTGAGTATGTCAGATCGTAAATAGTATTGTTAGCTGAACTTACCGTCTTTCTTAGACAACATGATATTTCAATAGTCCTTATTTTTACACCAGGAAATGAAGCCATTGTGCATATTGCATCAACCAAGGGCGAAATGTTACCACATATAGGCCAATGTTACAACGGACACATGAAGTCTGTATGTTGGTACAGTTTATCAACAGGCATAAGAGCATGTTCGGGCAATAATTGTGGGATAGTTTAGGTAAGCTTTTTTGCCATTACAACAAATCTTTTCATGCACCCTTGGAAATAGGTAATGTTTGTCTTTCATCCTTGTTATAATGGTTTATTATTTTTTGGTAGGATGCATCGTGCAAACCGTGCTTCTTTTTTTTTAACTCGTCCATTTCTTTATTGCCACGAATTTGTTGTTGTTTTTTTTTTTCGGGGATTAGGCGATAATCAGGACTTTGTCTACTTATAACATATTTTTTCTTCTTTTTATAGGTAGATTCTTTGCTGCGTCATAGCTCGGGAGTCGTAACGGGCAATATCCTTGTGCATTAAGTTGGTGAACTCTTGTGTTCCATTGGGTAATGCTATCAAATCTTAATGTGCTATTTGTGAAAGATTTTATTATTCTGTATGTTTTAAAGGGAAATATTTCAAATTGATTAATTTGCATGTTACGGAGTTGTTTTTTTCTGATCTGTGGAGCCTGACATTTTCCACAATTTCTATCGGCGGACAAAATGTCTTTTAGGTAACAGCCCGACATTTCAATCTCCGATTTAATGACGATCACGAAACCCCCATTTGGTTGTCTATGTAGGATTGGTAGCAGCTTACGAAGCAGTAGGTTCCAACATCATCTAACGTCTGCTTTAGTAATGGCAGGGATGTGAATGATAATTTGTGAAATCAAACAACTTCAGCAGGTGCCTAGCTCAACAACTCCTATGGTAAATATTTGTCCTTGTTATGATACTTAATTTTAAAGTTTCTAACTGGCTATTTTTTTTTCTTTATTGTTTGTTTCTTTTTGTTTTTTGTTTTTTTATTTCTCCATTTTCTTTTTCTTTTCTCCAGAAATCTAGATTGGTGGTGGTAGTTATAGGGCGCCTGTTCAGGCAACAGTTTCGTTTTTTAATCCGCCAAGGATTTATGCGTTATTGCGTCTACTGTGTAGCCTGAGTAGCATACGCAAGGGGGCGTTTATCTACATTCCTGATCACCAAGCAGTTACAAATATGTTCTACACTGATAAGCATCCGAGGCAAAGGGCGAGCTGAACTAGGTATTTTGATAATCCAAATTAAAATGTGTTATGGCAGTATGATTGTTCCAGTACTCATTATTTCTTAATTGGAAAAGTCTATTGCCCCTCAACTCCAGAGGGCACTAGTTTACAGCAACTCGGGCTCACCCTTTGGGTAATTTGAGATACTTTTCTGGACGGTTCAGAATCTTATTATTGGCCAAAATTTGATACGAGATTAATTGATACTTAGTCCTGTCAGACCTCAAATTCTAAGGTTTATAATTCTTGTTCTATGACCGATTTTATTATTATTTTTTTTTATACAGAGAGTGGATTCTCATTTCTTCTTCATACCAGCGAGCAGATTTGAGGTTTAAAATTGTTTTAGGTTGTTAAGCAAGTCTGACTTTCTACGATGTACATGGCCGCCAAACTTTGTCGTTATGTCTCACTGTTAATCGGTAAGAAAAACGTCGAATTATTGACGATACGTTTGTCAAAATGGCAAATACAACGCCTAACGATTTAAATCTAACTTGGGATAATCTACTTCTCGGACAAGGTATCAACCTTCTCTTTTTTTTTTTGCTTGTATTATATTGCCTAATATTCAATGTCATTACATATGAAAATATTACAGGTACTTTGAGACCGGATCTAATTGAGTCCGCTTTCCATATGGCTTCTTCGCGCACGGTTGCCATGAAGACTCGTCATAACGATTCCGAAATGGTTCGTCAATTTCGCATTCACGGCCGTGTAGTAGAACCTATTAAAGGTATTTGCATTAAGGTTTTTCCTGCGTTATGACAATCCAGTAAGATCTTTGATCTTTTCGCATTTTTTCCCAACAGACTTCCTTAAAGATGAAGTAAGAGCCTTAGGTCGTGAGCTGGGTTCCTGCACAATTACTGGAACGTTACCCGTTTCCTGGTCCCGGTTTGTCAATTTGAATCATTTACGCCGAAGAGCCGTTCTTGGAAGCTAATTTCGATGAGACGCAAGTGCTGATTCGTTCGATGGTCTATTATGCCAACATAGCAGCCAAGGAACATGCCTTGCTCAATCGGATTGAAATCGTGACGTCGGAAGAAGAACGTCTTCTTCTGGAAGAACTGTCTAGTCGCAACCTATGTTGCCACGCTACTGCCTATTCGCACTGTCGGTGTTCAGGTACAGGAGGTTGCAGAAAAATGTGTCGGGTATGGCAAACAAAGCATAGGGAAAACCGCCACATTTTTCTGCAATATATTGTACAACAGATTCGCAATTTAGACGTTGTCGTAATAATGCCGCGATCGTAATCAACTCTTATTCAAGGTATTAGATGATAGGTGCCACCGTATCTACGCCAAGGTTTTTTTTTCTCTTGTCTAGATCTTTTAATGGCCAGTGGTATGTCCTTGATGCTCGTCTTATCAAAACACTTGTTTACATTTTTTTTTTTTTTATTGTGTCACTTATGACAAAGGGTCCTTGTGATCATGGCCAATGGCTTGAGCCGGATACCAACGACTATGGCACCTGTCGCCCTTCGCCTTGCCCAGTAAGCAAATGCAACGGTCGCCAGATCTACTGGAAGTCAACACTAAATTCTGAAGGTGGCTGTTATAAATCGTTCACACGTGGGCCTTGCAGGCGAAGTAGCTATTTCCTCGTTGAAGAATATGGCCCTCGAAGAGGTCGATGTGTTTCTCAATTTGGATCATCCTATGAATCCTATGTCCTTCCGTCACGCTATCCCAGGATGAGAAACCCTTACGACATGATGTACAACAACGCGATGAGCCCGTGATCGAAATTTGGCATGTATCCGCCGTTTGGCATGCAGGAAGAATAGCAGAGACGACTATCCTGACATTCCCAGTTTCGATTACTGAACTAGAAACAGTTTTACAGAACCATTCACATGGTTTTGTCTCTATTATTTCATTTAAAAAATGTGATTGCAAATTTTCTATTGTGACGTATGGCGGATAAAAAACAACCTTAATTAGTTTTAATGCATGAATTCGTTAGCCAATAATATGTGTATGAAGAAAATGTTTTCACTTTGAAACAGAGTCATGGAACCCATCGGTTTCCATGACTCTGCTTTGAAAGTTTGAACAGGGATTTCTGTTTTACCTTTCTGCGATGCGGCAACACAGCATTGCATGTCGATCTGCGAACGTTTGACAACTCGCTGGTATTGCAACAGGTTAATAGTTTTGTGTCAAGTAAATTTCAAGTGCGAGTAACTGCTGGAAGATTGCAAGCGAAATCTGCATGTGTCGTGTCATTGTTCTAAGTGTTGGAGACTTTTTTCGTTTTGATTAGGCACTCATGTTTGGGAACAATACCTGAAGTTGGATATCGCCTAGTGATATTTACATATTAAGTCCTATTTTAAGACACTTGGGGCGATACGTTTCGCAACAAAGATCTATACAGTACTCAAAAGATGACCCACAAGCACTACGCCACCACGATTGAGACAAGGTAAAACACAAAACTATAAAGCGCCATTTATCAATAATGAATGAATTTCCTCATTCTAACAATAATTTAAGAAAATGTAAATGTATACTTAGCTGTGGTAATTATTTCGTTTACATCGACTACACTTCAATAATTTACAAGTGGGAAAGTGTTGCCTATAAGCAACAAGAAGGTATTGTGCATGTTTATGAGCGAATCATGGCTTAATGGGTGAGTGTCGGATTGTACCGCTGGATGTTTGTGGATCAAATACCATCAAAGGTAAAAAGTACAAAATATGTTTACTGATTCACTTTATTGACGTTATCACCTTCAGTTTAGAAGCGTTTTAGTAATTTACTTTGGGATACTTTAAACTATTATTACAAGTGTGAACAAGTAACCTTTATAAACTTACTCTTAAATAAAAAACAATTTTACTTAACAGTTTTCTTCACCATGACATACTTGGAATTTATATGCCAATACGTGTAATCCATCAAGGACACTGAATTTCACAACACCTGAATGGGATTCGAACCCAATGTATAGAGAATTCCAGTCCACCGCTCTACCATTGAGCTATGAGACATATTACTGAGAAATCTAAGTCTTCAACACATTAAGGTAACTGTGCAAAGTTGTACATAGGGGATCAAATATCAATGGGGGGATATAGGGGGGGTTGCCAGGAAGGTATCGCATCCGCCTAGCAGCTCCAAGGTCCGTGGTTCGATTCCACGGAGGTTCCCGATGTCCTGGGCTTCCAATCTTCCACGTCTGCCAGTCGGGTCGAGAAACTTCCCCATTACGAAGTAATGGGACGGATATTTTGGCAATGTTTAATATAATATCCAATAAAAAATCTTAATAAATTGTTCATTATAATTTATCCGTGTGAATGCGTATTTTGTTACTTGAATACTTTACAACGTACTTTAGCCATTGGCATCCTCTGTCGAGATATCTAACACATACTGCTTGATCAATATTTTGTGTATATAAGATTGTAACATATAGTCAATCAACTGAATCTTTTAATCATCGAAGTATTTCTTTCGGCTCTTGTAGGATTTGAACCCTTAAACTTTGGCGTTCCATGCCGATGCTCTACCACTGAGCCATAATTCACGTTAGTAAGTTTTCTATATTTTCGTGTTAATTGAGTTCAACAAATGTGGACTTAGAATAATATTTGCAGCGAGATTCAAGATAACTTCTTATTAACATGTAAATCCATCTTATAGAAACGCAATGACATTCACATTAAATTTATTAACCTTCTGCCGGGAGTTGAACCCGATACCTTTAGATCCATTATCCAACGTTCTACCAAACAGCTATGATCCTTGAATGCAAGTTATTCAGGTTAGCATATAGTTTTACTAGCCTATAAAAATTGCATTTTTTTTTTTTGCCTTCTAATATTAGTGCAAATTTAAATGTAACTCATGGCTCAACGGTTGAGCATCGGCAATGAACGCTGAAAGTTTGGGGATCGATACCCGAACGAGTTAAATTCATCACTGTGAAAACATTCTAATACATCTGTTAAATCTATATAAATAAAGATTGAATACAAAATCATTCTGCAATTAAATAAATCAGCAAACTACCATCTCCAGGATTGGAATTTAATCGGCGATAATTCAAGGACACTCCGGAATTCTCAGTACAAAAACTGCACATCAGTGGCCATCTCAGCAATGTTCGAGAGTCCAATCCTTAAAAGAAAAAAGTGCTAAGGTAATACATACAAGTAATGTATAGTGTGAACACAAAGAAAGTATGAAAGACAAGTTTTTCAAAATTAATTTATAACAAAATTTGTATTGACAAATCTCTACAATAATGGAATATTTTGCAACTTTTAAAAGGCAAAATAACCATTTCAAAAGTTGCTGTCAACCAAGGCAGGGGGAGACACTGCCTCAATTGACTCACCGGGGAGATTACCCAGTGCTTGGCTAAGAGAAGCCGGAAGAAGAGCTGAAGATTTGGAACATTTTTACAGGAGCGATTAACCTTTAATTCGGATTTGTGGGTAGCGACATGGCCCTCCATAAGCATTTCATCGAACCATGAGGACCCCCACGTCCCCTTTCCGGCCAGAGCCCTCCAAACCTCGATATATGTTGTTTTTATATATACCGTACAGTAGGGGCATGACCCCCTACGGGCTTATTATGAGTCAAGGGGAAACGGGGCCACAGAAAAGAAGGGAGCCCAAATATGCACTTCAATTTTTTAAATATGAAATACCGTTATAAACGGTACTGTGAATAAAGTATGGAAATTCCATGTAGTGCATCCAATCATTAAACTTTATTCGGTATCTTGCCCCAACCAAGGCACCTTTTCAGATCCAAGTTTATCATTAATCTATATTAAGAAAATAAAACATCGTTAGGCATAAAAATTCTTGCTCGTGTAACTTACGCGATTCATCAATTCATTATTTAGCATATTCTTCTGGCAGAGCCTTCGGAAAGGACATACAGACTGCAAATGAAAACGTACTTGACGGATAAATTAATCCCATTAGAGCTTTGCATCTTTGATAGATATGTTCCTAGAATGATCCAAATCCTTTCCTATTGAATAGAAAAGTGTTACATAGATAATACATAGTTATAAAACAGCCTCTTTTTTACTTACGAGTCAATTTTAAGAAGATGAATTTGGTTTTGAAATGTTAATGAATAGGAATCCAAACAGTCAACGTAACATGGGTAACACCTGCAACACCAACATTGAAACTCATTCTAAAACAAAAAACAGATAGCCAAATATCAAACTGAGAATGAATAAGGATAACATTGGCTGTGTTGTGCATGTGAAAGTTGTATCTTTAAAGTTAAATGTTAAGACAAGCTCTTTCATTAGTGATCTTTCATCACATGCATCATGCAATGTTTTTTTTTGTTTTTACTGTTACAGAAATAATATATATATTTACCATACTGAGAAAGCAACAACTTCCAAAATTGCTGCCTAATTCTGAGCCAATTTGAAGCAGTTAACAGATAAACCTTGACATTGGGAATTTAAAAAAAAAATTGAAAACTGTCTGTTTTCTTCTAAAAATGTTTACGCCGTTTGCTATCATTTCCACATGTTAGTCATGGTCATTGTCATTGCTGCAGCTGACATAGAAATCAAAACCTACACACTATCTATGCGGTTTCCTTGTATCGTCGATGTTGATGACAGCTCGGCTATATGCAGCCTGAAGCAATATGCAAATTGAAAGGCTGGTTTGGTTACAGAAATTGTATGGTACCTGTATGAAGTCCCTAGGCAATTGTTCTTTGAGGTACTGCCTCACAGATACATTGACGATTTTGCAGATGGAGCACAGCTTTACAATTTGTATTGTTTCACTAATGACTTCGATGAAAGCAGGCTTTATTTTCAGTTTACATGTATACATAGGCTGGAAATTGGGAAAAAAAATCAATCAAAAATTAATTTATAGTTTGCAAGTGTAACTTTTTTTTACCTCTACTAGATAGAATTTGCAGCCACCTCGAGTTTTAGCAAGCGGATTCGGTTAATGTCTAATTTAATCGACATTAAACATAATCAGGCAGTTATACTTCATCGAAATATCCCGTCACATAAAAAGACAATTGAAAAATATTGATAACGAAAAATTGTTTAATTTATTTCTCCGAAAATTGTTTTCGATCCTTCCTTTAACTTGTCGCGCATATTACGGGTCGTCAACAATTAGAAGCTGGGTGGAGATAACAGGTGTACTAAAGGCCTTTAGGGCGTTAATGATTTCCTTAATCCAGAAAGTTCCTGAAAATAGATACATAAGCCTCAACATCTTTTGAAGAAAATTCCTTTTATACCTAGGAACTACCTGTGTGATGTTCATCGGTGCCACACCAGCAAAGTGAAAAGTCTTTAGCGTCATTTGAGTGCCCGGTTCGTCAAATGCCCTGCTCACAAAGGGCTCCGACAGCCGTGTCTATTTGTTTGACAATAAACCGTGGCTAAGCTTCCATCTTGTAACCCCGTACCTTTCGGATACGTTTGACTTGGTCCTCTCTCCCTTTGTTGACAAAGGGCTCCAACCAAACGAACCATAACTGTTGCTTGTTTCCTTTATGATTGTTTAAAAAATGATCGTTTGTTTAAATTTGTTTTGATCAGTACGGCCTACAGCCTACAAAATTCAACACTTTGTTAACAAACAGGTGAATACAGCTGTATAGTTGTATGACAACTTCCACAGTTGTCATGCAACTAGGAAATCAATATCTGATTGATCACAATACCTGGGATGACAAGAAAAACTCAATAACATCAGAATTTTAAGAGATACCAATAGGAAAACACAATAAGCTATTACCTTTTAATACTTTTGACTAATCATTCTTCTTCATTGCAACTGGGAAGGCAAGTCAGCTGACCAATGGTGAAAAGAGAAATGCATTCACTGCCCTTGGTGTAACCATTGTCCAAAGGTATCTGTTTTCTTTCGGCAATATATGTTTTGCTCATGTAATATAGATGAGTGATTAAAATTAAAACACAAAATACAAGGATTTACCTGCCCAAGTTATTTTGTATGACATTCTGGTGATAATATACTCAAAAATTCAGCACCAATGAAGTCTGAAAGCACTTCACATCTAAAAAAAAAAAAAATCAAATCACACTACATGCTTTGTGCATCAAAAGGCAATTTCAGAGGAAGGAAGTATTTGAACTTACATGAAGATTTTGATTAGGTTGATACCACAGTAAATTAACTAAATAATATATAACGGTACATCTGCATTCTTGACAACATTCACCAACACATTTTTTTCTGTCTAGTAAATGTTAATAAAAACTATAGGAAAAGTCTATTGCCCCTCAAAATTTTGAGGGGCAATAGGTGCGACCAAAACTATAATGTTTGAATCTGCTGGGCAACAACCATACTCAACCATTCAACTTATCCGTTTGTCAAGCAAATATTAAAAATCGACTCCTACATAAAATGGATTGATGTTAATTAAGACTTAACATGGAGATGTATGTTGTGTCAATGCTTGGAAGTAAACTCATCCTGAATTTGTCAGTCTACAGACTAAAAAAATGGTTGACACTTTGATAAAAGTAAATCAAAATGGCAGAAGAATGCGAAATGAGGTTTCCCATGAAAAAGGTATCAAGTACTTTTAAGCAAGATCCCAATTCCATATTTGCCAGCAAATGGTAAGCAATTGTCTTCTTTCTGAAAACAATACTCTTTTATCAAGATTTCAAGTTGTAACTTTAAATCTAATGCTTTTATTTTACTTACTAACACCATAACACTTTCGATGCTGTAGGATTGTAGTTGTCTTTGTAACTTTTGTCATTGTTCATTCAATTGAAGAGGCTGCAACAATCATGCATCAGGCATGGTATAATAGCATCTATTCTAGGCTATAGGCCTACCTTGCCAGAGTCATCTGACCTTGCATCAGGAATACAGAAGAAATAAAAGTGATTAATATTGAACGTTTTAGCAAGTTAAGGATTTAACTGTACCTATTTTTCCATTCCGCTTATTCGCTCTCTACAATGCCACAAAATCTCTCTGCTTTTAGATAAACATATTACCATGATATATCACAGTCAAAGCTGTAAATATCAATCAGCGAATCAGGCGTCACGCGTCAGGGACGACAGGCAGGATTCCTCACCAGAGGGAGAATTGCGATGTTTTTCGATTCTCTTGAAAAAACTAAAAAAGACATGGCCTTTAAATTGTTCTTATTTTTCAACGCGTTAATTGTTATGGGACTTCTAAAAGTAAGCAATGATAAGAAAAAATATGAAAAACAAATCGATAAATGTGAAACTCTTCACTTAATATGTCAAATAATATCATGTTGCTTATTTTTCTTTGCAGTTTATACTTGATTTCTTTTATAGACAAAGGTGAGTCAGTAACACTCCCAGTATTGCAGCTTATGAAGTTTTTATAAGAAATAAACAAATTCATTGAGTTGATCTTAAATGTTTACGCTACAAAATATCGTTTTCTCTTCTATTTTTCTAGTAGACTCTGAATGAACCTGTGCCACCATCCACCATCTCCACATGAATGAGTTCATTTGCTGCACAAACAACCAACCAACCACACACAGCAAACACCACAATAATTTGCAACCTTTGGGACCAAATAACCCAGAAGTTCTAAACCCTTAATTGACCCGGCACTACACCATTTTTTAAATAACTACAATGTTTAGGAAAATTGTTCAAAGACACCAATTCGTTGGCGAACAAACCATGAACCTTACTGATACCTATGCACTATTCAATTTAAAATTGCTACCAAGTCCTCCAACATAGCGATCCGATGCTTTACCATTGAGCTACGAATGACACCTGTAACACTTCTACTTCTTCGACACATTAACATAACTGCACGAGTTAAATAGTCCCTCAGACGACAATGGAAGGATATAGGAAGGCAATGCTAGAATGTTATGGCAACCGACGCCTAATTCGGTGGTTAGATTCACAGTTATGTTCCACAGGATCTTCCAAACATGCTAGGAAGTATACCATTCAAGTGCACCAACAATGTTGAGAAACATACCAACAATGACAACACCAACTTTTGCCAAGTGAGTAAGTTGTGGGATGAACATGTTTTAAGAATGGGTAATATAAGAGACAAACATTTCTTTAAACAAATGGACTTTTTGTCGATCACATTGCGCACTGCATTTTACTTTAGTTGATTTGAGTTGCAAGGTTTATTTATATCTAATCTAACAAAAATGTTTCCCTCCCAAGTGAACACGTTCTGTCTGAATGGCCACACAATGCTGGGTATGTATTGATATGATCGGTGGATTGGATTAAGAGTTGAGGCGTATGGTAGATGACAACAAGAATTCGCCCTCGCTCACACATACAGGGCTCACGAAAATGAGAAATAAAATGTTGCTTCAAAGAATCGGAAAAGAAGAAAAAAGAATAGGGGATGAATGACAACTATGGGGGAGAAAAACAGCATTTAAAATATTCGTTACAAAAGTTCTAATTTGCCTTGTAGAGTACGGAATTCGGCTATGAGGGCAGGTGATGTGGCGTGAGTCGTGCAAAATAGATCCGTCAAATAGACACCAACGGCCTCGACACACTGTCCTATAAGAGCTCGACGATCGGCTGTCGGCACCAGGGCTGCCAAGCCTCCAGTAGAGGAATCAACAAGCCGATTTAACATGTCGGCCAGCACTTTGAGCAAGTGATTGGGTTTGCCTTCAGCTTGCCAAACGACATCCTTTGCGCCGTACAGGCGATTGTAAACGGCAAAAAGACGCTGGAACGATACTCCAGCTGTCAGTATGATGGAAACGGCCCAGCCTAGCAATTAAGCATAAAAACATTGATCGAAATGCATTCCAAAGAACATAAAAATAATTGAAATTTACCTGGTGGGCCATTCCAGCGAACTGAATATGTTTCCAGGGTCTTAACGAGGAACTCCAAAGGGAAAAATTGCTCTGACTGGGCATAAGTTCGACCTAGCGTTTTCATTTTGCTACCCAGGGTGGCCAGTTTTAGTTTCGGTGTCGGCACTACTCAGTTTCTTGACTTCAGCATTGATAATATTTTGCCAAATGCTGGTCACCAGAGCCGAGTCGTAATGATTGGCGCAGTGCAAAATAGCCAGTTTGCATTCCCACAGACCCAATGGCTCAGCGAACTGCTCGTATAGTTGAGTCACGTCAAGCAAGTCGGAATGTAAACGGCTGATGGTGTCGGCATCTCGACTGGGCAACCGAGAGACGGCTTCCAGCACTTGAGACTGGACTTTAGCCACGTCCATTTTCTCCTCCATTTCGTAGAGGAACTGGCCCTGAACGGCGTTACCGAAGGAGCTCGTCTCAGCCGCTCGCGCGCACACAATGGCCCGCGAAAGGTATTCTATTCTCATCGGAAGACTTATGGCCGTGCTGTGGGCATCAGCTAGACGGGAAAGAACTCGTGCAGCGGCGATAAACTGGCCACTTTTTTCGTAAAACTTCCATAACAGATCGTATTTTGCCACTAAATCTGTTTGCTGCTGTTGACCAACCTAGAAAGAAAAGAAAAAACGGATTCGAACTACTTATTTGGGCCCGATTTATAGACATCAATAAATTCAATCATACCTGACCAACTGTTTGCCTCTTGAGGTAATTCTCCAAGTGGGGCGACTGAATTTCCAACAACTTGTCGTCCCACTTGTTGTCCGTCAACCAATCGAAAATGGCAACATGACATAGTTCATCATCCGATTGCAAGGCAAGAGAAAGAGTTTCATCTGCCAACCGCTGCGCTTCTAATGGGCTTAGTCCCTCCTCGTATCCCTGTGGAGTCGTTTGTACCATCGGTCCGGGTGATTTGGGCACGCTGGGCGACTGAGGATGGCACGCAGCGGCCGTGTAGAGTTTCTGCAAAACAAGGCACATTTGCTGGTAGCAATTTTTACGAGCCAAAAGCGCCTCGACAGCGGCAGGATCTTCTTGTTGGCCACTGTAGCATTGTTGGGCACGGTGCTGAGGGTCGAGCTTCTCAGCCACGACGCAGCAGAGCTCCACCACGCCTCCGAAGTACTGACAAGCGGACAACTGTTGGCAAACATGCGCCAAATTGATGCGAGCCGGAATCTGCTTGCACGTTTCCAGCGTTTGCTGCAGCAGACGCTCCTTGTCCATGCGGCTCATGCTGTTCGTTCGAGCCTTGAGAAGTTGCTCGTTGACTTTAGTGCATAGAGCATCCTTAAAAAGGAATGAAAATTTAGTTAACAATTTTGCTTCAGTTTCATTGGCAAGTAAACAGTTACCTCATTGCGGTAGAGAGACGGGCAGACCTGTATCAATTTTTCGCTGATGGCGTCCGTACTGGCCGCATCATCCAAGTATCGATGAATCAGTGCGTTGATCAGCCCAATGCAGGTGTCAGAACCGGAAAGAATGAGGTCGCGGAACAACGTTGTCTTGAGTGACATCCGCATTTCAGCCGAGCAAATGGAGCTGGTGATCACACAACACTTTCCAGAGAGCAAGTATTTCGACAGTATAATCCAACAATTGTTTCATGGCCATAGAGATTTTCTCTCCTGCATTTGAGCATCCTGCAGTTTTTAATCCATATAAAAATAATAATTGAAATATTAATAATTAAACAAAAGGAATGATAACTGATCAGTTGGACATCTATGAAAAATGTTCAGTATACCGGAAGGCGACCCTTCTCACTGGACTGGTAGCTCTGCGGACCGTTTTGATGGATATTGGCATGAACGAATCCCTTAAGAGCATTCAGTTGGCCGAGCACAGTTAACAACTCTTCACTGTTGACGACACTGTCCAGCAACGGCTGATGGGGCTTTCCTACATCTCTGGCCAGCGGCATAAGCCAAAGTGGCCTCAGTATGCGTCCGAGATAAAGGTAAAGTCCGTTATGTCGACCAGAGAATTGATAGTCGGTCAATTCTGCGCCACCACTGCTAGTCACCACGTTATTCGAATGGGGCGAGTAAGGTTGCATTTGGGGAGTCGAAATGGCATTTGGGTTGAATCCCCCCCCTCCTCCAGAATCAGGTGAACTAAAAGTAAAACGCGACTGTTGGTGGTGGAAGTTGCTAGGTGTACTGTTCATATGAGCGGGCGAGTTGACGACAAAAGGAGACGCGGGTGACGAAATGGGATGAGCCTAGATGAGACGGATGAGACGGAGAGACTTTTACGTCGCCACCAAGTAGGAAGAAGGCGAGAGCAGCCCAGTCAGCCAGCTGGGAGTCCTGAATGCTCGTCGAACATGCCAAAATCAGGGCAGTGGCACAGGCTTGTTCTTCTTGCAGAACCTGGAAAAAAGCACGAACGGCCGTGTTGTCCGGCCCTGAAGCGTCAAACAGTAATTGATGGAGAATATCCACAGGCCTAAGTTGGGAGACGACGTGGCAGCATTGCGTCTTCAGGAAAATGAACTTTCGAGGTCCCACAGCATGTTACGTTACAATAAGTGAAGGCTCAGGTGCTGGAGGGGCAAAGATTGACGGATCGATTTGTCTTTGGAGGGTAGGAGTAACTTCTGCCAATGACCATCTCTTTCCGTCCAACCCCAGCGTGTTTTGCGTCTCTGAAAGTGTCTGGGCAGCTGGAAAATTTAAATTGGACAATGTCCTGGCTACATCGTTCCCGGATGCTGTGATGGTAGTTAAAAACGTGATTCCCACGCATTGGCCGCGTAACCAGGCGGTAGACGCACTTGGAACAGCTAAATCGTCACCAGGCGGCTAGAAGGCGTAGCTCCGCTGAATGTACGTCAGGACAAAGTGTTTAAGTACAGACGGAACAACAGAGGCATTAATTTGCGACCAAATGCAAGTTGGTCGATTCGCTCGACTCGATGGGCGCAATACCAACCAACGGTCGGAAACCAACAACGGTCGGAATCCGCCGTTCTGTTGACGGAAAATTTCCTCAGTAATTTCGTTTCTATTGGCAGCATTTCATTCAATACCTGCAATATTGGCGACAGACTGGACGATGGTATTGATACCGATGGCTGTCACCCGAGTCATGGCTTGCCCGTCTGTTTCTAAATCGTACATCTTAATGGTTCCCTTTTCCGGTCGTGAGACGAGCGAAAGGCCTGCGAACTTACAATCCAATTAGTATTGTAGGAGAACAATCTTTACTTTTAAGTAATACCTGATAAAAAGTTTTCGTAAATGCAACCATGTCTCGCTCCCATCAAGATTCGACCGCCGGTCGTACCCTTGATGGTTATTACAATGTCGGTTTCATCTATTGGAACGGTGAACAATGGTTCGGGTAACAGGTGCATTTCTTAGTAGTTGGTATTAAAGCTGGATAAACTAGCTCCTACGATGAACAATTTCCACAGCTTGGGGCAAGGCACAAGAGGTATTGGATGTGTGGTTGACAGATGCCCGGTTTGCCCGACCAGCTATATGGTAATAATTGGTTCACTTAAACCATAGAAAAATTCACCACTAACTGCATGATTAGAGAAATAATTAGTGTCCAAACACGTGTACATATATATACCACTTTCAATGCTCTACCAGATGTGTTAATTGAGATGGAAAAGCTTCATCACACATGATGAAAGATGGATAAGTGAAAGTTAAGGATGCATATGCATGGAAGTCCAATAGTTGCATTTACTAGCACACATTTAGCAGACACAAGCAGTGTTCCTCCCAATTTTTGTTCTCTGTTCTCATTGAAAGTCTTGTGATCGCTATCCCAGCCATACCTTAAAAGAAAATTCTTAGTCACAATTTAAGAAAAAATCCAGCATATACAGAAATAAATGTGCATCTTCTTCCACACATTACCTGTATTACAGGAAGCCCGAATTGTGGTAAAATGCAGTTCATATCAATACCATATGTTCTACACAGGTTTTTGGTGTATAAGCCTTTGATTCATTCTGGTTTTTGGATTGCATTCGAATTTTCCAACTCCATGCAGAACTGGTGCTAGTTCATTTAAAACAAATACGAAGACGTCATCGGAATTTTGTCAATGGGGCGTTTCGTCATTTACCAATGTTTAAAATAAAAATGATTGATTGATTGAAGTTTCGGGGCCAGACCTATCCTCAGATTCGAAAGATGTAAAAAATAGTTTGCTTTTTTGGTTGATGATTCCTTTCTAACGCCATCTTGCGACTAAGACGGGAAAAGTCAGAGTGAAGGATTTACTGCGTACTGAACGATAGTATCGCCGGTGATAGCAGGCCACCCAAATTACGGTAAGGAATGTGATTTCTTTGTTCTACACTGTATAGCAGTGTACATAAAAAAACAGCCAATGTAATATGGCTGGTTAATAATGCAGCAAAACCTAGAACGATTTTGCTGTTCTAACCATCTACAAATTGTCGATTGTGTTTTCTTTTTCCCTCGACGGTAGACCTTTTGTACAATGCAGACGACGAGAAATCAAGAGCCCTCTTTGTTGCAACACATCTGTAAGACGCAAAAAAAAACAAACAAAACAGAACGGAAATAGCTTTGTATATAGGAATGACAACACAAGCTAACGTTTCCTGCTTGGAGATATCGTAAAAGCTAACCCACTTTCAACGTATATTTTAAAAAGGAAATGACTCACGCATTTTCTAGGAAAGTAGTAAACCGCATGTTAAACACGGTATAGAAGAAAAATACAATTGACATTTCACCATCGAAGTATACGGTCGTGAGAGAGAAAACTAACCAAAACATTTAAAGATAACTAGAGTCATTACTTGGTGACCTGGATTTTTGTTTGTTTTTTACGTAAGGCATCAGACAAAATGCCAACGCGTGATACCTTTTTATCGAATATTTGAACGTAGCGTTTGGTAACCGAGTGTTCCCGGTCGTCCTCTTTTCGGTGTCCCCGATTTCACGGCGAACGGGCCGAGCTTTTATGGCTTTTTCGCATGTGTCTTTATTTCTTTTTCTTTCTTGTTTCTCCTTCCAAAGTTTTCCCTTCTCTGATATTCGTACACAAAAAACAAATGAAAACACGAGCAAAGAAGAAGGAGAAAAAGAAGACGGTCGAAGTCCATTTGAAATAATATACACTGTTGCCTCTGGCGCTAGAATGCAAAATGTTTAAAAATGGGAGGAGCTAGAGGAAAAAGAACTGAGAGACGAAGATACTCCGCTCCCCGAAAATAAATTCCAGTTGTGGCTCAGCTCTCAGACAGTCGAGTTGTTATCATCGCCTTCACCATTTTACACAGCGATTGGAAGAAAAAAAAAACATTTCAAAAAGTGAATTGTGGCCTCAATTGGCATTATTTTTTCGTTTTTCATTTAGGAACATTGAACGGAAAGTATAGCCAAAGTAAAGAATCTTCCTTCATAAACAAAATAATTAGATAAGAAAATTGCACAGTTATTCCTTATTTGGTCACTGTCGAATATGGTCGTGTTGTAACTCGTTCTATTTCTCAAGTTGTGCGTGTCCTCGAATTCGACCTACTAAAAAAAGAATTTGGCAAAACTTCAAGAAAATACGTCACTGCCATTGCACACGGATCACCAGAAGACGGTAATATGTTATCTGTATTAGACTTTGAATTTATTTGATGCTTTACAGATAACCTCAAAGCGATTCAACTTTGAAGTCAGGGTTGTTCGGTGTCAAATCACATTTTCCACACAGCAGTTTGCCAAATTCCTTATTTTGATATCCGCTAGGTGCAACTTAACTGAAAATGTCCTCGCCTGTTTCCTCAAGTTTTACTGGAAATATCAACGGCATTCAGTTCGATCGCCAAGATTTTTTCGGGGAAGGTGGCTCTGATTCAGTGCAAAGTGGCACATTTAATGGTCAAAGAGTAGCAATAAAAAGAATCGAGTTGACCAAAGGCACGGATCAATCATTTGGCAACGAGTTTGAAACTCTGCAGCAGTTAGAGCATCCGAATGTCGTCAGACTTCTTCAATGTGGAAATGACAACAACTTTAGGTAAGAAAATATTTTGTCTTGTTTTAAACAGCAATGTGATGGCAATAATGATTTTTTTTTTCTTGCCGTTTAAAAGGTACTATGCATTCGAATGGTGTGGCGCCTCGTTAGATCAGCTGTTTTTGAAGGCGGATGACACTCGAAAATATAATGGGCCTATGCCACACCATATTGATATTTCGCTTCAGTTAGCTTCAGGTCTCGAATACATCCATTCAAGGAATTTTGTTCATGGGAACATTAAACCAGAAAATGTTCTGATTTCGGCGGGATCTGCTGGCCAAGATGAGATAACACTCAAATGGGCAAACTCTGGACTGACCAGATACGCCAGTAAACGAGCAAAGATAACAAGTCAAGTGGGAGGAAACAATGCATGGTTAGCCCCAGAGTTGCTGTTGCTGAAATTGGGTGGCAACTTGCACGGAAACAAGTATCAGGGGACCGTCAAAAGCGACATCTTTGCACAAGGACTCATTTTCGGTAGTCTGTTCTTGAATGGGGAACATCTTTACGGTACCATGGAAAATGAAGACGAAATAACCGAAAACATAACGAACGGAAATCCCATCAACATGCAAAGTAATTTCCTATTTAACGACTTCAATAATGCCTTTTCTGTAAATAAAGAATTCGTTGCTTTATAATAGAAATGAATCGCATATTAAGGGACTGTTACGAGGATGAGATTTTTAAAAAAATTTTGGAAAACGACCCCAATAAAAGGATGACATCGACAGCAGTTGTTAATCAACTAAAAACCATCAAGGATAAGGTATTGAATGATTTTATGCAAGTCAAGTAATCATCTAAACAAAATTTACGCAATTTAGATTTCTGGAACAGAAAAAGAATTGCTTCAGTTATGTGCTCGTGATTCTCGATTGGATTTATCATTAAAAATAAAAAACTTAATTTCCTTTGGAATCAACATTAACGTAAAGGACAATGATGGAAGTAATGCACTCCATCTTCTGTGTCGATACTATTCACGTTATGAATTAATTGCAGCAATTAACCTCGTAATCCAAAGCGGAATCGACGTGAATGCAAGAGATTACAATGGGTTGAATGCCCTTCATTATTTGTGTCGATACAATGCAACCCCAAACTTAATCGACGCCATTCAGAACTTAATTAAACTGGAAATCGACCCAAAAGCAAAATCCAACGATGGATCAAATGCGCTCCATTTTTTGACTCGATACAATTCAAGCTCAGACTTCAAGAACGCACTTGAAATTTTGATCGAATCTGGAATCAACGTGCTTGAAAAAGACAACGACGGATGGAATATGTTTTACTACTTGGAAATTAAAAATAAGGAGGAAATGAAAATTTGGTACGACCGCAAAGCTCCATTAGGGCAGGGTGGCTATGGTCAGGTATTTAAAGGGAAATACGGAGGCCGTGAAGTCGCAGTAAAAAGAGTTCAACGACATCGCGTCAACGAAATAGAAGAAGAAGCTTTGCAAAAATTAGATCATCCAAACGTCGTCAAACTTCTTAACTGTGAAAGTGATGACAATTTTAGGTGAAATTATTTTGTCTTATTTTCAAAAAGTAAAATTACATCAGTTACTTTGGCACGTTGCAGGATGTATGTATTGGAATTATGCGACGCCTCTTTAGATCAGCTCTTCCTGGAGCCGAATCACCCCAAGAAATACGACGGACCTATGCCACGTTATATTCACGTTTTTCTTCAATTAGCTTCGGGGCTCAAACACATCCATTCGAAGCAAATAATCCACAGAGACATAAAACCGCAAAACGTGCTCATATCAAAGGCACCTACCAGCCGAAGCAATGAGGTAATAATCAAATGGGCTGATTTTGGATTGTCCAAATTCGTAGATGAAGAAGGCAATCACTCGTGGTCTGGAGTAAGAGGAACCATAAATTGGTACGCCCCCGAGGTGCTGAAGATAAGCAATAACACAAAAGAGGCAGAAGAGGCAAAAAAGCTTGAAGGAACAGTCAAGAGCGATGTATTCGCCCTAGGCCTTGTCTTCGGGTTTCTTTTCTTGAAAGGAGAACATGTTTATGGTTCCAGTGAAAGAGAAATTTACGACAACGTAATTGCAAAGCAACCGATCAACTTGAAGAGTAATTCCCAACATACTTGCAAAACATTATTGTTCTGTTAGTTAAAATTTTATTTCTTGCTACTAGAAACTGACAGAAAATTACTAGAAATTTATCAGAATAACCTACTTCAGAAAATGTTGGAAAATGATCCTAGCAAAAGGATGACATCGGCAGAAGTAGTCGAACAACTGAAATCTATCGAGGACAAGGTATTTAAATTTTATGCAAGTCAAGCAATCATCTGCATGAATGTCCCTTTATTCGATTCAGCTTGCAGAAAAAGAGAAACAATTGCGTGATCTATGTGCTGGTCGTAAACCTCTTGATAATTTCGGATTTTTTCTTCATTTAACAACAAAAATCCAAAACTTGATTCGCTTTGGAATCGACGTGAATGCAAAGAACCAATTTGGATTAAATGCACTTCATCTCTTGTGTCAACACAATTCCGGTAGACACTTAATCGAGGCAATTAAAGTATTGATCGATTTTGGTATCGACAAGGACGCAAAGACGGAAAAGGGTTGGAATGCACTTCATTTATTGTGCGCTAACAGTTCCAGTCCACACTTAATCGAGGCAATTCAAGAATTGATCAAACTCGGCATCGACAAGGACGCAAAGGAGAACAACGGCTGGAATGCACTTCATATATTGTGCTCAAAACGTTCCAGTCCACACTTAATCCAGGCAATTCAAGAATTGATCAAACTCGGCATCGACAAGGACGCAAAGACGGAAAAAGGTTCGAATGCACTTCATGTTTTGTGCTCAAACAGTTCCAGTCCACACTTAATCCAGGCCATTCAAGAATTGATCAAACTCGGCATCGACAAGGACGCAAATACGGAAAACGGTTGGAATGCTCTTCATCTTTTGTGCTCTTACAGATCCAGTCCACACTTAATCGAGGCAATTCGAGAATTGATCAAACTCGGCATCGACAAGGACGCAAAGGATATCCAGGGCTGGAATGCACTTCATCTTTTGTGCGCTAACAGTTCCAGTCCACACTTAATCGAGGCAATTCGAGAATTGATCAAACTCGGTATCGACAAGGACGCAAAGGAGAAACATGGTGGGAATGCACTTCATCTTTTGTGCGCTAACAGTTCCAGTCCACACTTAATCGAGGCAATTCAAGAATTGATCAAACTCGGCATCGACAAGGACGCAAAGACGGAAAAAGGTTCGAATGCACTTCATGTTTTGTGCTCAAACAGTTCCAGTCCACACTTAATCCAGGCCATTCAAGAATTGATCAAACTCGGCATCGACAAGGACGCAAATACGGAAAACGGTTGGAATGCTCTTCATCTTTTGTGCTCTTACAGATCCAGTCCACACTTAATCGAGGCAATTCGAGAATTGATCAAACTCGGCATCGACAAGGACGCAAAGGATATCCAGGGCTGGAATGCACTTCATCTTTTGTGCGCTAACAGTTCCAGTCCACACTTAATCGAGGCAATTCGAGAATTGATCAAACTCGGTATCGACAAGGACGCAAAGGAGAAACATGGTGGGAATGCACTTCATCTTTTGTGCGCTAACAGTTCCAGTCCACACTTAATCGAGGCAATTCAAGAATTGATCAAACTCGGCATCGACAAGGACGCAAAGGATATCCAGGGCTGGAATGCACTTCATCTTTTGTGCTCAAAAAGTTCCAGTCAACACATCATCGAGGCAATTCAAGAATTGATCAAACTCGGCATCGACAAGGGCGCAAAGAAGAAAGATGGATGGAATGCACTTCATCATTTGTGCGGTCACAGTTCCAGTCCACACTTAATCGAGGCAATTCGAGAATTGATCAAACTCGGCATCGACAAGGACGCAAAGGATATCCAGGGCTGGAATGCACTTCATCTTTTGTGCGCTAACAGTTCCAGTCCACACTTAATCGAGGCAATTCGAGAATTGATCAAACTCGGCATCGACAAGGACGCAAAGACGGAAAAAGGTTCGAATGCACTTCATCTTTTGTGCTCAAACAGTTCCAGTCCACACTTAATCGAGGCAATTCGAGAATTGATCAAACTCGGTATCGACAAGGACGCAAAGGAGAAACATGGTGGGAATGCACTTCATCTTTTGTGCGCTAACAGTTCCAGTCCACACTTAATCGAGGCAATTCAAGAATTGATCAAACTCGGCATCGACAAGGACGCAAAGGATATCCAGGGCTGGAATGCACTTCATCTTTTGTGCTCAAAAAGTTCCAGTCAACACATCATCGAGGCAATTCAAGAATTGATCAAACTCGGCATCGACAAGGGCGCAAAGCAGAAAGATGGATGGAATGCACTTCATTATTTGTGCGGTAGCAGTTCCAGTCCACACTTAATCGAGGCAATTCGAGAATTGATCAAACTCGGCATCGACAAGGACGCAAAGACGGAAAAAGGTTCGAATGCACTTCATCTTTTGTGCTCAAACAGTTCCAGTCCACACTTAATCGAGGCAATTCGAGAATTGATCAAACTCGGCATCGACAAGGACGCAAAGGAGAACAACGGCGGGAATGCACTTCATATATTGTGCTCAACCAGTTCCAGTCCAAACTTAATCGAGGCAATTCAAGAATTGATCAAACTCGGCATCGACAAGGGCGCAAAGCAGAAAGATGGATGGAATGCACTTCATCATTTGTGCGGTTGCAGTTCCAGTCCACACTTAATCGAGGCAATTCGAGAATTGATCAAACTCGGCATCGACAAGGACTCAAAGACGGAAAAGGGTTGGAATGCACTTCATCTTTTGTGCTCTTACAGTTCCAGTCCACACTTAATCGGGGCAGTTCAAGAATTGATCAAACTCGGCATCGACAAGGACGCAAAGATGGAAAATGGTTGGAATGCACTTCATTTATTGTGCGCTAACAGTTCCAGTCCACACTTAATCGGGGCAGTTCAAGAATTGATCAAACTCGGCATCGACAAGGACGCAAAGGATAACAAGGGCTGGAATGCACTTCATTTTTTGTGCTCAAACAGTTCCAGTCCACACTTAGTCGAGGCTATTCAAGAATTGATCAAACTCGGCATCGACAAGGACGCAAAGGATAACAAGGGCTGGAATGCACTTCATTTTTTGTGCGCTAACAGTTCCAGTCCACACTTAGTCGAGGCAGTTCAAGAATTGATCAAACTCGGAATCGACAAGGACGCAAAGGAGGAAGATGGTTTGAATGCACTTCATCTTTTGTGCTCAAACAGTTCCAGTCAACACTTAGTCGAGGCTATTCAAGAATTGATCAAACTCGGCATCGACAAGGACGCAAAGGCGAACAACGGCAGGAATGCACTTCATTTTCTGTGCGCTAAGAATTCCAGTCCACACTTAGTCGAGGCTATTCAAGAATTGATCAAACTCGGCATCGACAAGGACGCTAAAACCAATGCTGGATCGAGTGCACTTGATTTGAGTCGGGGGAATAAAAATCTTGCTATCCACAACGTGAATGAAATCTTTGGAACCAGATGAGTTGCATTCACAATTACAAGAGCTAAGATCTAGTTGTCTTTATCCTTCCCTATCGACTATTCCGTTGTGTATCATTGCAATAATCATTAGAAATGTTTTGTTTCTTCACAAATAAAAAGAATTTTCAAATGTAAGCATTAAGCTGCTCGACTTGTTGGCGAAAGACCGCCTTTTCTTTGCATATTGCAAAATGAAGGACCACACGCTAAAGAGCAGTGATAGCAACAAGTCTATCAAACATCACATATCAAAGGATAATTCACAGGAAAATATTTTCTATTATGGTTTTAAAATTTTCATATTGGCTGAAAACAAGACATTAGGAGAGTAATGGGGTGCGCATTGTTAATTAGGGTAATTATGACAAGACCAGAGAAGTCTTTTTGAAACGGTGACAGTTACTCGTGGCTTTTTCTACCACTGAAGACAAATTAAAAACATTAAACGCCCAAAATAATCGAGAAATGCAGACACAAGAGAGAAGATTTCAGCCATAGCCACATGGACATCATTGGAACTGAGATTTGTCAAAGTCAAATTAAGGAGGGCGAGGGCCAAAATAATTCAACAAGCTCACGTTTAAAGGAAATTTAATGCAATTTATTGATTCAGAAGGCAACGACGAATGGAAATCGCTCCTCATTTTTTAGCAAAAGTGTTCAAGCTGAAATTTAAGTTGCGCGGTCACAATCTTAATATATTGAATGGATGTGAAATGAACCGATTGCATTAATTATTCAATGACCTTGAGACAATTCACAGTAGGTGATTCTAGAAATAGATCAGCGCATATTTTTAACAAACGTTCAAAGACTAGAATAATCAATAAGGCAATTGCCATGCATTGTCATGAAGCTAAGATGAAATCGTATTAATTAAAATCATAATTTCATAACGAATTGTTTCACCCCTCCTGTTAGTTCCGAGTTATTTTCGAGTATTCGCCCAGCGTATTGAAGACAATGGAATCTGCACGTCATCACGTAAGTAACCTTGACTCATTTTTGGTCAAACATACGACGATACAGTACGGAAATGAAATAATACAAACAGCGATTGTAAAATGATTTTGAACTGATAGATCCAATTGGTTATGGAAAGTGGTAAAAAGTACGGATTAGTTCCTCAATAGGATAGACTTGAAAAGAAAGAACTGAAAAGTTAGCGCTTCTTGCTCTACTAAAATTGGGATTCGAGGGGAGGAGGCAGTACAGTTCAAACCACCAATTCACCGCCGTGCGACTTGTACATCTTTCGTAACTTGCCGATCAAACAAAATAAAAGGTGGGCAACATTGAAAATGCACAAATTAGTAGCGTGAAATAAAGTTCTAACCTGCTTCTATTCCATCAAAGAAAAAGAAAAGCTTTCACAGGCTAGCAAAGAGGACAGATGAACATCTTCGTTGGGCACAAGCTCTAACATCACTGATTCACTGTCGTTGCTCGTTGAGATACTTTTGAAAATGCGACCCCCCACCAGGCACAATAAGGTGGGTGTGGATGGCGCGAACAAGCGACTAATACGTTGCCAGACGCGAAATTTGAAACAATACAAAAGCACCAAAGAGAGAAATAAAAATAAATAGAGCCATAGATTTAATGGGTTGACTACTCCGTGTTGAAACTCTTATATGAACAACCCATCAACAATTTTTCAACGTCATCTGCACTGAAATTCGAAATGCTTTTGTATCGAAAGACAACTAGACGGGAACAAGCCGAGCCCTTCGAAATAAGACAATGGCGTCTTTTTTTTTGTGGACTATTAGGGAATGTAGTGGGCTGTTTAGTAGTGCCTTTTTGGGACGTAGGGGCACTGAAAGTTTTCTCACTTTCTCCTTTCCAGTTTTCCCCGCCTTCTTTGTTCTCATTTCATATGTCTACACACGACAAGAACAAGGAGGAGGAGAAAAAGTTGTCTGTTTGGCAAATGGTTCGCTCCCTCTGGCGCTAAAATGCGAAATGTTATCAAAGGAAAGGAGCTTGAGGGAAACCAAGCTAAGAGGAGAAACAGTTATTAAAGTATAGTAATCAGGAGAGTTATCAACTAAAGGCGTTGGCCGTTTGCTAAGGCCTGGAAGAAGGCAAACGCAACAGCACTCTTCGAAAACTGGACACTGATGGCTTAAGCTATTTAAACACATTCCGAAACTTCCTTATTCGTTCGTGTGCTGTTTAAATACTTTGGAGGAAATTCACTTCGACCGCACTGCACTGTTGGGAATAGGGAAATCTGCCGGGGTTTATCGAGGAGAGTTGAACGGTCGCCAATGTGCAGTCAAAAGAGTTTCACGAGAGAAAGTCAAAGAATACGAAGAGAAAAGTTATGGAGAGGTTGAAGGATCATCGAAACATTGTCAAACTTCTCTATGCTGTGAAAAGGGAGAACAATTCGTGTCAAGTTATTTTGTCTTGTTTTCACAAGCCAAACGCTCTCATTTCATCCCCCGTCCTCCATTTTTACAGTAACTACGTTGGATTGGAATTGTGTGTCGCCTCGTCGGAAAAGCTGGTGGTGAAACTGGATGGCGCAAAAAGATACAACGGACCGCCCATACCACATGATTTCAACATTTCCCCCTCAAATTAGCTTTAGGTCACGAACAAAGTCATTCGAAGAATGTCATTCATCGACACATTCAAACCGGAAAACATCCTGATTTTGGTGCGAGGCGCCGGCCAAGACGACGGGGGAAAGGGGTAAAACATTTTTCGACAAACAATGGAGTCGTAGGAACGGAAACGCCGGGAAGCTGCCGAAGAATTGAGTCCACGATAAAAGAGGGAAAAAATGTCGATGGTAAGGACAATAAAAAATGCCGAGGTATACTCTGTCAAGAGCGACATCTTTGCACTAGGCCTCGTCTTTGAATATGTAAAATGTTGTTGAAAGGCAGTTATCTGTATAGTTTCAATACTGACAAGATCGGCATCGCAAACAGCATAATCGAGAGAGATCCAATATCAAACTCGCATAGTATCCGTTGCTCCATCTATTTGGTATTGGGCCTCACAGAATGCCTCATGGAATGCTCTTGCTGCATTCAGAAAAACAAAAATTCAATTAAATTTTTGAAAAAGGTTATCATTTGGTGCGGAATATTACCAATCGACCGGAAGACAGCCTAGCCGAGAACAGCTAAACAATTGGGCTTGTGATTCGCCATACAGAATTGGACAAAGTAAAATTTGGCTTGGACTAGTGAGAGTGGAGTAATTGGCCATCTTGTTTAGATTGCTGGACGTGATGGCGATGCAGGGCGAGGCAGGTAATGGGGAGGAGCACAGATGACACGGTATTATTTTCCACGTCACTACCACGGAGAAGGGCGAGTCAGCAACAGTCGACCACATGCAGCGGCGTATGTTCAATCCTATTCCGGCACCTAGGAAACAAGTCACAGACAGCCAAGCTGTCCGGTCCTGAAAGCATCACACAGCAACTGATGCAGAATTTCCACCTGGCCTCAGTTACCTGACGACACGGTAGGAAAATGAATTTTTAATAGGTCGCGCCTATTGCCCCTCATACACTTTTTGATATATCCCACCATACGTTGGGGGTTAAATGGGGGTGGTTCGAGTCCTGAAAAACTAAACATTGAAGCATGGTTTGTTCTTTTCGGTGATGAGGTAACTTTAGTCGATACAACGCCATTTTTGCCCGATCCCAGAATGTTTAGCGTCAACATGGCGTCACTGACAAACACTAGATGGCCTGGGAAACGTTCGTAAAGCCGTTCAGGACTTGTAGGCTGAGTGGGCTAGACGATGACACTGATAACAAACATTTGTTTGTCAAGAGTTCAAGGCGATGACTTCACCTGTGATGCATGTGTAATCCAGGTGAGGTTTGGACAACACAATCCTATTTCATGCAATTGCAACGAAGACTAAAGTAAAGATAGGAAACGAAACAAACAAATGTGAAAAGAAAACAAGATAAAACGAAACGTATTTCCGATTTTATCTTTACTTACTGAGGTAAACAACTTGTCAATAAATACTGCGCAATATGCACACAAATTGAAGAACCAACGCGTAGCAATCCGACAGAACGTTAAGTTTGTGTTTGCTTCAGGGAGCTGCGGTAAATGTTAACTTTTTTTATAGAAAATATCCATACGAGAAGTATATCTAAAATTGCTTTTTATTTAAAAAAAATGAAAAAGAATATTTATTTTCGCACTATGTGTCAATCGCAAACATTGGTTCGCCATTTTCAATCATCAATTGCGTTAAGTTTACAACGGAATGAAAAAAACAAGGGTGTAAAAACAGAGCATGGCGAAATCTATCTTTCATGCAGCAAAACTGCTTGATTCGTCCATTAACTGTTTCATGTCTCGCTAAGATTCTTTTTTTCCGCTGGTCCCCCCCGGGATTTTCAAAATAATGCTGATCCTGGTATCCCTTGTCAGCCACTACTTTTTCGTCTGGCTGAAGACGGTGAATAAAAGCATCTCGAGCTAGTCTTAAGTCCGGCCATTCACCACAAGGAAGTCCTCCGTGGGCCCAAACAATGTGTCCGGTTAGGATGCAGATTCCTATCTCATATCGTAGCCCAGGGCCGTGAAATTTGTGAGAATACCATTTAGGGTCGAACGCAGATGGTTCCATTATCCTAAAGTCCGTTCCATCTAAAGAAACGAAAGTGGATGTGCCTCTTGGGGCGTTTTCGAAACGTTTCTCCCAATCAAGCTAAATAGGGAAATTAAAAAAAAAGATCTATCTGCTAATTTTTTTATTAAAAAATTTCAGATGAATCACTTTTATTTACCACTGACAGATTTGCTAAAAGGCGAATGAAGATCATAGACCATTTGCGGAAAGTTTTATTAGTTACTCCAACAAGGGTCGCATTTACACTCTCGATGTTGTATTGCTTTAGCAACATGAGTCCCCATAACAGATGCTCGGGTGTTGAATTTGTGGGACGTCGAGTAGACAACCTGTCCCAAACGATTACACACACCTGTGGAGATGTCCCAAAAAAAGCTCGAAATTTGCGATAACCCATACCGAGGCTTCCTTTTAAGTCGTGGCCAGTAATTTTATGGCCAATATTCCAAAACATATCACTTGAAACCATTTTATAATTTAGATTTCACAAAAACCACTATTTTTAAAAACCAAATAGAATGTAGTAATTCGTCTGATGTTATTTGTATAGTGTTGCCAGACTGATATTTTTAATCATATTTATTCCGTATTAATTAAAATAGTGCAGATTTCGCAATAATTCGTGCGAAAGTTTGTTGCCTATATTTAATTACACCAAGTGATGTCACACAAAACAAAAGTTTCGGTGAAAAAATTTTAAATGCCGAAAGTAAAGTTTCGATTCGAAAGTAACCTTTCGCTGAAAACGAAAAGTTCAAGAAGCATATTGTCAGTCAATATGGGACCTTATGCCATAAGTTTTGCATAAGTAGTTTCTCCAGATCACCTTACGCCAGGTTTTGAGCGTAGGTTTTATAAAAATTATGGAAAACAAAATCTTTCAGCCATCAAAAGGGCGAAACTTCGCCAAAACATCGAAAATTCGCCCTTTTGATGGCCGAAAGATTTTGCTTTACATAATTTTTATAAAACCTACGCTCGAAACCTGGCGTAAGGTGATCTGGAGAAACTACTTATGCAAAACTTATGGCATAAGGTCCCATATTGACTGACAATATGCTTCTTGAACTTTTCGTTTTCAGCGAAAGGTTACTTTCGAATCGAAACTTTACTTTCGGCATTTAAAAAAAATTTTTCATCGAAACTTTTGTTTTGTGTGACATCACTTGGGGTAATTAAATATAGGCAACAAACTTTCGCACGAATTATGGCGAAATCTACACTTTTTTCATTAATACGGAATAAATATGATTAAAAATATCAGTCTGACAACACTATAAAAAATAATTGCAGACTAATTGATCCCTAGTTGATTTTTCTCAGTAACTGAACGCGTGAGTCCCGTTTTTTCTTCTTTCAATTAAAATGGCTAGTCATAAGATATGGAAACGTGATTCCACTTGCAAGGCCCACGCCTTATTAGAGAAAATGTTTTTGGAGAACAAGATTGAGCCAAGTGCCCTTCCCGCATTTGTATATAAGCAGTCGCCCGAGTTTCAAAAATACTCGTTGAATGTGTTCAGAACAGCATTCAACGAGTTAAAAGCTAAATCTGGCCTTGCATGTAAGTAATTAACACTTACTCTCTATACTTTTTGCATTTATTATATACAAATTAAAATTTTTCAGTGAAGCCATGTAGTCACAATGCAGCTCTTTGTTTTGATGAGGCCAGTGATGTCAGCCCTGGAGTTTCCCTTCATAAACGCGTCAGGCTAGTTGAGGGCAAGGAAGAAGGGATGGACGATTTCGACTCGCTTATCGTGCACGGCAATCAACCTGTGCAGATGTCGGTCTATCAGGATCCAGTCACTAGATGTGAAAAACTCGTCGTCGTTGTCGCCCTCATTGGGGGTGTGGATGACGCCAAGTTTTCGCTGGTGTGAGATGGCCCAGGAACTAGGACTGCAAGAATCGATTATTCCTGGCCCGTTACTTCAGTCGACATCGAAGCTATTTTTCATACAGAAATTCAAAGTGGCGAAATTCCCTCCTGTCACCCTTTGATTGAAGCTCTTAAAAAAGATCTAGAGAAATCTCGGTCGAGTGTTGAGGAAATCCCCAGAGGTTTCATGGAGTTAACCTTGCCCATTTCGGTGCAAACTGTGGCTAACTCCATATACGTTACGGGGAAAAAAAACAAAGACGGAACAAAGTATCTCGTTGTCACATTGATGGGATACCAGACTGCGTATACAATAAAGGAAAAGGATAGAATCGTTGTTTTCAAAGATATGTGAGTCCTTTGTTTATAATTTGCTTTGTCTTTTTGTTATTTTTTTTTTCTAATAGAATAAAAATATTTTTCAGTTAATTTTTTTTAACGATCTTAACTTCTTATAATAATACTTTTACCGCAGCTCCCAGCCAAACAGATAAGCTCTATAACCGTGTGGAAGACGAAGTAAGACGAATCACTTTCTGACATTCAGGATTTAGTGATATTGGTCATCATGGCGAATAAACTGAAGGGGAAAATAAAATACGAAAATAGAGTTAAACATTTCGAGGGAAAACGATTTGGGCTGCGATAGCATTGCTATACCTTTAATATATATGTTGTCATGCGCAGTATGTCTAAGGTATTCAGCGTCACAAAACAAAATGCATGAGTTTTATTTGGAACGCATCAAATAGGCCAATTGTGTAATCCGCACGCGGCTTTAAGCAACGACATTTCCAACGGGTCTACGTAGTGCATAAAACAGTTGTAATATCAAGTTGTTTATTTACCTATTCCTAATGGCGTCGCCAACAGCAACTATTGCAAAGATGGACACTGCAGCACGATCCGCTATTTTTCGTCTGTTGCATTTCCGTTGGTGCAATTATCGTTTTCTTTGCAGGTCTGTTTCAGAACAACGTGTGTTTCAATACTATAAACACTACTATATTTACATTATTTTGAAATATAATATGATAAATAAATTATATGCATCATAGAAATGACGTATAGCCGATATAAAAGAAAAGAAGGCGGAAAAGCTTAAATGAGGCTATTGATCATTCTGCTGTTATTTCTTTTCTTTTTTTTAAGGAAAGATAATGAGAAAATTTTATGATAAGGCATAGAGGTCGAAAGTGAAAAGACGTGCAGATGACGCATGCAGAGCACAACAAGTATAAAGCTATCCATGATAAAATATTTCATCGCAGAACCCATTAAAAGAATAAACGATTGGAAATGCACACTGAGCGAATTATTAACTCGATGTAAAATCATTTGGCAAGCTCTCGTCAACCAAAAAAATTTCCGTAAAAATGATCAGAAGAAATTTTAAAAGAATCACACAAAACAACCTCACTGACATTTCACGCGGATCAACAGGTAGACGACGCGATAACAGATCATTATCTGCATTGGACTCGTAAGTTAAATTGTATGCATGACAGACAGATAAGCTGACTGATAAATACAAAGCGATTTCGTGTTGCAAGTGAGGGTTGTCCAGTGTCAAACGGTATTCCCGTGCAAAATATTATACTAAATAGTAGTTCGCACAAGTTTTTGTCTTGCTAGTCTCGTGTGCAATTAAGCTTAAAATGTCATCGACTAAACCTGTAAACGTAGATGGCATCCAATTCAATCGCAGTGATCACTTGGGGAGTGGTGGTTTCGGCTCAGTGTATCGTGGTAAATATAAAGACCAAAGCATAGCAGTCAAAAGAATTCTGAAGAAAGCCGACAGAAAACCACTAGTTGACAAAGAGTTAAACATTCTGAAGCAGTTAGACCATCCCAATATAGTTAAACTCCTTCACTTCGCAAGCGATGACGACTTCGAGTAAGATTATTACGTGATAATTTTGAATTAAAAAGAGAATTTCCATATGATTTTAACCTATTTTTGCGATTCAGTTACTTTGCTTTAGAATTGTGCGACGCATCCTTGGATCAAGTGTTCCCTAATCAGGGTGAACCTCGGAAATATAATGGACCTATGTTACCGAATAATTTTGAGGTTTTCTCCCAGTTAGCCTCTGGTCTGAAACATATTCATTCACGGAATCTAATCCACCGAGACATTAAACCGGAAAACATTCTAATTTCTGTGAAACCTACTGACCAAGGCAATGAGACAACGATGAAATGGGCTGATTTTGGATTGTCCCGAGAAGTGAGTGAACGAGGAACATATAAAATGAGTGGAATCAGAGGGACTACACTTTGGTTCTCTCCCGAAGAGTTGGAAATACTCTCCGGAAAAAACATACTGATTATTCAACAAACTAAAGGCTCCATCAAAAGCGACGTTTACGCAGAAGGACTCGTCTTCGGTTATATTCTTTTGAAAGGAAGTCATATCTACGGTGAAAATGATTCAGAAATTAGGAGTAACATCATGAATGACAAGTCTGTTAATATGAATCGTAAGTTACCTCTTGAAATAGATCATATATTGCATAAGAAAAATAATTCAATGTTTCAATTTAAACAAAAATAGAAATTCACGAATCGCATTGGGCACGTAACTTGATAAAGAAAATGTTGTCCAAGACACCTGATACAAGAATCACGTCTGAAGAAGTCGTTATTCAACTTCAATCCATAAAAATTGAAGTAATGACGTTACAAGTTTAAGTTCTTCTTCGTCAATGAAATTTGAGTTTTCTAACAAATTTTTTCCATTTAGCTAAAAGAAGGAGAACAAAAACTGCTTCGGCTGTGTGCAGATACGTGTCCAACGTCGGATTTTAGAAATCAAATCAAAACTTTAATACGACTCGGCATCGACTTGAACGCAAAGAACAAAGTTGGATGGAATGCGCTTCATCTTTTCTGTCGTTACAATTCAACCCCCCACTTAATCGAGGCAATTAAAGTCTTGATCGATCTCGGCATCGACAAGGACGCAAAAACCAACATTGGATCGAGTGCGCTTCATCTTTTGTGTCGTAACAACTCAGCCCCCCACTTAATCGAGGCAATTAAAGTTTTGATCGATCTCGGCATCGACTTGAACGCAAAGAACAACGATGGATGGAATGCGCTTCATTTTTTGTGTTACAACAATTCAACCCCTCACTTAATCGAGGCAATTAAAGTCTTGATCGAACTCGGCATCAACTTCGGCATCGACTTGAACGCAAAAGACAACTCTGGATGGAATGCGCTTCATTTTTTGTGTCGTTACAATTCAACCCCACAATTAATCGAGGCAATTCAAGAATTGATCAAACTCGGCATCGACAAGGACGCAAAGACGGAAAAGGGTTTTAATGCACTTCATCTTTTGTGCTCAAACAGTTCCAGTCCACACTTAATCGAGGCAATTCAAGAATTGATCAAACTCGGCATCGACAAGGACGCAAAGACGGAAAAGGGTTGTAATGCACTTCATCTTTTGTGCTCAAACAGTTGCAGTCCACACTTAATCGAGGCAATTCAAGAATTGATCAAACTCGGCATCGACTTGAACGCAAAAACCAACGCTGGATCGAGTGCGCTTCATTTTTTGTGTCGTTACAATTCAACCCCACAATTAATCGAGGCAATTAAAGTCTTGATCGAACTCGGCATCGACAAGGACGCAAAAACCAATGCTGGATCGAGTGCACTTCATCTTTTGTGTTCTTACAGTTCCAGTCCACAGTTAATCGAGGCAATTCAAGAATTGATCAAACTCGGCATCGACAAGGACGCAAAGCAGAAAGATGGTTGGAATGCACTTCATCTTTTGTGCGCTAACAGTTCCAGTCCACACTTAATCGAGGCAATTCAAGTCTTGATCAAACTCGGCATAGACAAGGACGCAAAAACCTCCTATATCCTACCTTATTTTTTTGGATGGAGTGCGCTCGATTTGTGTAGGAGAAATAACTATCTTAAAAACTTCAACGTGGATGAAATCTTTAAAAACGTATGAGGGCCTTTACAACAATACTATATGGCTGTTCAGAAAAGGAATAGGCGAGAAAAAAAATGCAATCAAAATTCGCCGCTTCATTGTAGTAACTTGGACTCTTGGTAAAATACCAAAATGCGACTAACTACATAACCTGACTAACCACAAAGAGTTTTCACTTTGAATTGAAATGTTACGCATGTTAATTCTAAGGGTTGATGACTCACTAAAGTCCATGTACACACCCGAAAATTTTTGTACAAAATTTAAAGAATTCAAAGAATTTTCACCAATTAAAATAATCCATAATTATAATCCCACAAGCAGTCTGTCAAAAATCCGTTTTTCGATATATTCTTTCCTAACTTCCTAGTATGACGCTTACGAAAACTTAATATAATAAAACTAAATAAATGATTCGAATTAAAAAAAATATAAATTCACGAATTGCATTGGGCACGTAACTTAATGGGGGAAATGTGGTCCAATACACCTGATACAAGAATTATATCTGAAGAAGTTGTTACTCAACTTCTATCCATTAAAAATCAAGTATAATGACGTCACATGTTTAAGTGATTCTTCGTCAATTAAAAAACTGCCTCGGCTGTGTGCAGATACGTGTCCAACGTCAGATTTGAGGAATGTAATACAACTCGGCATCGATTTGAACGCAAAGAACAGTTATGGATGGAATGCGCTTCATCTTTTGTGTCGATACAGTTCAAACCAACACTTAGTCGATGCAATTAAAGTCTTGATCGAACTCGGCATCGATAAAGACGAAAAAACCCAACGTTGGATCAAGTCCACTTTATTTGAGTCGGAGAAATGAAAATCTTAACACAACGTGGACGAAATCTTTGGAACCATATGAGCTGCATTTAAAATTGCAAGAGATAATATCTAGTTGTCTTCCTCGTCCCGCTACAACCATTCCCTATTCTATCATTGCAATTTCCAAGGAAATATTTATTTATTTATTTTTTTTATAAAAGGAATTATGGAAAGTAGGCTAAATATTAAACTGATTGACTTGCCGGAAGATTGTCGTTTTCTAGGCCAATTGCAAAAAGAACGAGAACACGTCCACCAACAGGTTACAGAGCAATAATAGGAACAAGCCTATACATGCAACATCAGAAAACAAAGTTTAATTTATAGGGAAATATTTTCTGTTATGGTTGAAGACTTTCTGATTAGCTGAAACAAAAGACGTTAGGGAGTAATGGGGTGTTATATGCGCATGGGTTTTAAAGGGCGACCCAGTTTAAAATCAACGACATGATAAAAAAAAAAAAAAAAAAAAATTTTTTTTTTTTTTTTTAGGTAAAAAAAAAAAAAAAAAAAAAAAAAAAAAAAAAAAAAAAAAATTAAAAAAAAAAAAAAAAAAAAAAAAAAAAAAAAAAAAAAAAAAAAAAAAAAAAAAAAAAAAAAAAAATAAATAAATTTTTTTTTTTTTTTTTTTATTAATAAGAGAGGGGTTTTTTTTTTTTTTTTTTTTTTTTTTTTTTTTTTTTTTTTTTTTTTTAAAAAAAAAAAAAAAAATTAAAAAAAAAAAAAAAAAAAAAATAAAAAAAAAAAAAAAATTTTTTTTTTTATATATTTATTTTTTTTTTTTTTTTTTTTTTTTTTTTATTATTTTTTTTTTTTTTTTAAAAAAAAAAAAAATTTTTTTATTTAAAAATTAAAAAAAATTTTTTTTTTTTTTTATTTTTTTTTTTTTTTTTTAGGGGGGGGGGGGGGGGGAAAATTTCTCCTTTTTTTTTTCCAAAGCATTCCAGCTGAAACTTGAGCTGTGCGGTTACAATGTTCATTCTGAATGGATGTGCTGAAATGAACCGATTCCACCGACAACATGATCATTTCATGTAATGGAGAGGCAATTAGGAATAGCTAATTCTAAAAATACCTCAAAGCATATTTTTCAACAAGCTTTTAAAAAACTAAAATAATGAATGAAATAACTGACACTGACGAGATTGCCATGAAGTTAAGGCAGAAGTGAAAATAGTTAAAATCAGAATTCCAGAATGAATTGTTTCACCCTCCCACTGACAGGTCAGAGCATCATCCGCCTCACGTATTGTATAACCCTCGATGCTGAAGATTATGAAGAGCAGAGGTGAAAAGGACGCTTTGAATGATAGATCTGTGTTGATCCCGATTGAACAAACCTTAAATTAAAATATTTGTTTGTAAAATCTCGGGGAGATGCACAAAACTAAAAGAAAGCAATTCCATACTTTATGCAGTCTAACGCGAGAATACAGCTCTAAGGCTTTGTAAAAAGCAAAAACCTGAATATGAAAACTAACCTGGACAGTGGAAATGCGTCCCAAAGTCTTCATCTAAAGACTGCAATACACCACACACCTTTGAGATTTAGACTCACGGACAGCGCGGCCGCGAACGAGCTGAGTTGTGGTCCATCATAAGTTGACGGGTAACCATCAGACCACTGTTGGACAATCTAATTTTGGTATGGCGATGTTTCAACAGGATTTAGACCGTTGAAAGTTTACCAGTTTCATCACCAGGACTCCTTACATTCAGCAACAAACTATGTAGAAAATATTTAAAAAAATTAAGAATTTAGAGGAAAAGAACACTATTGCAAACATTTAGCTCATTATTACAGGTTAACAAATTATTTGCAGGTGATTTATTATCTCTAAAACATTTCCCATTGCAATGAGCCAAAGGCACACGTTGCAAGCAATATTGATTCAGAATTTCCAAGTTTCTTGTGACAGCCACGAATCGAAAAGTGGTGAAATTCACCATCGTGCAAGTCTAGTCGAAGCGTGCAACTGTTTTTACAATAGAAATGTAAAATTCTGCATTCGTGTCAATAGACTAGTTGTCTAAACAAATTTACGTCCTTGATAGCATAACAAATGTTCTAACATACTTCTTTTTCCTGAAAAAAAAAGAACGGGTGACAACGCTCTCAGATCTTGGCAAAGAAGCAGAAGCTACATGTTTTTGGGACCAAAACTCTAACCTAACTGACTGTACACTACAGTAGGCTACACATAGTGGCACTCCACGAGAGACTAGAGCTGAGCAAAAAGCAGTTAAAGCAAAACTGAGACTTTCAAGCAGACAGCATCGTACAAACCGGTGTACTTCATGCAGAAAAGTAAATCGGCGTTTCACCGCACATTCGCCATCTATCGGTAAAATGACAGAGCTTACGTCACAGACATAGCGATCTTTCATCGATTACGTGCACGCTCAATCGAGATTTAAAAAAACAAATTCTCGTCGCCAAGGCGATGACAGTGTGAAAACAAACCGATATAAATCTTGTTCTCTTAGTGAAGGGTAGAGCTTAGATTTGAACAGTACTAATCTCAGCTTTCTTCCATGGGTGCATAATTCAACAGTTTAACGGTAAACGAGGTGGAAAAAGGTAAGCGATACAGTACGTATAAATAGTGTAACGAACCAATGAAATTTATTTGTGGATTCTTAAATAGGACAATTTTCATGACAATCGAAATGGTGGACTAGATTTCCATCATTGTGTGCATTTGACAAATCGACCGATTGGATAGAATTAAAAGACATGGCCGACGATATTGAGGATTTGCTTCGTGAAGTGGAAGAGAAATATTTGCCAAGCCACTTGCATTCGCAGCAAGAAAAGAATTCTAAACGATTCATTCAGCAGACAACAAATGCGATTACACCAAAGGAGAGAGGAAGTTATGGAGACAAAGGCGATCAATCGGCTACGGTAGCAGTCGGGGTAACCGGGGCAAACAGAACAACAACAAGGGCTCATTCGTCTGACATTGTGTAAGTCTTACATTATAATTAAAAATATTCTGGCAATAACGGTGATGTTAAATTTACTCCATATGAAGATGTCGTGAACTGGAAGATGAGCTCTCGGATTTGCTGGATGAAGCCGGTGGAATGTCGGACGCGGCCACGGTTGGATTGCGATGCAAGCGCAGTCCTCGACGAAGTGCCAGTGCCAGGGAACTGGTTGGCGGAAAAGCAATCGCAACCAGTGGCGGTGGGCAACATCCGAGTTCCACTTCCGCCGAAAAACGACACGACTTTGCTAGCAGTAACAGGAGCGGTGCCTCGGCTGCTGGATTCTCATCTTCACTGGGAAACAAAGCGGCGCTGACGGGAATCCGCTCCGCTCCGCCGTTCGCTCATCATCACAGCAACGTTGAAACTCGTACAACACACGTGACCATCGATGCCGTCGTAGTCGAAAAACAAAAATGTTTGCCGATCTACGTGAGTGGCGTCATCGATAGCATAGACACCAGTCACACCGTTAGGTATTTGTTTAAATGCATTGAGCATTGAAAAATCGTTGGTATTTATCGTAATCATCACATTTGATGTGTCAGAGTGTGTACCAGTCTACGATGCACGGGCTGCGATTTTCGCGTCAGCCAATTTGCGTAAGTTTTGGTGCTGACAGGCATTTCTATTAGCCAAATCTATACGTAGGCCTAATATGAACTATATGTATTGATACAGACACTACCGTTGGAGACCGGGCACAGATTACCTTTTCCTGCGCAATCACATGCCGGAATTCGATCGCGTTCGTGTGAAATTATCGACAGCCAAGTTTTGTCGCGCCTACGCTTGCCAATGCAAATTTGTCACCGTCAAAGATCTCGTCGATCTCAACAAACTTGGCCATGAGTTTGCTTCAACTTGGATCTGCCTTGGACATTAACTGCCTGCTCCCATTTTGTCTATCCTTTTGTGTCTATTCTATTTGAGAGTTCGTCTCCTTAGACGAGATGGCCTAGAATTATCGACGGCAAATGATGTAATAATGCCTTTCGAGAAACACACTATAGCTGAAAAGCCTGAAACGTTGAACGTGTTTAGCTGCGGTTTGAGAGCATTGCTGGGTAATGGCATCGTAGCAATCGTGTAGATTTCCACTCGCTGTCAAATGGACTACAAATCAAGTTGAAGTCTGCCCAAAGCACGATGTGAATGTTGAAATTCACAGCACAGAAGACACGCGGGTAACATCACTCGCTGATCATCGTTTATAATGCAACGCAGACAAAATCAATACACATACATATCCAGACTTGACCAGCAGTATCTTCGAGCTAGTTTGAATTTCAAAGCCGGAAAACGAAAACCTGAAAGTGAGCAAGTAAAGAGTAAAGAACATTAAACCGGAAGTTGTGTATTTGTAAAGCCTGCAGAGGCACATTTAGAGACAAATTGTCAAGCCTTGAAGAGAACATGTGTCTTTAGTTGTGTGATGTGCGCACTGCTTGCACGGAAGATGAATCAGAGTTTGAAGAATTTCATTCAAATAAGAAAAAATCCAAAAAATTGGATCCACGGCCGTCATAAAAAATGAGCGAATGAACGTAACTGGGCGCAAGCGGAAAATCAAAACAAATATAAAGAGGGAAAAAAGATAATTGAATTATTATAGGAGAAGAAAAAGGATGAGCCACACTTTAATCCGCAAAGAAAATCTGAAATGGCGATCGAATATTCAACGATAGTTCGATTGCACTATTTTGATAGACGACTTTGGTGTTTTAGCAAGTAGAACAGCAATTTCCTGTCGATTCGATGGGTACCATTTCGCAAATTTTCGTCCTCTTTACGGGACCGTAGACAATCTGGCACTTCTTCGTGTAACCAGAAGCTTGGCACACTGTCGACGACGACGAAAAGAGCCTTTATTCGACGAAGACAGGGACGAAGCCGACATCGAGGTGGTGGACGACGACGACGAAGACGACGACAACGACGACGACATGGAAGGCGAAGAAAGAGAAGGCATCATGATGGCCGGCTGCGGCTGGACATTGGCTGGTTGACTGCCAATGGGCACGAAACCGCTGCTAATGTACGTCTTGGAGTAACTACTGCTAGTGACGTGCTTGCTGCCGCTGACTAACTTTGGCTGAGGCATTTGTGCCGGTCCTGGTTGCGGTTGCTGACGGGCCGGCAAAGGCTGACTCGGCGCCGACGACGGTTGATTGGCCGTTTGCTGGTGATGAGACGACATAAAGGTTCCGCTTCTGCTGTTGCTACTGGTAACGTGGTCAATCATTGCCGGAATCGGGACGCTGATCATCGACACCTGGTGTTCGAAAATGGAAGACGTGGCAGTCATGGAGGGGCCACCCCCGCATCCTCCCGTCGCACCGTAGTCTTGATCACCAGGCTGACCTTGCTGCTCGTCTTCCTCGCAAATCACCTGATCCGTTTCTTCGTACTCGACCGGTTCGCTGCCGGTTGTGCCGACATCGGTCGGTTCGGGCAGATATCCTGGCTCAGTGTCGGGCAGTGGCTCATATTCAGGCACGTAGTGCTCCAGCTCTGGCTCTGGTTGATAAGGCTCGGGAACGTAGGGCGCCGGTCGCCTTTCCGGTTGATAAGGATTGACAGGTGCCGGTCGCCTTTCTGGTTGATAAGGATTGACAGGTGCCGGTCGCCTTTCCGGTTGATAAGGAGCGACAGGTGCCGGTTGCGTTTCCATTTCAGGTCCTTCCATGCCAAGCTCCGTTTCACCGCCGAGTTCCGGCTGATGGACTTCCGGTTCGTGATCGTGCTCGATGGGAATGTCAGCTCTTCCCGACGGTCTCAATGAAGGTCTGCTGAAAAGGTCTTTAATGTCCCCTTCCAGTTGGTTCAGTTGTTGGCAGGTATCGCACGGGGCGTGCGCTTCCGTCTGATGACTGGCGGCCGATGTGGCGACCACGTCAACGCGGCCATGTCGGCCGTTGCCATTGCCGTTGCCGTTGGTTGCATGGCCGTTGGTTGCATGGCCGTTGGTTGCATGGCCGTTGGTTGCATGGCCGCTGGTTGCATGGCCGCTGGTTGCATGGCCGTTGGTTGCATGGCCATTGGTTGCATGGCCGTTGGTTGCATGGCCATTGGTTGCATGGCTGCTGGTTGCATGGCTGCTGGTTGCATGGCCGCTGGTTGCATGGCCGCTGGTTGCATGGCCGCTGGTTGCATGGCCGTTGGTTGCATGGCCATTGGTTGCATGGCTGCTGGTTGCATGGCCGCTGGTTGCATGGCCGCTGGTTGCATGGCCGCTGGTTGCATGGCCGTTAGCGCCGCGATCGACAAACGCTTGAGTCGAATCTCTGTGACTCCTCCTTGCGAATTCCCTCTGACTGTTGACGCTAGTGCTGCTGCCATGGCTGCTGCTTTGCTGTTGCGACTGCTGATGTTGTTGAGTGGCCACCGAATGACGACCTCCGTTTCCGTTGCGATTGCCACTCGTCCAGTGATGTTCGCGCCGATGATGTTCCTCTTCGGCCGCCGATTGGTGACTCTTCTCTTGTTGTTGCTCTTCCATGATCTTCAGCATAGTCGATTCTTCCATCAAGTGGCCGTCCCCTGGTGCCACTTGCTCCTGGTGGACCACTTGTTCTTTGTTGTTGGACTGACGGGACGTCATTTGATGCGATTGTTTCTGTTGGTGGTACAACTCTTGTTGGCGTTCGTATTCCTGCATGGCAACGCGTTGCTCTTCTTCCTGCTGCCGCTTCGCCTGTTGCCGTTTCATCTGTTGGCGTTCGTATTCTTCCAATTCAGCGCGACGCTGCTGCTCGATGAGTTGCTGCTCGATGCGTTGCTGCTCGATGCGTTGCTGCTCGACGCGTTGCTGCTCGATGCGTTGCTGCTCGATGCGTTGCTGCTCGATGCGTTGCTGCTCCATCCTCTGCTGTTGCACTTGCTGTTCCCTCTGGCGGATCAGCTGCTGTTTGCGCTCGTGCTCCTCCATGGCTGCCCGACGTTGTTGTTCTTCCCTGCGTTGTTTCTCTTCGGCGGCGGCGCGACGCTGCTGTTCTTCCAGAGCTGCCTGGCGTTGCTGTTCTTCCAGGGCTGCTTGGCGTTGCTGTTCTTCCAAAGCGATTCGACGCTGTTGCTCTTCCAAGGCGACGCGACGTCGTTCCTCTTCCAGCTTTTGCTCTCTCTGACGCGCCAGTTCTTGTTGGCGCTCTTTTTCTTGTTGGCGAGCGGCTGCCTGTCTCTGTTGCTCCTCCAAGGCAGCGGCACGTCTTTGCTGTTCCAATTCAATGGCGACACGTCGCTGTTCCTCGAGAGCGACTCGACGCTGTTGCTGTTGCTCTTGTTGTTGTTTCTGCTGCTGCAAAACGCGGCTGGTCGACTGCGATGTCGATGATTGCTGTTGACGCTGTTGTTCCTGCACCTGATGTACTTGCTGTTGAACTTGCTGCCTCTCAACCTGGCCGACCATGTGCTGGAAATCGGGTTGTTGCGGTTGTTGCGGTTGTTGCGGTTGTTGCGTTTGTTGCGTTTGTTGCGGTTGTTGCGGTTGTTGCGGCTGCTGATATACGACGCGTCGTGGATGTTGTGGCTGACTAACTCGCTGCTGCTGCTGCTGGGTTACGGATTGCTGCTGCTGCTGCTGGGTTACGGATTGCTGTTGCTGCTGCTGTTGGACAGTTCGTGATTCAGCTACGCGACGGTGAGCTGGTTGTTGCAGTTGTGGTTGTGGTTGTGGCTGCTGGGGGATGCTGGCTGCAAGGTCGGAATCAAAGCCCAATTGGATGGGTACTCGGTCAGGTCCTAACGGTCCCGAATACCAGTGAGTAGTCGTGTAACCACTGGCGTCCGTCGCCTTCCACGTGTACGTTTTCTGAGATGAACCGGCCGTTTGGGTGACGGTCGCATCGCGGGGAATGGGACCGGTCCAAGAACTGACAGGTAGGCGGCCACCGCCCAAAATGCTGGGACTCGGCACACCAACGTCCAGCTCTGAAGGCATTTGGATTCGAATGGGAGTTCTGTCGGGTCCCAGTGGTCCTGTATACCAATGGGTCGTCGAGTAACCGTTGGCATCCTGCACTTTCCACGTGTACGTCAGCTGAGACGATCCAGCCTCTTGGGTGACGGTGGCATCACGAGGAATCGGACCAGTCCAAGCCACCGGTCCTTTGCCAGGTCCCTTGGTGTTGCCTTGAGGCATGTGGCGTCCAACGGGCATCATCATGCCTTGCAAATCAGAGGCGCCCATCAGAGAAGAGTGAGCAAACGAGCTGCTGGAACTGCTGAAGCTATTCGACAGGCCGGATCGCTCCGCTGGAGAGCCGCCCATCATCGACGGTGAAGAGAAGGAGGGCATGGAGTGTCCCTTTTCGGGTGATTGAAACGATTGCTGGAAACTGAACTGGGACATTTGTCTTCCTTGCTGCAGTGGACCATCGCTGCTGGACTCGAAGTTACGTGTTTCCGGTCGTCGGGCAAAAGTGCCGGATGCGCTGGTTGCTTCCAAGCGTCTGTGATTCTTGGTAGGAGCGTAGCCGTTGGACGAATCCTGCGACTCGCCTAAATTGCTGTAAGCCTGGGCGTATCCGTTTCCGTTGGTGCGAGATTCGGCCGAGTCCAAAGTGGCCTTCGCCCACGCTGAACTCGAGGTCGGCTGCCATGGATTGGCTGATCTCTTTGACCTCACTTTGGACGTCTCGCTGCTCTCTGCGTCGAAATCAACGTTCGATTCGGGCGTAGATTTAGAAAAAAACGAGGACTAGACTAGATGTCGTTGTTAAAGACGTGATCGGTAATACCTTGAATCGGTTGGATTGCCTGTTCGGGATCGCTGATCAGCATGTGCATTTCTCTTCCTTCACAGATGGCATTTAATCGCACATCGGTCGGTTCCGTCTATTATTGCCATCGTCATCGATTTGTTGGAGAGTATTGCGCATTGCGTAAAGGTAAGAACAAGAAATAAGGTTAAAAGAGAGGGGAAAAGAAGCGCTTGGCTTCTTGGCAAGATCAGATATAGGAACATACCGTTGCATTGACGATGTATAACGTGCGGGGCGCCTGTCTGACAAACACTTCATGAAGCGATTGCTCCTTAATGGCCTTCAATAGTTGATCGAAACTTAGGTCGACCAACTGTTCGACGTAGCAGATGTTTTCGCCTTCGGCCCGATAAACTGCAATGCCCTGATTTTGTTGATTGTTTTCGAAGAAAAAAGAAGAAAAAAGAGTCAAACGGTGAAGAATTCAAAACAAGTATCGACTTTTACAGATTTGAAGTCGTAGAGTGTCTCCAGCTGATGGTGGTCGCCGTGTGTCGAAACTGGAACCGACCAAATTGTCTCCTCTTCGTGATTGATTCTTACTCGAACGGGAATTCTTCGACGGCCGACTTTGTGAATCGTCATCATCTAATGGCGTTTTGAATGAAATTAACAAGAAAAAGATTTTCTTTGAGATGACAAAACAATCCCCCCCCCCCCACAAAAAAAAAGAAAGAAATGCAATTAGCGGTTATGGTACCTCATCGGGCAAAGAGGATTCCACATTTTCTAATTGCGCTGTGACTGCGGTCGAGATGAAGCCACAGGTGAAGACGACAGCTAATCCGACCAAGCCGGCCAAGAACACACCATTTGGAGGCCTATTAGCCCGCCTCATTTTTTAGCCCCCTATTCAACGTTACCTGAAAAGCGGAAAAGAGGAAACACTTTAACAGGCAATAAAACGACATGAATTTGGAGGCAGACTTTATCCGCTAACAAACCGCACCGCAAAATGTAGCAAAATCTCTGGCTGCTGGGATTGGCGACGAGAAATGCAACTCGTCGTCGAGATGTGGAATAGAAAAATTGGACACTTGTTCTGCTGCTACTGCGTAGTGCCAAGTTCGGGGACGGTATGCAGTCGCAGCAGTTCTTTCAGTTCAATCATATGATGGACGACTTGAAGAAATTTGTGTTGACGTTTGCCGATGAATATCGAATGGAGCACAAGTCAAGGATGAGGGTGGGGAGTTGAAGAAGACGCCACTGGCTGATGCCGACACTTGATATCGACGCGATGAAGCAGACGGTCCATCATATTTACATTAGCAGCTACTTGTTAAGTTTGCTGCTGGTAAGATTGACTTGCTGACGCTTGAGGTCGAGCTGACCCGCACCATTTCAACTGTACTGACGTCCATCGTTTTTTCTTTTAGGGCCTCAGCGACAAGGCGGTGATGACGAAATGGCCAAGCGATGAGCGCAACAATTCATTGTGGTTCCTGTTGTAGAATTTTACATTTTTCAAAGCATCCAGATTTTTTATTATTATTATTTTATTATAATGCTTCGTTTTATTTTGCCGATTAACTCACTTTTCTTTTCTGGGCCGTTCGATGATCCGTCTCTGTGTAAATATTGGCGATGATGTCTCAACATTTTTCTCCATGAGTTGCTTCATTCCACGCTGATAATCGGATCCGAGACTGACGCGTATTGCTCAATGACGTCGCAATAAACTTTCCTGGGTATTTTCCTGCTGACACTGCTAAATAAAAAGAATTACAGTTCACTTCAATCCATTTCGAACGTTTTGCCTTGGCGTATATTTCTACAGCAGCCCAACTATATAATGCGACCCATATCCGCTATCGGTCCCCATATCGTTGAGCACGTCCGTTAGATATCAAAACCCTACAGCATGTCTACCATATAACATGTGATATCACACTTCCATGTCAAGGCCGAAGGTAGAATAACATGGCCTAAAAAGCTATCGAGACACAAGTAATAATCGACGCCGTCCATTTCTCTTAATCTTTGTAGGGGTGAATTTAAAGCTGACAGTTTTACTGCTGAAATACGACAGGATAAATTGTAATAGGGAATTGAATCTGACTGACCCAAATCAAACAAATTTTTTAATGGAACTCGTTCTCCAGCTTGGTACTGAATTTCAATATTTTCAAATGGCTGGATGGGTTTGGCAGGTCATCCTTCGCAGAAGATCGCGCCTCAATTTTTATCTGTTTGGCGGACGATGACGACGATCATATGGCGTCCGTCTGGGAATCGCCAATGTCACAACCAGCCAAATAAACAACTTCTTCTTCAATAAACACAAGAATACTTAACATTTGATGTTCGCCTTACATCCAATATGTAACAGTAGCCTATAACCTTGAAATATGCCCTAGACTTGTTTTGTTTTTGGGAATTCTCCGGCTGTTATTCGCTAAAAAAAAAAAAACTCTTGGAAAGATGACAAGAACCATCTCACAAGCCCGTCGGTAGTTATACAAGTCAACGGTGGGGGGTGGGGGGAGATAAACTAAAAAAGCAAAACTATAGCCACCTCCTACGTATGTACAACATGTCAATTTGAATCCGAGGTCAGTCGATCAAAGAATATCGTCGCCGGCCAGCACTCGATGAATTTCTACTAGTTCTGAGGGGTGCAGCAGTCAGTGGCTGTCATCATCATCTACAGATGGCAAAAGGGCAGACTCTGATAAGCAGCCCATCCAGCGTGGACTTTATCCTTCTTTTCTTCTAGATAAGAAAGAGAACAAGAAATAGAGAGAATATGAAAGGGAAATGAATGTTGAGGTTAACTTGTTTTGTGAACAGACATGTATCACACATGGTGTTGTTCCATCGTATACTGTTGTATCGACGGGCATTACAAAATAACATGTACAGTCAATTGTTCGCCAAAAAACCAACCATTTGCTTCCAATTGAAGAGGCAATGAAAAGCTTATGATTCAATGAGCAACCTATCATTAGTTGTCATGTGATTATATACTCAATGAAAGCACTTTTTCAGCAAACAAAGAACAAAGAAAAATGGTGTACTTAAGTTATGAATGCAAAAAGAGGTTACTTAATTAAAACTATGACTGGATGGCATCAGATACAAAGACAATGAAACTTACTATCTCTATCCTGTACATCCTTTGAACGTTCATTTGTCTTTTAAATATGCCGGTCTTCGGATGTTCGGAAGACATGTCATGCTTCACACCGACTGTCGATAAAATGGGGGATTCCCTAAAATGCAAAAAATGTGAACTTTTCCGTACAAAACGTGAAATTCCACGCGGAAAAAAACAAACAAAAGAACGTAACCACCTAAAGTGCATAAAATACCTAAGGGAGATCCAAATTGCAAAACCGTTTTCAGAATTACGTAACGTTCAGTAAATTCAAATTCCGTGACGAGTAGGCTACTTAAAATTTCTACGTGCCATTTGTGATCCATCATTAAATAAAGATGGACACGTGTCTGAGTATTTTATCGTAGCTACCCCTGCAAACAAGTTTCTTTAAATAAAGACAGTGGTTGGGTTTTCGAGTTTAAAATTCTAATCTACTTTGAAATGTTTCACAAACTAGTTTGACTCTATATCATTTCCAAGACTTGAAGAAAAAATGATCCATGTTTTTAAGCAAAGATATCAAGTGTACGAGTGGTTAAGATACATTTTTCACGTCTTCCATGCTTTATTTTCATTCCCCCTCTACGCCCCTCATCAATTATTCGCCCCTTAGTTACGTTCGATCAGTGCTGTGGTCGAACGTAGCAAAGCGTAAGGGTCTGAACTGCAAAAAAGTGAATTTTATTCTGCATTCACTTTGTTCATTCTAGAAATTTCAAAGAAGCAAGTTAATAAAGCGGTTAACTTTTCGCTTTCGCATTTTGGAACTCCCGTAAAAAAGCCAACTTGTTTGACTACATTTTTCTGATAATTTTTGTTTCCGGCAAGTCAATATTTTTTAAAACAATCTCAGTTTAAAGCGATTTGCAATCCCAGTAGCTTCATGAATCCAGCAAATTCCGGTTAATAAATAAATATTACAGTTTGTTTACATGATTACACTACCATCTAGCGGAAATTTGATCCTCTTCCGTACATCCCAGCTGATGTCAACTGCATTGCAGTTTACACAAATTCCTGTGCTGCTTGAAATCAAAAGTGTCTTCATTTGCATACCTTAAAAAACTTCCTTAATGTGTTATAACTTGCAAAACTGTTTCTGTACATAGCTTAAGTAATATCACTTCCAACGCCAACGAAATATAAGTTTGCATAGGATAACTTCAGCAGAAAAACGACCTTGACATGCTGCCGAATACTTGGCCAATGAAGGAAGCGACAACATCGTTGTGATTCCAAATAATATGGCTGAGAAGAATGATGTCGACGATGAAGGCCAGGACGATTTAGCTTGGGTTGATGAAGGAGACATCCTTGTTGACCCTCTGGCTGTAGAGGAACTGGTTGATGATTCCTTCAACTTTCCCAACCAAGTTTGCAGTCATTGTGATGGCTATTATGGTCCTTGTTTTGGCCAGCATGCTTGCACCACCTGCCACCTATTCTTGTTCCCAGACAACATCAACCAACCTCCAGAGGCCAACTTCAGTGAGGTAAATTTTTTCTTAGGATATAACTTTTGCCCAAATCCTTCCTTTATGCTGAACAACGACTACTTTGTTTACCTAGCATAAGACAGACGACGATGACTCTGGAAATGATGAACCAAGTGATTTGCCAACTGACTTCAAGGATAATGGTTACTGTGGCTCCCATGGACAAAATTGCTCCCATCCAGCCCTTTCACCTGCTGCACCTAGAAGGGCAGAGCCATTTCGATGGGCTGTAGCACCCCTCAAAATTGACAGGTTCATTTCAGGCATTCAAGAATCAATATTTGATTTCCTGTAGGCTCATTTGTCATTTGCTAGGCTTGCCGAACAGCTGTCCCTCCTTTCTACCCCAAGACTAACAGACTCCATACTGACAGCAGTACAGGCATTGCCTCCAGAATGTGAGTGACATTGAGAGCAGTGAATAGAAATTATGTAGCTACTGACTGTGTTATTGTTCTACAAAATTATGGCAGTGCTAATGCAGGTATTTTCGCACCTGGACGATATATCGTTATGGAGCGCCTCGAAAGTTTGCAAGAGGTGGCAGCAGCTTGTGGCCGAATGTATAACCAACGATCAGTGGAATCAATTCACTTTCCGACGATGGCCACTCTTTCGGCCCAACTATGCGGTAGCAGAATGGGCCGGAGTTTTTGCTAACCTGTAAAATTTGAACTTCTTTTCCCCCTATGAACTTGTGTGGACTGATGCGTTTTCCATTTTAGAGTAGACAGTTCTCCGTGTTTGTATTGTTTACACCGTTCGAACGTTGAAGAGGAAGGAGCTTGGGAGCCTTCAAATCACTGGCGTAACAATCGCTTGTGTAATGAATGGCGGAGTGAGAGGAAAGCTTGGTTTTTTTACGAATTGCAAGTCTGTAGATCAATTTTTTGCGTTTCTTTCCAGTATTTTGTACGGATCCCCCTGAAGGAATTCGAGCTACTCCGCTGGATCGAGCATGGAGTCATTGGCAAGCATCCATTACAGGACCGACGAGCAGCCCCTATGAGGGAGGCGTTTTTTACTTGCACGTTCAGATTCCACACAGCTATCCCATCCGGCCGCCTTCAGTACGCTTTGCGACAAAGATCTTTCATCCGAACATCTCACGCCACGGTGATATTGGACTGGACTGTATCCAGCATAACTGGAGTCTAGCCCTAACTATAGCCAAGGTATGAGCAGTTCATTTAGCCCTAGGCAAGATTGGCCGTATTACCTTTTTGATTTCTGATATTTTAGGTGCTTATATCGGTACAGAGCTTATTGACGGACCCATTTTGCGCCGTGGCCATGGAGGCTGACGTAGCCGAAATGTACATAAACAAACGAGCCCGTTTTAACGCTGTTGCCCGCAACTGGACAAGCAAATACGCCATGAATGACATCCGCCGACCATGTTGAAAAACTGTGATTGGCTCTGTTGGATATCTTTTGTAATTATCAATTGTGCGAATCTAAGAAGTGAGTAGTGTTTCATCAAGTCTATCATCAATACGCAGTCGCAATTCGTCGAAGAGAGAAAAAAAGAAAAACGACCTAGCAGTTGCTGGTATTTAAACAATCAAGTTCTTACATTTTTTTTTCTCTTGATTTTTGTTTCCAGCGTAATAGAATTAAATGATTGTCTGCATATTTGTTCATCTTTCCACGCCTGTTCCTTTCATTTTGAACTGCATCTCTGATTTTCGTTTCGTTAATTTTTTTCTTTTTTGCTTCCGTTTTCTGTGTCTGGACACTACGGTAGCCGTCAAAACGATAAAGCCATCATCGTTTTTCAGCCTTTTTGTTTTTTTGTTTTTTCATTTCCAGCCCGGTGTTGGTTTCATTTTGTTTCAGATATCTTTAAATATTGTAAATACAACAAACCAGCGCGATAAGATTCCATTCGTCAAATGTTAACTTGGTGAATGACTCATTCAGCTATTTACACTTAGCTAATGTTTCTAACTTAAAACCTGTGAACTGGAACGTTTACATGTAAAACCCGTGTAAACTGAATTCCCTGAAAATTTGAAGTTAAATTCAATTAGGTCGGGGCTTAGATTTACAATATTTTATAGCGACAAAACATAAAAATTTTATTGTCCAAGGTTACTCCAATCCATATCGTTTGTTTTTTAAGTATAATGCACAGAAGGAAAACAAGAGGGAATTTCGACTAACATAAAAATTCATCTTATTTAAAAATAAGGCTGTACATTTTAGCACGCATACACGCTCACACACATGCACAGATTGTACACAGACATACAACAGGCTTACCAATAAGAAGGGCTTAAAACAAGCTAAAATATTTGGTTCCATACCCTAGCTTACTCTTATTATTTAAAGCAGGTTTTCTCCCAAGGAGCTTGATATTATTTTTAGAGTTTTGTTTTCGCTCATTGTGGATGATGGCCAAGATTTTTTCTTGATATTTTTACTTTCTTTTCTCTTTATGATATGATTTTCCCCTTTTTTCCCCTTCGATAAATGAGATTAAATATGATATTTCTTTGATAGTTGGCTGACAAAATGTACAAAGATCATTATGACGGACAGTTAGGGACTATGAGACTCGATGAGAGGTTCCGTGTCAACGTCGTCTTCATCGTCGTCTCCCGCGTCGTCAATATCATCTGAACGTCGATTGGGCGCAATGAAGGCAGAAAGATGATAGGCGGTCCGACTGGTATTTGTCGCACCACTACCACTATTGATGTGCAAATCTTGTGCAATGGAACCCTGAGCATCAGGGAGGCTGGATGAGCTGGGCGACGAAGGAGAGAAAGACACGCCATCACCAGATCCACCACCGCCATTGGACGATAAATCTTTTCTCCAGACTCGCCTCACTAGGCGGGCCAAGAAACTCCCAGCAGCCAAATGAGAGGATGGCTGAGATGGTTGCGGTAATGGATCAGTAATGTCATTAGGAGGCAACTGTGCACGTAATTCCACTTCAACACTGGACGGACCGGACGTAGAGAGCCGTAATGGTAAAGGCATTGGCGGTTCGGGTAACGGCGGAGCAGGACGGCGGACACGATTCGATTGTCTTTGACGCTGGGATGGAACGCAAGTGCCCGGTGAAGAAATGGTCCGTGATGACGAGGAAAGATCCACGGCACCCGTTGCTTGGGCGTAGCTGGGTGGTGGTAATCTGCCCATCACTGGTCTTCTGTGTCCGAACTCGTCAAAATCTTGACTACTGTATAATAAAAACAAACATGGGTGAACGCGAATGTTAGGACTTTGAAATGAACAACTAATGATCGTTAAATACTGGACGGTGCGCTGTTGAAGGCGAATGGTCGACCATCGTTGCTCTAGGGCTACTCTCAAGTGGTACAACCGCAATCCACATCCGGCAGCAATAACAAGTAAAAGGCCGCAAATCAAAGAGCCCAGAATGACTGCCGTGATGACAGACATCTGAAGAGTATCATAACATCAGCCATTAAATTGTTTTTCTTCGTGCTTACAAAGTTTACTTTATTTGGTTTTACTTTCATGCAGGTCTCTTCGTCACTAAAATCGCCACAATCTTTGATTCCATCGCAACGGGCCGAAGCCGTCACACAGTGTCGATTACGACAAAGAAAACCGTCACGATGTGGCCCACAAAGTGCCGCATCGCAACCTTCTTCGTCAGAACCGTCTGGACAGTCGTTCACTCCGTCACAGCGCTGAGCCGATCTGTAGCAACCGCCTCGTGTCCGGCAAGGAAGTTGATTTCCGCAGGTTAAGGCTATTATATTCCAGTCACAAAAAAAACAAACAAAAACAATCAATGATCAGTAGAAAACGAAATACTTACGAAATAAGAGTAAAACTAACCACACGCTTGTTCGTCCTCTCCACCGGGGCAATCGAGGATCCCATTACATCGACCGTGGATGAAGTCGTAGCAAAGGGAACTGTTTGAACTGCAATGAGAATAACCTGTTTTGCATGCGACCGTGCAGTTTTGCTCGTCGGAAGAGTCTCCACATTCGTCCCAGCCATTGCACAACCAAGTTTTGAGAATACATTTGCCATTGCTGCAGTGGAAGTGATCGTCCTCACAATAATTTCTCATTGGTTTATCTAAATAGGAAATTTCTCACTCCATGAATTGCTTGCTATGGAAAATATTTATGAAGTAATATACCAATTGTAAAATCGAGGACGAAACCTTTGCCTCCTGTAATTATGTCGCCCGTTTTAAAAGTCAAAATCAGTCCAGAACCAGAGAAAACTAATGGAGGTAGCGCCAAGGAACCACAGTACAGAAAATTGACTGTGTCTTGAACAGGAAAATTGAATGGCATGGAAACAAGCTGTGCAGAATGTGAAGGAATGCTCAAGATCGAGAGCCATGTATCACCACAACAGGGTTTGGCACTACAAAGGTGCCTTCCCTCCTCCAGATCAAATGTAGAGAAACTTTTGAAAAATAAGAAATTCAATTATTACTGAAAATTATGTAAATATTTAGTTTTTTTTTTTTACCTTAATGTGATGACAGAACCTGGTTGGATTTTGATGTACCATGCACAGTTTACTCTGGATGGGTATGAAATATTTCCATTGCCATAGTGTCTGAGAGGGCTAAAGATCTGCCCAGCCGAACTCTCAATAAGGTTAATTTTGTCACACGAGTGCTGAGTTTTGGGTGCAGTGCAGCTAACTGAAGAACTGCTTAGCAAGATGAGAAGGGCTGTAATTACAGAACAGAGTAAGCACAAGTGTAACTTTTGGCTGACAAAACAGTTAGCTTTTAACAGACAGCACTGATAAATATGGGATATGCAGTTTCTTTTCAGCAATACCATATGTAGTACAAATTAAACAATATATATTTTGTGAACAAGTCTATAGAAGAATGTGAGATTTTCCAAACCAGGTTTTGTCTTTGAAAAAAAGAATTGGTAGATATTTACCTTGGAAAGGGAGAATCCTGAGCAAAGAAGATAGCATCTTTCAGCTAGAGCAGCACAAGGTTGTAAATAATGTGTATTGTTATTTTATGTTTAAGAACACATTATATTATTTTCGCGAATATCCTCCAGTAAGTTCAGTCGTTCACTGCCAGTCTACCATTCGCGATAATCACGCAGAAGAAAAAAGGCGTCGCACTGTCGGTAATTTGTGAACAATGTGGCAACGTCAGGAGCTGTCATGTCCGATTTCATTTTATTGTTATTTTTTTTTTTTTTGCTTCGTCCAACGCAAAACTCGTCATCAATTAGGCCGAATAACTGTTTTTCGTTAGAGTTCAAGGCATCTGAATTTCCATCGGAAAACTTAATTTATAAGTTTCTCTGGTTCTCAGAAGCGTGCATGTGTGCATTCAATTTTCGTAGTCGAACAATAAACCTTGTGAAATCGTGTGCGATGTCTCGGTCTCTCATATGTGTCGAATTTCGTGAACTCTTATAAGAATATTTTTAACTCCCCTGAATCTCAGCTCAATTCCGAATCTTCCGACATTTCACTAATTGTGGGTAATCTTTGAATCCTGAAAAACCCAGTCATTGTTTATCTGATTCATGCAGAAAACCGTTACAGTGGCTGTAGAATACAGACATTGACATTGCACATGGTGTTAAAAATGGGTTGATGATACACATATATTAAAAATTGAGTAAGAAAATGTCACAACCTCCTATTCCCTCTGCAAATGGGTCCTCCAGGTAAAGCCATGATGAATTGAATTTTAAAGATAATATTTTAGTTTTGTGAAAAATGTTAATAGGCCAACCACTGTCACGGCGGTCTGCCCCTTCACCTATGTCTGGGCACCATGTGAGCCACTCTCATGGACATCTTCACTCTTCACAGATTCATAGAAGTGGAGGCAGCAGCAATCATGTTCACAATCATATTCACACAGAACTCGACTCAGCTTCTCATATTTCATCTAGCCGATTCGACATTGACTGGGAATCTAAAGAGGTAAATAAATGAAATTTGAAGATTGTTACTTACATTGGACAAGGAGTAAAATAAAATAAGTAAAATTCGATTTTCACAGCGAGAACTAGAAGAGGCACGAGCGCGAGCAGCTCAGATGGAAAAAACAATGCGCTGGTGGTCGGATTGCACTGCAAATTGGCGAGAAAAGTGGAGCAAAGTCCGAACAGAGCGAAACAGATCACGTGAAGAAGCCAAAGTATTAAGAACTAAATTGGAGATGGCGTTGAAGGATAGTTCGGTAGTGCGGAGAGAAAAACAGTGTGTTGAACACGAGAATGAGTTCCTACGTAGTGAGTTGGAGCGTTTGGCCCAACAACAGCAAGAAGAAGATGGCCTATCTGAGCGAAAGAGTCCTCATTCGTTTAATCCACGGCATCATCATCAAGGTTCCTCCAGGTAGCTTTTGCGTCTTGTCCAAGCAGAAGACAGCTTTTAAAATTGTGATTTACATCTTCCTGGTCTGCATACCTAACAGGTTAGGGACGCCAGAACTATCTAGGGAGGCGACGAGTACTCCCATCGATGGCACAGACCCCATACCGGCTTTACTCAGTTCACGCGAACGGTCCACTCCGAATTTTATTGGCAATGGTTTCGATGCTGAGGTTTTACCCTCCCATTTCAGCGGAGCTGTACCTAAGCAAATGCGGAATCCTATCGAATCACTCGAGACGGATGACATTGAATACTTACAACAAAAGTTGACGCACCTCAAGTTAAGACTAGATGAGGCAGCCAAAACAATCCAAGCAGAAAGAGAGTATGTAACTTCCATCCAGAGATATTCACAAATTTCTAATCCCCTGTGCGCGTGAATAGAGAAAAGAGCAGTCTCCACAAGGCAATGGAGTCCATGCAGCTAGAGCTGTTGGATTTGCGTGGAAGATTGGAAGAATTGAAATGCACGAAGCAGGAGGCGGAGCGGCAGCTGATATCATCGCAAGAGATTCATCGTCAGCAGGTCATAAGTTTACAGCAGGATCGCCGAGATGAAGCCAGTACACGGGAGACACTGGATAGACGGTTAGCCGAACTCCGTGGAGAACTTGAGCGTTTACAGGCCGAAAATGCTGCCGAATGGGGTCGGCGGGAACGAGTCGAAACAGAGCGTCAGGCGTTGGAAAGAGAAAACAAGAAACTTCGAACAGCTCTGTCCGATTTGCAAGTATGTTTAAGATTCTGCAATTACCTACGTACATACGTACGTAACTCACTGAGGACTGATTGATCAGGAACGTTTGGAGAAGAAATCTTTCGGCTCTTCATCCAGTTCGGGCAGTGGAGGTCATTCGGGCTCTGTGGCAGATTCTGAAATGAGTAAAATACATGAAGAATTAGAAGAGAAAAATAAAGAATTGCTTGAGTTAAGACATGCTCATAATAAACTGAAGAAGGCATTGCAGGATCGCTCGGTGGAACTAGGACATGGTTTACGCCGAGCTGAACATTCAGAAGCTGAAGTAACAAACACAATTAAATAATTCTTGTTCATTGAAAAATAGCTAACGATAATTTTGTTTCCCTTCTCGTGAACAGGTCCGTCGTTTGCGTTCTAGAATTGAGGAATTAAAACGTGAAGTAGCTGCAGCTCAAGACGAACTCGATGCGGCAACTAACAACGTTCGGTATACTGTCTGCTTAATGGGAAAAGACAATTGGGATCATAAATGTTGATTGGTTCCTTTGTTGCAATTAACAGGAAACTTCAAAGAACAAATGAAGAATTACAAGAGCAGGTGGATGGCCTTCAGATACAAGCCACACATTTACAGACCAGGTTACCATTTTTTCTGTTGTTTTCTTTGAGTAATATTTTCAAACATGTTCCACTATTTCAGGTTACGAAACAGCAACAATGGTAGCAGTTTCCTTCTCCACAGAGAGTGTGAATTATTACAAGATACCCTGAGTGAGGATGAAAATAATGAATTCTGAGAACATTGTCTGAGCTGTCAGATTGTTGCCACACAGTATTCAGATCCCAAATTTTAATAAGTTAAAAAAGTATACTCATTTCACTTATCACCTACAACAGTACTTGCTTGCAGCAGTTGAAAGTAGAATTTCTAATGGTTCTTTCTCTTGCTTTTGGTTATTCTATTGTTTGTAAGAGATGTAAAAAATCCTTTATTAAACAACGTTTTTGCTTAAATTTTTTATGTCTGATTTTTACGGTAGCCGGTGAAATAGGACCGAAACGAAATAGGACTGAAAATTTCCAGTCCTATTTCTCCTGTAGAAATAGGACAGATTTTTTAAAATCTTTTAAGAAGTCTTATTTCTCCTTTTGCCAGTCCTATTTCTCTTTAGAGTTAGGCCTATTTTATTATTCCTACTCTTACATATTTCTGGACAATGAGCCTTCAAACTGGTAGGCAAGATGGGAGGTAAATGATCGGAATAAGCGGGTTGGCTTATATCCTTCAGTCCTTGAAAATTACCGTTGACAAAATACTGACAAGAAATAGAAGGCGCATAAGTCGAGACGTTTTAGTAGATAATCTGGAAGAATGAACATCTATCCAATAATCTTTAATCTTACAATTAATGAACCCCCTTTTGATTAGCTTTTTTTATTTAATTTCCCTTTTTTATCGGATCTTTCGTGGTAAGGTTGTTCGAATCCATATTTAATAAAGTCTGTCGTGTGCTAGCTGTTGCTAGGATACCACACGAGCTGACGGCCATTGATGACTTATCGTCTAGATGATAAGCATCCTCTTGATATACAAAAAGTGACGTCGTAGTTATTCATGACGTATCGTCTAGTTGTGCGCGACCAGCATGAAGCCTTTTCCGGGATCCTTGCTTTCTCCAGATTCATAGAACCCTTGCTCGTGGCTCCTCCACTATGGCTATTTTTCCTCTCAGAAAAGGGGTACACTACACTCTTGCGGGGATTACTATACCAAAAAACGGGGGTTTTCGGTTGGGGCGTTCGGGGCGAAAGAGTGATTTTCCGCCCGGTGGGAGCGCCTCTTTCGCGTGTGTTGTTTCACTCCACGCAGAAACTCATTTGTCGACAGATGGCAGTCCCACCGGGCGGAAAAACTGTTATTGAACATATGACTACATGGTATTAAATTACTCTTCCCTTAAGGAAATTTGTAGCTGTGAACTTTCTTTAGAGGACTCTTGTATCACGATATATACGGTTTTGGGACAGGCATATACGGTTTTGGGATAGGCGATAGTGTACCATACAATAGTATGGTAAACCGGCGGGTGTTTACTAAGTGGTTCCATGATTCCCCGCTAGGTTCGCTAGTCTAGCAGGCAGGTCGTCTACAGATAGGGCAAAGTACATTTTTTTATTTTTTGAATTTTTTATTATCAGTTTGTGTGCTAGAAAAGTAAATCCACTAGGGCTCCTTTTCATTCCCAATTTTTTTAGGCTAAAATCAAAATGACGGTGCAAATTGGGAATTTTTTATTTATGTTTTAAATTCACCCTATTTTGAAAAATTGCGCCATCTGAGTGGCTACGGTGTTACTGCCAGTGGGTGAACTATATAATTACGTACACAGAATTCTTTCTTTCATACACACAAGAAGGACAGCAGATGAGCAAGAAAGACGTGCTGTTCACTAAGGGCGTCGACGAATTTCTAACCAGCTCAAATCTGCCTTTAAGTTACTCAAAACGTCACGGTAAATAATGTTCAAAGATGCACAGTTAGGTGTTTTCACTGAAGTTGATTCCGAAAGATTCATGTTCCAAGATTTGTCTTGAAACATTGACAGAAAACTGTGACACTGGTTCTAATTGGTCATGTTTTGTCTCGTCGATAGGAGTAACCTTCCTTAGTCAATATGACGTCTGTGATAGGAACACCTTATGCTAGAGCTCCCAGGAATGTGAGAACCAAAAATCCACAAGTTATGCTCAAAAACAAAGACACAATTCAAGGATCCAGTGGAATTTTTCAAAACAGTTAGTTAACATTTTAAAGTCTTGAATATTACAGCAAATAATGCTCTTCGTTAGTTGCAGATGTTGTTTTATTCATGGAAAACTTCAATGAACTAGTGCAATCAAATTCTCCTGAAAAAGATCTGCGCTCTGCTGTCCTTACCCTGTGTGTGAATCTCAAAATCTTTGGAGCACAATTAGAAATGAACTGCAAAGGTAAAATAGTGCATAGAGTTTTAGGCAATGACTTTTTCTGGAAATGTTCTTCAATACTTCCAGATCAGCTTGACCGTGTCTTCATACATTTGCGTAACACCGGCAGAGATGACAGCCTAGACAAAATCTCTCGCTTGCATTTGCTGGAAGTGGTTGAACTGAGAGCTAGTCGTTGGGCTGCCCAAGAACAAGTCAGCAACTACTACCAATCAAAACTGAATGAATTGGTAGGTTTTCTTAATACAGCTTATGCATTAGTTCCAACTGTAGATGCATATTATTATTTACTATTTATGTGTACGTACATAATTTCTTTCTTTAGCAGGCCACCGGCATTACCGACATTTCGTCGAATGTCGGCCAAACTACAGGACAGAACGAATTGTCGCCTCCAGTTAGCCCTTTGCCTATTCTATTGCCTGGTGAAGTCGTTAAATCTTCTGGGAAATACATCGTCAACAACGTTGGCAGCGTTTCCCCGGCTAAGCACGCAATCAAAGATGAAGTAGTCATAAGGAACGCTGATTCGGGAAAAGGTACAAAACGGGTAGACTTGAATGATTTTTGAAATGTTCTTTGACATAATGGCCTCCCAAAACGGCTATTCTGCTTCGCCAGTGATGGGTATCAAGGGAAGGCGGGTGCACTTGATCGAGGAGATAAGCGACACGGTCATATCGTTCCAGCGAGGTATTCTCCAACATTTTGCCTGCGCGCTTGGAAAACAAAATTAAAAACCAAACAGATTTAGCAATAACTCGTTAACGAAGCTCGATATATCTCAATAACTGCACGAATTTTTGTCTGTTATTTGTCCTTCTTTCCGGAATGCATTTGAGTTTGGTGCTCCAAGGTTGAATTTAAATTTACGATTTTCAAATGTAGTGAATCCTGGCGCTTCGGAACGACTTGTGCAGATCACGGGAGCTGCTCCGGACAATATCGAGTAAAGATCTTACTAACCGTACTGATCTTCCCAGAAGCTCATTTTACATTCCCCTCCCCTGAAATTGTAGGAGAGCAAGACAATTGATTGAGCAGACGATTCAACGGAATGCTAGTCCCGTTCCTCAGCTGGATCCGATTGCTTGTACGCAATCGAGTTCAAGTAATCAAGAATATGTGAGTAGCCGCGATACTCTTAAACAGTCGTTAATGGATACTGCGCTCGAAGATTACCAGCATTCTGTCGTTGTGGGAGAACACTGCATAAAGATCACAGGTCAAAGTCTAGATTTGGTGCAGGTATTGAAAAAGAAAGTCAACAGCAACAAAAGCATTTCCCCAAAATTGCGTTAAATTTCCGTTTCAGACAGCCAAATTGGTTTTAGATGAATACTTTGCTGGTCTTGCAGGTAAGCGCCAACGCAATTTCAGCGCATGTAGCAGGTAAGTTATAACTCTTGTTTTACTTTGAATATGCAGTATACGTTGGTTCTTATCTTCTATTTTCCGTTAGCATGGACGACGGGGTGTTCTTTCCGTCACAGGAGAGTCCTAGAGAATGTGCGCCATCGGTTAAGAAAATCTTGAAATATGATCGTGAAAAATTGTTACTCTGGTCAAAATCGCCTCTTTGCCGTCAGCCGCCGGCTAATTTTGATTTGGTTTTTCAAAACGCCCCCGATATTGCCCGAAAGGTTTGAAAATGGGCGCTGAGCGCTCAGCATGTTGTATGGACAATTGGAAAGTGCACAAATTTTAATTTAGGAAGTTCCTATGTGTGGCCTTGCAAAATTATCACGAATGTCCCCTGGTTCTTTTGTTTCTGGTGGAAGCCACTACCGTATTAATATTATTTTTCCTTTTGATGATGTTTTAGTCTTTGATTCGAGTCTAAAAAACCTATCCCAAACAGTTAATTCCCGTCGATTCAGATATTAACTCAGCTACCTAATTCATCACATCTGTTTATCCCGAAATTTATCTAAAAATGTTATGCATTTCATTATTATTTCAATGCTAATGACAAATAATAACAATACACTGAATGCCAGCGTTGACTAACCTGTGTGATTTGCCTTGTCGGTTAGTTCCACGTGATCTTCCAGTGCCTTTGCATGATCCATTCCATCAGCCATATCAAGCCAATAACTTTTAATGCTTTCACTAGGACTTGTGTAGCGATACGTTTTTCAACCCAACGGCGTACTTGGAAAAATATCCTGAACAGCTGAGCCCCGCATCGGAAGAAATTGGGCGACATTGCGACGTGGTAGACGACGTCTAAACTCTAAACTAAAAAATTAATATTTCATCCCTATATCCACGGACATAGACATTTTCAGAACAAAATCTCAACCGTCACCAATTACACCCTTCTCACCGGCAATCAACCGATATGTGGAGACAATACACTTAACGCTGAAAATGTGGAAAATGATTCGAGCGATCGAACTAAAGGATAATGTACAGCAATTTTATTAGCGTTATTAGCCACTGAGTGGGACAATATCAGGGCTGAACATGCGTAAGAAGTCCAGCTCGAGTGGATGAATTTTGCCCACAATCACTAAAGAGTGAAGTGGTTGGCCTAACTCGCAGATCATCATTTCATGTAGTGTACAGGCACTTATCTTTTGATCAGGCCAGCCAACACGCGCCACGCCAACACACAAAGTTTCACCAGTTAATCCTACGCAAACAAATTATGATTCAATTAAAAAGTAATAAATTAAGAAAAGTAACCATTTAATATACTTGTTGTATGGTTCTTGGACTTGACAATTTCAATCAATTGTTTGGCTGCTTGTTGGTTACTCATGAATCTTGGCGGTTCAAATATTGGCCTATTCTTCATCATATTTTCCACTGTCTGCTCTTTTACTTTAATATCTAGAAAGCAGGATTCACTTATGTACTATTAGAACAGAACTAGTCATGGAAAGAAGTTTCACCCAGCAAACACAGTGTGTGTAATCCTCTTTCTAAATTTCCTTCAATTTTCTCAAAAAAGCTGTCTGGTTTCCAGGTATCTGTCCAAAATGGAATCGATACAGTTTCTCCAAAGCTGTACAACTGTAATTGAAGGATTGGATTCAAGAATTTCATTAATGGTAATATTTAAGTAACTATTATATTGTTTTATTACCTGAAGACCACAGCAACCCACAGCATTCAAAATAGAAGTATTGTGAACAACTTGAAATGGTACACCAACTTCTTTGGCCCTTAGTACAAGATCTGTGTGAGTTGTAGCACCAAATGGATCACCTACAACTATGTTTTTAAAAAAACTTTGCAAGGCTGCAATGATTCAAAGTCAAACAAAAAAATTGTAGGTTTGCTACCTAAGAAGGCAATATTGCTGTTTCTTGCCGATTCGATAAAGGATTCAGCCTTTTGTTCCACAAATTCCCTATCAGCTACAATAATTTCTCTGCCATAGAATTTTTCCTATACAGGTTTAGTAGAAATTGTCCCACAATGATTAATTGGTACTGCTTTATCGTCAAACACAACATTACTTACCAATGCCTCCTGTCCAACAGTCAATATAGACGTGTAAGCTTCCAAATAAACTTGATCGGCTGTCTTAACTATCTCCAAACCCCTGACAGTGATATCTTTAGCATCTCCCAAACCTAAACCTACTAAATACAACATTTTGGGCAAATTTTAAACGAGAACAACTTTTCAACTCTCGAAAAAGCATGTGGCTAGCAGACGACTTTTTATTAACTTCAAATCATAATATTGCGTAACAAGTGGCATAGCGTCTGTTATAAGTTGCTTTGATTTAAATATTTCCACTTTTAGCAAAAGAACTTGCTTTGTATGATTAGATGCCGTTGAAAGTCCCTGATTGCCTGACGAATGTCCATCCCTACAAGCTACAAACTACAAGATCCTTAGATTCTGTACTGACTGACGTAGGTGTGTATACAATTATACATCAGTTTGGTTCCGCGTTGGCCTACCTCACCTTAATTTGTACTTAAAATATTAATATGATTCGGAAAAAATACGCATTTTTTAAAACCTTTCTCTTAAGGTGAAATCTTCACGTTACATAACAAAAAGATAAGCTCATGTAATGTCAACCTCAAACACTTCTTACTATTCAGTAATCAGTATTCACCTTTTTAAACTCTTATAAATTAAGAATTGCATAAAAGCACATGAACTTTTACAATAAGCAGCTGCATGTAACATGAACCAATGCCCCAGATTTCGACGGTTTCAATCTATTGTACAGGCATCCCCTAACGTCCATACAAAGAATAATTTAAGGACCGATTAAATTAAATTGCCTTTGCCCAACTAGAAATGAAAGCAACCAGCAATAGAGTAGTAAAACATCCTAGGTTGCACGTTGTCCACAAATGCGAAAATCTCATTTGTTTTTTTTTTTTTGTTTTGGTTCTTTTTTTTTTTTTTTTTTTTCCTTGCCTTTTTTCTTTAAAAAAAACACTCATTTTTTTTGTTGTTTTATTTTTTTTTTTGGTTGGGGTTTTTGGTTTTGTTTGTTGTTTTTTTATTTACCCCTCCTTTTTTTAATTTTTTTTTTTGTAAGCTAATTTAAAATAAAAAAAAAAAAAAATTTTTTTTTTTTGGAAAGGGGGTTTTTTTTTTTTAAGAAAAAAATGGTGTTGGGGTGGGGATGGGATAATTTTTTTTTTTTTAGTGGTGTGATATTTTTTTTTTTTTTTTTTTTTTTCCAAATTTTTGGGGGGGGGGGGGGGGAAAAATTTTTAAGAATTTTCCCCCGGGTCTATTTTTTGCCGAGAAGACCTACCCATTCGCCCAAATACCTACCCATTGGACACGGGGCCGAGCCCTAGCTGCTGCAGAGTCTTATGGAGAAACCCACTTCTTCACGTTAAAAAATAAGTTTTCATAACTATAGTTAAGATTTTCCCCCTTTTCTTCCTAGCAGTGGGTATTCTATTCCTTTTTTCATTTCCCAATTTTTTTTTACCCCCAGTTCTATCTGGTTTATTTTGATTTAACTATTGTTTGTGAATGGTTTGTTGCTCATCCCCTTGTAGCAGACGAATTTCTGGCAGCAAACGAAATTCTTCGGCTAACAGAGACGAGCCACTTACAAACAATAATAAAATAAAAATGAACTAGATAGAACTGGGGCTAGAAAAAAAAAGGGAAATGAAATAATGAATAGGGTACCCACTGCTAGGAAGAAAAGAGGGAAATCTAAATTATAGTTATGAAAACTTAATTTTTAACGCGAAGAAGATGGTTTGTCCATAAGACGCTGCAGCCTCAGCAGACCAACTTGGAGTCTTGGACACAAATGAGATTTTGCACATTTGTGGGGAAAACGCGCAACGCAGGATGTTTTACTGCTCTATAGAGGATTTGCGGAGTTCTTTAGCGGATATCGTTGAAACGTATACTTGATTAAAGTAGTAGTACTACACCATGTGCAAGAGTTAATCTGGCATGACAAACATGGATAATGAGGAGAATATATTGAAAAAAAAAAAAAAAAAAAAATTAGACAAATCCCGATAGTTCTTTGGAGAGATAGAGAGATAAAGGAGGAAAAATAAACAAACTGAACCATGATCAATGCGAGAGATTAATGGGGGCGATGAGGGAGGGGCACAATCAATTTTATTATAAAGATGCGTGTTCATTTCACAAAAGAAAACGATGGCTAAATGAAAGTGCAACAGTAGAAGGAGGGTGGTTGGTGTGGAGTGGCAGCTGGTGGATCAATAAAAAAAAAATATATATATGTATAAAGAAAAGAAAAAAATCCAAAATAAATGGGGAAAAAAAATGTTTCACCAAAACCACCGAGCTCCACACAAAATAAAGACATCGACGCACATTGGTATGCCGAAAATAAGCGGCCTTGTGTGTTGGATGTCCTACAAATGAATTACTACCGACTTGATTTCTTTATTTGTTTTGTTTGTTTTTTTCTTCTTTTTTTGTTGCTTCCTAGTCCACAGTCAAAACGTGTGGTTGAAACCGATACCATGGAGCGATCGCGTAGAACACTAAAAGACTACATGAAAATCTTCTACTCTTCGTTACCGAGAAGCAAGATTAGATCTAGGCGACAGGTCAAAAGCAGAATAAAGAAGATTGGCCGTTGGGGGTAGGCCCTAAATGTATCAGTGGATTACATGGGTAAGAGGCAAAGACAACAAGGAGGTGGAGTCGTTGAATGACAATTTTTTTTTTCTTTTTCTCTGTTTACATCCTGCCGTTAGGAAACAAGCCAAATAAAAAGAGAAGATTCACTTCGCGTGACACGACATGGTACGGGGAGGATAGTAGAAACAAACAAATAGGCGACTACCTCGATCATTTTCTTTTTTCTTCTTTACGGATTTGTTTATACAAATGGTTTTCTTCTATTCAGCTTGTGATGAATTCCATTCTTTTGTTTTTCTCTCTTTCTCTCTCGTCAGCTCTAAATTCGAAACTTTGGTTTTTCACATCGGATGTGTGTGGGGGAGAAAAAGAAAGGGGAAAAAAAAAACGGTGAAATTGGTGACAAAAGTCAAACTCCAACGAGAAAATGAAGACAAACCAAAAAAAAAAAAAAAAAAAAAAGAAAATCCCACCAACACTGTTCGTAAACAAAATAGGCAAAATTTTTCAATTGAGGTGGAAACCCTTTTCACGGGTAGCGGCAAGTAGCCGTTCGCGTAAAATCTCCTCAGAGTCGTATTCGGGTAGCTTGAGATAATGGACGCACGTGTTGACGGACGGATAGCTGCCGTTGACGCATCCACTTCGATCACTGACACCGTCCACTTTGCGGACGACGGTCAATCGTGGGTAGAGGTTGGCTAACCCACCAGGTGGAAGAGAAGAACAGCCCGTCGTGAACTGGAGGAAGGCTTTGCGCTCTTCCGCGTTCATGCCCGTCAGCACGTTGACGAATCGCTGGAAGCCAGGGCTGTCGCGAGTGTAGCCCAATTTCGGCTCCGTGTAATTGAGGATATCTTCGCGCGTCCAGCTGGGACTCTGGTCGCCGCAGAGAAGCAATCGCAACTCAGACGGGCTAAAGCCGGCTAGACGCGACATGGGGAAAACGCGGTCAAAGCCTTGACGCAACGCTTCCATCTGGCGGCGGATGCCGCGTTCCAGGCAAAACTCGGCCATCAGCTCGACATAGTCTTCCACATTGTCCAGCGTTACCTGTTGCAATTCAATCGAGCCTCCATTATAGCAATGCCAACGTGATATAAAAAAATGGTAAATATTGAAAAAAATGTCGATCGTGTACCTCGAAATCGGCACCACCGGAGCGCAGTTCCACATCGGTGAATCCAAAAACTCTGGACGACGGGGCAAACTGGAAAGTCAACGCCAGATCTTCGAGGCGGACGCCGCCGCCTTGTCCTTGGGCGGCGCTTTGAATCTTTTGCGATTGCGGTGGCACAATGGTGGCCGGTTTTTGGCTCTGCGACATGTTGCTATGAGTTTGGCTCGACACGCTCGACACTGTCGTCGTTGAATTGCTGCTGTTCAAGAGATTGGGCTGAGCCAAAGCCAAATTGTCCGCCTGACGGCATCGATCCTCGTGGCTGAGCGTCGGGTCCGTCAGGATTTGGCGACGTCGCGTGGCCAAGGCTCGCAATTGTAGAAGGAACCGGCCTCGAGTCGGATCAACGATGGCCAGATCTTCGTGCGAGAGGAAACCGGAGAACCAGGGGAGGGACGGATCGCGAGGGCTGTTGCTTCCGGTGAGCGTCTTGCCATTGCCGCCCAAAACGTCTCCATCCTGTGAGAAGACGGACGAAGTCATCGGGTCTTCCACGTCCTGTTGCTGTTGGTGCTGTTGCTGTTGGTGTTGTTGCTGTTGCTGTTGCTTTGTTGCTGTTGCTGTCTGTTGCTGCTGCTGCTGCTGAGACGATGGAACGGAAGCAGGAGGTGGTGGAGGCTGTTGTGGCGGAGGGTGAGATCCAGCCCGGTAGTTAGTTTTACTGCGTTTGCTGTCGCTGTTGACAAAGACGGGCTGCTGGGCCGGGCAGGACACGTCGCCCTGGCACAATAATTTAAGGAAGGGAGTCGAAAGGGGCAAATCGACAAGGCGGCCGTCCTGGAGCGCCTTGGCCAGGAAGACTCCTAAAAACCAATAAAGCTGCTCGGCGCGATCACAGATGGGCGAGTCTTGTGGCAGAGGCGCCGGAAAGAGGCCAGACGGCCGAACAACGTAATAGCCCGGCGGTTTGACTCCGGAATCGGCCACAGACGCAGCCGTTTCAGCGGCTGTCACCTCGTCGTCTTCGTCGTCGCAGATCCACAGCGCCAAATCCCGTCGTTGACTCTCGGCCGCCACGAGCGCGTAAAATTCCAGAGACGGGCCGAGTCCGGTGCCTTCTTCATCCTGGAATTCCACCTCTAAAATGGCCTTGCGGTCGGCGTGAACCTTCATCACTTGCTGAGCCCAATCGAGCAAACGTTCGCCTCGTGGAACGCGCACCCGCTCGTGTTTCAGTCGGCCGACGCGGAACTCGTGTGGATCATCCCGTCGCGGAACGGCTCCCGTATTTCTTTGCCTCTCGACCGCCGAATCGCGCTGGCTCTGAAGCCAAACGATAGAACTGCACGAGAAATGTACAATTATGTTTTTGTTTTTTTCCCTTCCTTTCAAAATAAGGTCGACATAGCGCCGCAATTCATTCTTGCGTGTTAATACGTGCGACTCAAAAACGAGTTTTAAAGAATGAAACAAAAACGTTAAACATCTTTGGCTTACCGAGAAGTTCCAAAAGCCGTGGCTTGGAAGTACATTTGACGGGTCTCAAAAGGCACCAACATCGGGCAAACGGTCAACAGCTGTTCGCACCAGGCCGGCAGAGCGCCAGCGGAAACGACCAACGGGTCGGACAGCTGTTGCGTCAACTTGTTGGTCACTTTCTTGCTGCTAAACTCTTCCAGCGGAATATAGATGGTGGCGCTGTGGTGAGACTGATGCTGCAGATGCTGCAGCTGCTGTTGTTCCACGTCCAACTGTTCGCCTGGCCCTGGAGGCCGGCTGCTCAGAATGTAGAGTTGCCGCAACAGGAGGAGGACGTCTCCGACGCTGCACGATCCCACCGTATTGCTCGTTTGCGTGTTGACGTCGAAATCGGGCAAAAACAATTCGTCATCCATAAGACGACGCTGGCCGATGCTGTTGGCGTCGCTCAGTCCGGCAGATGGGCCAACTACGACGGCGCCGGCTTCGTCCTTCAGCTCTTTGTAGACCACCGTGTAGGTCGGCTCCCAGATGCGCCTCAACTTCTCCTGTCGCGTGCCCAGCGCTGACGACTGGATCAACTTTTGCACGGCTTTGAAGACGGTCCAATCGCCGTCTGTCAACTCGATCTCAACGTCGGGGATATTGGGCAGACCGGGGCCGCGCAAGACCAGATGTAACTTGGGTTGAGGCACCAAATCTGCATCAGCTTCCACATCCGACTGAAGCTGCGTCTGCGGCTGCGGCTGACCAGAAGCCATGATCGATGAGGAGGAGGAGGAGGAGGAGGAGGAGGAGGAGGAGGAGGACGAAGAAAAAATGGCTTCCGCTCCTTGCGCTCCTTCAGCGGCGGCGGCACCAGGTGGAGGAATTTCCAAATCGGACGTTTGGTGAACATTAGTGCGGCCTGGTCGAGGATCGAACGCCGGAATCAAAGCGGAAAACTGCCGTTTTAGGACAAATTCGTCATCCCAACTGCGCCGTTTGGTGTTGCCGGTGACGTGGCGAGAGGCGCCGTCTCCTGAGCCGCCCACAAGACTACCCACTCCTCCTCCCTCCGACTCCTCCTCCGCCACCGTCTTCTTCGGTCACTTCTTCGAAATCTTCGTCATCTTCGTTCTCGTCGTCGTCTTCGTTGTCGTCCTCGTCTGGTTCGGGTAACTCGTCGTCGTCTTCTAATTCGGCCAGCAACGTGCCCGCCCTGCAACTCTCCAGGAAATCTTCGAGACTCACTTGTTCAGAGTCACTCGACCCGGTGAGGCTCATCGACAGGGCTTGGCTCAGGCCGTGGCTGCCGCTCGTCTGCTGATGCCCTTGACCGACCCCAGCGTGACCGTGATGCAAGTTGGTGGACGATGCGCCGGCCATGGAAACAGCGTGAGAGGCTACCGACGAGAGGCTGCTCAACGTGTTGCTCAAACTCGGGTAGCTCTGGGCCGTGCTGAGGAGTCCACCCGGGAAATTGGAGGAAAGGGCCAGCCGGACGAGGCTCGAAACCGAATTGGGGCCACGAGGGAAAAGCAGCGATGATGTGGCGTTGGACGAAGAAGAAGATGAAGATAAAGAAGACGAGACGTTGGCAGCATTGGTTCCACTTGCGCCATGACCACCAGTGGCCATCGGTCCAGCTCCGCTGCTGTGCGATCCGCTGCATCGATTGGCGTTCGACGACTCTACGGCTGAACCAGACGTGCTCCCCCCACCTGCAGCTCCACCACTTCCACTGTTGGCATTACCCGCTTGGTGGCGTCTGCGAATCAAAGGTGAACCCCAAAAAAAAAAATAAGAATAGTTTAGATAATACAATTCTTGCTTGAATAGTCGCATAAAGCTCTTTTACCTTCGGGCAACATTGGCAAAACTCTCGAGGAAAGCGGCCGGAGTGGGTCCGCCACCCACTTCTCGTTCAGGTTCTGTCGACGTCGTCAAATTGGGGACGCTGACACTCATTGAACCTGAAGTGCGAACGCCAGAAGCGGCACCCGAAGTCACTTTGACCGATTGAGGAGGAGAGGGAGGTGACGAGATGTCGTCTTGCTCATCGTCGCCTTGTTGTTGCTGCTGTCCAGCTACTTCCACACGGGATAGGGCAGACGTAGCGGCCGCCATTGTTTCAGCTTCGGCTTGCAGTTGACTGGCCTGGCGTTCCAGACTGCGAAGTAGATCGAACGCGTTGATTTCCAACATCTCTTCCGTCACGTCGGTCATTAGCGAATCGTCAACGACCATGCCATCCAGGGCGGCGGCGGCGGCGGCGGCGGCGGCGGCAGCAGCAGCAGCCGGTGAGGCAGCGCCACTAGTCGAACTAACCGAAGCCAATAAACTATGATCCGCTAATTGAGTGGCAGTCTTTGACTGGCCGGCCAAATAGGTATTCTTGGCGTTCCTGTGACTGTCAGATACTTGAGACTCGCCCGTTCCGCCTTCCGTCGATGATCCGGTAGGGTCCATCAGGCTTAGGGCTCCTACGAGCGCAGCGACCGCCGTCGAAGTGGCTTCATCGTCGTCGGTGCTTTGGGTGCCAGTGCTGTCGCCACGGACGCGTTCGAAAGAGACCAGTCCAGCTTCGGCGCTGGCCAAACTTAAAACGCTATCGGCGACTGCAGACGCAGCCGCTGCGGATGTCAAGAGATTATCGACCGACGTAGCCTGTTCAGTTGATGCTACAGAGGATTTGACGACTCCTGTGGCTTCGGGCAAACTGGGCGTCGAGCTGGACTTCCGGCTGCCGGCCAAAACGCTTCCAGCTCCCACGCTAGTTAGGCTGGAAGTGGGTGTCGAAGATTTGACACCCGTGGCGGACGGCTTGTCTAAATTCATTGTCTTGAGGGTGGAGGAAGAAGACGGGGTTTTGCCCGACGTGGCGGGTGTCTGTTGTTGTTGTTGCTGTTGTTGGGCCGCTTCCGGATCGTAGGAAGGAGCCAATCTCAAATCATATTTGCCTTCGGCGCCCATGCGATACGAATTAGATCCGCCGTGATCCCAGGTGACGTCAATCCAGCCGTTGTGCAATTCGCCCGTCACTGTGCCTTCCGCTGGCTGGGCCGAACCTCCGGCAGTGGCCGCAGTCGTGGTAGATCCGTCTTGATCACGCCATTTCCAGTCGAGTCCGCGCACAACTCGAGCGCCTGGCACCAGGTGACGCAGCATCTGATGACGAACCATGCGCCGTTGTCTCCGCAAATTGGCTTCGGCCTCTCGGGCTGCCCGTCCCAAATCTTGGCATACGCCCGTCACAGTGCCGTACAATTCCAAGCCGCTGATGCTGAGATAGTGGGTCTGGCCGGAAGCGTTTTTGCCCATCTGCTGGATGCGAACGTGTCTCCACCCTTGCGTTTCGCCACTGGGTGGCTCTAGCGGCCACGTGGCAGTTGAGCCGGGCTCGTTCAGCGAGCAATCGTCCACGTGAGTGAACAGAGTTGTCCACGACAGTCCGTCTTTTGAGACTTGGAAGAGCCAGTGACGAAGGGCGGATTTTCCGTATCCGCGGGCGTGTCGCAGAGTGTAGGCCGTGGGTAAAAGGTGAAGGCCGAGATCCAGCGCGAACCACGAGCGTTTGTCGTCGTTCGTGTGGCAATTCAGAGCCGCGCTATCGCGTGACAAAATGTCTTCCAAATGGCCGTAAGGCAAATTGCGTCCTTCAGAACATGTCACGACAACCAGGCCCACCTGCATTCACGCAAAAAGAAAATGATAAACGGAATGATTCAGTTTATTTCGTTGGCTCAAACTGCCAACAGTCGTCTCACATACCTGAGCAGGATTGACCCAATCGGGCACGGTTTTACCGTTGGTGCCCAGCCAATAGATGACGCCGCCTTCATCGAAATCGCGCGTATGGCGGAAAGTTAACGGCGAGGCGGACGGACCAGCCGACGTTGCCGATGTGGCCGCCTGAATTTTGCGGACAAACGCCAACGACGAACGTTCGTAATCGTACCACTGCTTGGCTACCATCTTGAGCAGATATTTCTCTAATTGGCCGACGGTGGTGAGTGGCTCGGTCTTTAATGCCCGTCCCGTTCGGTCCGTCAGACCCGTTTCGCCAGGACTTCGCTCCAAACGGAAACGCAGACGTCGCGTCAGCGTCTGCAGGCCGTTGGTCGATCCGCCAGCGGCATCGTACAAGTAGACGGGCAGTTTTTCGATCGATTCGAGAACGGAGACCAATTTGCGGACCAGGCACGTAGCCGGCCCTTTAGGTCCGTTTTGGTAGAGATAATCGGCTGACTGGAAACACTCGCGGAAAATGGCCACACGCTGGCGCAGCAGCCGGTTGCCCCGTCGGGTGCCTTGCAGGTAGTCATCCAGTCCGGCGGGCGAGAGGAGACGATGAAGGGCCTGGACTAGGCCGCTGGACTGCAACTCAAAAGCCGATAGGCTCGTGTCTTCGCCTTCCAACAGGGAGCGAAAATCGTTAAGAGCTGAACGGAGAAGGTCACGCCAAGCTCCCGCTCCCGCTGCGCTTCCTTGCGAAGCCGAATGATCGCGTTGCTGCTGTTCTCGGTTGTTCTCCTGAGCCGCGCATCCGCGCTCAATGTGCACGACAATGGCAGCTAGACGGGCAACGACTCCTCTCGGCTGAGCCTGAGCTGCTTGGAAATAGCGCTGATAAATCTCTTGGGCTTGAGCTCGCACTTTTTGCTTGGTGGCTTCCACTTGCGACGAACGGAAGCGACCGCCACTAACCAGCCCCGATCGTCCGCCACCGGAACCGCCGGCGCTGCGTCTGCCGCCAGGGCTCAGATAATGAACTGGCGCCCAACCGGCCGCTAATTCGGGACCAAGGGCCGTTTCGGCTGTGAACGTGTGTTTGGTGCCTCGATTCGATTCGAATAAGAAACCGGGCAAATCTTCGCGCAATATGGTCGCCTGCTGTTGGCCGTCGGAATTCTGAATGACCAGTTCTCCGTCTTTGCTTGAAGATAAGGACCAATTGCCTACGGTGAGGCGAAGGGCGTCAGAGCATTTCACGCCGGCTGCGAAAACGGCCTGACTGATTGTTCCAGGTTTGATTTGAGTCCGGACGCGTTGCAGTTTGTCGAGGAACTCGCCTCGATTCTCTCGAGCTGTCGGACCCACCTTCGGGGCTTCCGGACGAGTACATTGTGGCCAATTTGCCATCCAAGATGAAGCGGAACCATCCGTTAGAGCCGTTGGAGAGTTCCAAAGCCGCAGCGTCGCTCCAAATGTAGAGACAATCGCGACCGCGAGCAATGCACCAATCCCTCCAGTGGTACGGCCGGCCGGCCATCAACTCCTTAACCACGTCCACTTGAGCGGTTGTTTCCCCTTGCGGTTTCTGCGGCTGGACCGCATTGCCCGAGTCAGTAGGTTGCAGTTCGGCCTGAGCTTTGCCTTCCGTGCCGGCTGAATTTGTCGTAATGGTAACTCCCCCCTCCTCCTCCTCCTCCTCCTCCTTCTTCTTCTTCTTCCTGCTGCTGTTGTTGTTGCTGCTGCTGCTGTTCCGCCTGCGGTTCTTGCCCAGAGGCGTTGTCGCCCTGGCCGTTTTCCTGGCCGTCATCCACGCCGCCACTACTGGCCAGAATTTGCACTTTGCTAAAGATACCGAGACGAGCAAAGTGATCGAGGAAAGTATCGGCCGACTTGTTCATCAGATCTTGAATGATGTGCATGCACACCAAATGGCCGTCTTCGTCCTCTTCATTGTCTAGAACGGCCGCTACCACCTCGACCAGCGTCGAAATGAAGACGTTCGATTCGTGCGAGCAGAGCGAATGCAGCAGCGCCGGTTGGGTGTAGTGAACCATTTTCTTGATGATTGTCAGGCTGGCCTTGCGCACGCTGGCGATCATGCTGCTTTGAAAGGTGTGGCAAAAGACGGGCAAAAGACGCCGCAGATACACGGGCGCCATGTCCGGATCGCCCTTTGGCTCCGTCGACGTTGTTCCTCCATCCGACAAAATGGACGACGAATCTTCTGAAAGGCAAGTTGAGCCGGCAGTCAAAGCGTCTCCTCGTCGCTGCTGTCCCGACGTGGAGAATTGGCCGGAAGCATCCGCCATGGACGACGGATTGGGTGGTGTTGAAGACGTAGGAGTGATCATCCATTCACCTGGCGATTGCAAAATAGCGGCCACTTCTCGATGGCCTTCGTCGTTGCGTTCGCGAGCTTTGTCCAATGGCGTCTTGCCATCTTCATCGCGCAAATCGGGATTGGCTCCCGTAGCGCAAAAGAACTTTGGCGATGGCTGGCCGGCCAAAGCAAGCAGCCTGAATAGTATAAAGAAAACAAATGATGGTCAGTAGACGAAAATCTCGAGTGTAATGTGTATGGTATGCAATCGAATTAGAGCTATTACGTAATGAAGCGAAGAAGATCGCTGGCCCTTGTTGACGTCGGCACAACGTTCGCAAAGGAATTCCACCATCTCCTGGGTGCCGAAAGCGGATGCCCAATTGAGCAGAGTTTGGCCCACATCGTCCATAAAATTGACTTCAATGCCGCCGGAATCGATGGCGTCTATCAACGCGTCCGTGTCTTTGCTGCGGATGCAGTCGATCAGCTGTCGATGCGTCCGTTCTCCTGCGCTATCCAATCGACGCAACATGGAGCCGGTTGTGCTGCCACCGCTGCTTCCACCTCGGATTGTGGATCCTGGCGTTGTGGGCGCTGTCGAGCTGTTGGTAGGGTTGGCAAGTCCACCTCCTCCGCTGCGTGGTAGAGCCTTGCGTCCTTCAAAGAGGAGAACGAGAAGCAGATCGACGAGCCTCATCGTGTCGAGGATGCAACGCTCTTCGCCGTTCACTGCTCGTTCGATGGCGTCCGGTAGTTCCGAACGGAGCAAATCGTGCGTGATGCCAGGTGAGCCGCGGCACAACGTCGACAACAAGCTAATGACTGTCGAAATGGACGAGCTGCAAGTGGCCGATTTATTGGTTCCAGCCGTTTCCACCGCATTCGAAGATGTCGCTGATGCAGTAGCCGATCCAGTACCTGCTGCAGCAGGGGAATTGGTTGTTTGTTGTGACGATGAGGCCGTCGTTCCAGCTGCATTAGAGAGACGGAAAAGGAGGGCCGAGACGAGTCCGTGATCAGCTAAAGGTCCCGGATCGATGCCACGTCGGGTGAAACGGTCGGCCAGAGAGGCAAAACATCTGAGAGCGCCATCTGCGACGTGTCCGTCTTCGTGTTGTAGCAAAGTGGACAAGGCATCGACGCAAGCGGCCAATCCTTGATCGTGGGGTTCCACTTTGGAGCAAAGTCGCGAAACGACAACCATTGCAGAGTGGAGAGTATCCTTGTGAACCAGAGTTCCAGCATCGCGGATGAAAGACAAAACACATTGCAATCCACCGGCTTCAAAAACGGCTCCAGCTTCTCGAGTACAAATCAGTTCCATAACCTTCATTATTGGTGGGGGAAGATGAAGGATGAAAATGAAGATGAAGGAACACACACACACAAAAAGAATAATAATTATTATTGCAACCCTCGAATTATCTCCAAGTTATAGTCGGTCTGAATAATCACCTTGACGCACTGCTCGGCCAAATCACGAGAAGTGCGCTGTTGGAGGTCGGCTGTGCCCAGCCGGCCACACAAAGCCTTGACAGCTCCGTCGACGGCCACAACACGCCGAGTGCATTCAGCTGACACATCCAGGTAATAAGTGATGGCCCGGGCCGTCACTTCTAGCACCGAATCGGGTGCCGTTTTGTCCAAGAGTATACGGCACAAGGCCGGCAGGAACGTCCGGGGTGGACAGCTGTGGTTGATGGATGAGATTGTTAAAAGAATCAGTAAAAAAAGAAAATCGTCAAATCAAATGTCCATCTGTTACCTTTCGAAACATCGGTCGACATTGTCCGACATAAGAAGAAGCATGCAAAGTTGTTCCAACGCCACCAGCTGCATATCCCTTTCGGCCAGCTCTTCCTGGCCGAGCCCCATCGTTAGCCATTCGAGAAGCGTTTCAGGATCGACGTCCGCCATCTCTCGTTCGCCCAATCAAAAAACAAATCAACAAAATGTCTCCTCCTTTTTTTCTTTTTTGGTTCTTCCGCTGTTACTCTTCGGGCCCCGAAAACCTGTTCCAATCGGAAAAGAAGAACATGAGTACGATTGAGGTCATTTAACTGTCTTTTCTCTCTTCTTCTGTCTTTCTCTGGTGTTGTTCCAATTCCCTCTATTTCGCCTTATGGCGCACGCAATGGAATCTTCACTACAAAATTAATAAGAATAATAAAAATAAACAAAACAAACACACGGGCTGTATTGCTGTTCCGGCCTCTTTCTCATTGGCGCCACACTGCGTTTTACTAAGCCCTTGCTTACGCTGCTGCTGCTATTGAAAGGTTTGTTTTTGTTAAGACAATACAAAAATAAAAAACGAACAGGCTTTACTGCTTCTGCATAGTTTCTCTTCGATAGCTGTTGACGAATCGAGGGTGGTTTTTCTGGCCTTTGGTTACGCAATCCGAGACCTACAAGCTAAACACAATTGACAAGCTTCAACGACGACGTCGTCTTCCTCCACTAGTTCCTTTCTACATTTTGACAACGTATTGGAATGCGGCTGAACTCGGGCAAGACTCCAACCAACGCCATTTTGATGTGCTATTAATAAATCCGCGATCTTCTCTCCCTGACCCAAACCTCAACTTCATCTAGACCCCATTTCTAACCCTTTTCTTTACTTTCGACCATTTTTTGTTTGGCTCTTTTCCCACTGCTTTGCCAGTACTAGCTTCTGTGTGTGTGTGTGTTTGTTGCAAGTATCGACGTAGCAACGACACGCGACACACGGCATGTTTGCATACCCATTCTTTATTGATCATCCCTACATTTTGTCAGGTCATGCCTTTGGACTTTGAAAAGCAATTCAAGTAATTTTGCCATCCATCCAGCTCCGATAGATAGTAAATGGACAAGTAATGTGAATAATAAATCACTTTCTGTTTTTCTAGCTAAACATGGACTGCTGCTTTCCTCAACAAAATGTGACCTGATCTTCGGGGGAAATGAGAATGCTATTACAGTAACCAGAATTGCCTGATGATTAACAAACAAAAAGAATGATGAAACAAAGGAAGAAGATGAACAAAGTTCTTACCCTGTGATCAAGATGTTCTTCAGGTTCCTTTGAGATAGTGAGACAAGTGGTTGTCCAAATGAAGGGGGAAAAGTGGGCCAACCCCCCACAAAGAGAAACAAAACCACGCGAGGTCTTTCATACAATTGGATCGAGTTCAGAAATATCTTTTTCCCTTAATACATATACTGTGCAGTGGCCTTGGGAAACCCACACACACACACATACACACACACACACAGGGAGAAGACTAAGAGATGGGAGAAAAATCTTTAAGGTCAATTGATACACTCCATTTCAACTATTTAACTTCACCTTTACTCCATGGACAACTTCACTAAAACTTCACGTCCAAAGCTTTTTTATTCGTTTCGACACAATAACTTCGAGGACTGTGTCTCCTGGCTCTCTGATAACTGGATGGTGCCGTAGTGCATTGAGCAGTCCACACAGAAACGACGGGCAAACCAGCTGTGTATGACGAAATTAGTTCCGTCTTACACCGCTAGAGCTACCAGGTACCGTAATGTTTGCTGTGCTCATTTTTACATGCGTCGCAGCAACAGCCATTATTAGATTTATTACACCGTTCACGACCAATATATAAGCGTTTTTCATGTACTCTTTTTTTCCATGAGGAGAATTTCTCCTTTAATTCAAAAAACGCATTAGAGTTAGCTGACGGGAATAAACGAATTGATGAAATGTGTTATGAAATTCAGGCCAGTCTAAATTCTCATTAGGCTCTCGTGCGACACATGAATAAACACAAACATCTAAAAGTCTGTCCATTTAGTACTTTACTTTTTGGTTATCCGAATACGTTACAAGTTTGCAATCATTATTCTTTTCTTTCCAACTTAATAGATTAATCCACTTGTTTTTTTTATCAGCGTCCAAATTAAAGAAAACAAAAAAATAATAAATGAAAAAACACTACAAAGGTTGAATCACAGTCAATCCAGATAAACGATATAGATGGAGGATCTAGGGCATCGGTTTCAAGGGTATCAGATCCCTAGCGACAAAAGTGTGGCATTCCAGTTGATTCGCCATCAAGACGACGTCGTTTACGCTCCTTCAAACGACCAAAAAATTCCGTGATATCTTCCTCTCGAACGACTCTTTTGTTATCAGCAAAGGTTTTCAGGTAATCTTTCAGTTCGGCCGCGAAACTTTGGTACTCTGTTATAGCTTCAACTTGTTGGATGCGATCCAATGAGGAAAGCGCTTCCATGAGCCGCTCGTTGTTCGACGGTCGGTTGACACAAGCCATTTTACCTTTTTGCTCGTAATGCTCAACCGTGTCCTGGTCATCCGTAAGATATTGGATCTTTTTATCTGCATATAGTGCCTGAATTACAGAAAAAAGAAAACCATCATTATAAAAAAAATAAAATAAAATAAAAAAAAATAATTCATAATTTATCATTCGATTACTTACCAAACACTTTTCGCATCTGCACAGTCGATTCCGCCATCCTTCCGGCCAAAATGTCGCTTTCTTCAAATTCAGCTGCTCTTTCTCAATGGTTTTAGCTTCTAGTTTGCAGGCTAACGACAATTGGTCGGATTCTACTGGTAGTACATATGCATTGAGGAAAGGGTATTTCTCCATGCATTGGCCACATATCATCTCGGAATAATCTTGATCCGGAGGCGGACTACTGCCCAAATGCTGTGCAAAAATAAAAATAATTATATGAATTATAAAATATTTGTTTTTGTAAAATAAAAACCTTGTTGTGGTGCCAATCTTCACACATGATGCACTGAACCATTTCATCGGGATTAGTGTCATCAGGATCAGGATATGGTTTTTGGCAAGTGCAGTATTTTCCCAAAAAGTTGTGATTGTAACTATTGTTCTCATTCAATTCTGACTTCTCCTATAATAGGATAACAGAATTCAGATTGCAAGACATTCAAAAAAACTTTGAAATAGTTTTACTGTTGCCAAAGTGCATTTATTGAAGGGAAATTTTGAATTTCCACAGTCACAACAAAAGTTCCTGCAACAAAGAAAATTTTAAAAGATCTCCCTTTGATCTGATATGGCAGAGATATATCCATACCTTTTAGTATACAATTCAATAAGTTCATGCCCATCATGACAGTGGTAACTGCAAGCTAAGCAGACACCAGCTAGTTGAGCCAGATCTCCAGATTGTTGCCTGCAAGTTACACAAGCATAGAGAGCTTGACGGTTGACATATCCCTACAAATTTGTTTCGTTAGTAAAGATAAAACCCAATGGTGACAATGAAAAAATTACTAGATGATAAGTGCAATTTGCATCATCAGATCCACCCAAAACAGCATTTGCATCCTCTTCAAGCTGGGCTTCCTCTTCTAGAATTTCTTCAAGTGTAACACCGTTATCTTCTTCGTCATCAACAATTTTACCAGCCTCACAACTAGTAGTTGGCTCTTTATTGTCCGGGCAAGCCATTTATCAAGAACGATGAACGAAATGCTCGTCGGTTACACAATCCTAGGATACAGGAACATCATGAACCAGTTAGACAAAGGGCTTTGGTGAGTGAGTAATAAAGTGGATCAAGAGAACTACGTAAAACGATATTCAGGTTAAGTGGAGATGAAAGAAGAGCGTACTTTTTAAGGATTTTGAATATAAGAAAGTAACTCGGAATTTACGAGATTTGCAAAGAGTACGATGAAATCACTGGTATGTGTAGGGAGAAGTAATGTGAAAGCTGCCTGATCAATGTCAGGGCGGGAAAATTAATTGTTCGAAATAGTGTTAGTTATATCCGGTAGGTGGCGAATTTTACCTGAAAATAAGTAGTCCGATTGTACTGCCATGGCTTTTTGTTTGTTTTTATTTTGATCTATGCAATATAATGCCTCTTGTATTTCTTAAATCGTACTTTACTTTTTAGTTTTTTGTAATTAAGCAATGTATGCTTTCTCGGTATTTACGGGAATGGCAGAATTCATAATCTAAAATGCCTGCAGCGATTTCTGTTGAACGATCCAACGCATTGACTGATTTTTAATTGAGTTTAGCAAGGGGGGAATTTGAAATTAGGTATGCGAAATATATTGGCGCGCCAGGCTGTGACTCGGATTACAACCAAAACAAAGTGCCGACAAAAGTGGCGGTTGACGCTAGGTGGTACAAGTGAATGTTATGATTAGCAGACGAACTGTAACCGCGAATTCAATGCTGACGAAAGCGACTTGTAAAAAATCCTAGTAACATTAGTTTTACCCTCCTCATTTGGTTCATTGGTTGACCATCGCTCTATATATTTAAAATGGCATCCGATATCGAAGATTTGAAGAATCTCGTATTGTGTAAAGTTCAAGAAGGCGAAAATCTCTTGCAACAAGTGCACTGTCATTTTGCTAACGTGGAGGGCAGTAAAAAACTGGAAAGACGCATTCGTTCTGAAATTAAGTTCTTACAAAGAGTAAATTAGGCTCAGGAAGTTCTAGTTGTTATGCATTCCTTAATGACTAATATATCTATGTCATTTTTCCTGCAGTTACTTGATGTTGAAATGGAAGTAAAGAAGGAGCACATGTTATCTAGCAATTTAGGTTCATTGGCTGCTGTTGTGGACATTCTTCATCAATGTGAAAGCCCTGCAGCTATCTTTAAAGTAATAAAAATCCTAGATTTTACATTGGTTTTGTAACTATAGCCATTGGCCTATAGCCTTTCAGTTTAAAAAATGGCTCCAGTAACCGCATTGAGGTGGATGTTGTATCCAAAGGAGGAAAAGTTTGGCACAAAGCAATCGCTCGGAAAGCAGAGGCATTGGAAGACATATCTAAAGGAAGAACATCGTGTGGCCAGAAATCTGTGATTGATCAAGCATCAGCATACATAAAATGTGCAAGACTGCATCCTCATCTGTTTAATCCTCCTCAGGTAAACTGTCCAAATTATGCCCAATATAGTCACTCTCAAGAAAGTTCAATCAAACAGGTTGTCTTCCACTTCTTCAACAGCATCAGCTCATCAATTGTTGTGAAACTGAAGAAACGGGGAGTGGAGGTTGAGGGAGAAATCAGACCGATAATGGAAAATTCGTTTTCCGAAAGCGACACTAGCAGCAGCTGTGATAGTGATGAAGACGACAGCGAGGGCTATGAAGGATACAACGAAATAAATGAAGGGATGTCAACTTCACCTCATTCCAACCTGGATAATCTCAGGCAAAGTGACAAGCTCTTCCTCGACATCACTTGCATGGTGGCATACGTCTCTTCGATGACCAATGGTGGAGCCAATTATATTTTCCCTAGAGCGATCTATAACCAGCAGGCCGAGTGGGAGCGTTCATCTCCCGCCAAGCCCAAGCTAGATGCTCTGTTTGGAGATAAACAGCTAGTCACTTGCCGCGAAGCCCTTACCGATTTTCAAACTCTGGTGGAACGAATGGGAGGTACTGGAGAGAAACAGCGAATGAGGGAACTGATTGCCCGTTTGGATATTGTTGAAGATACGCCTTGTGGAAGAGTTGCCCAGTTGCAGCTAACGAGCAACGTCAAAACGAGATCAAGATTGATTTTTTGCACTGCCGACAAATTGGGCATCGTCGTTGTTACAGCCAACACCGGTTTCGTCCGATCAGCGGCTAGCCAGGTAATCTTATCTATTCAGATGTTGTTTTTTTGTTTTTTCGTCCTAAACGTTTAATTTGTGCTTCTTTAGGGAATAGAAATAGCTCATTTTGTGCACGAGCCAAGGGTTTTAACGGAGCAACAGGAGCCTTTTTCAATTCCTCTAAAGACTCCCGATAGTGCGTCAAATGTGTGAGGATTGCCGTAATCCTTTTTGGGACGCATTCTTGTCCTCTTCAAGTGTGTCGTCATATTCCAAAGTGTAAGACAATCCCTCGTCAGTTCGATACCGGTACTGTCGATTTCCCTCGCCATTTTGAAGGTGTTGTTGCATATGTACTTTAATACATGATAACAAAGTGAATGCTTTTTTAGATTTGTGTGTTTAACTCACAGGAACAAAAGAGCTTAAGGTGCCAGCCAACAATTTTCGTTTGCAAAAGCAGAATTCAGGAGATTAGAAGGTTGAGCCGAGAAAGCTTCTCGATGTCATTCCTGTGGTGTGATGAGGTAAGCCCGAAAATGTTGACAGAGGAAGGCCCAAGTTCTAGAGCTACCGCCATCGAAGATTTATAGCGGACGATTTAATGTTTTTGCTTGGTAGGTCGAATGGTGATAAACAAAAATCGGGAAAATCCTCTGATTGTATGCCGTAGATGCATAGAGTCTGTGTTGCGTAATTCCCTTCACCCTCGTCTCTTCTATAAAGAGGTTGGGTTGGGCTCTTGATTGTAATGAAACTGTTGTCACACAGTATTTAGCTCTACCAGCAGCAACTGCGTTTAACTTTTCGTGTACCCGATCGATTCCATTTGGGACTTTGACCAAAGAAAAAAAAAAAAAAAAGAACTTGGGTGCAAGGATGAAAGAGAGAAATTGTTATTCAAGAGTACGAATTTTACCGGTTTGGGTGGTGCTTGCGATCCTGGTGGGGGGTCTCCACAATGTCGCAGGTCACGGACGAATGTTGGATCCTCCGTCCAGGTCCTCCATGTGGCGATTAGGTTTCCAAACGCCAAAAAATTACGACGACAACGGACTCAACTGCGGTGGGAGATCGGTAACGAACAATTACTTTTGATCGAGCGCTACCGCGTCATCCTCATTGCACTCTCGTTTCTATAGGTGCAACACAACAGCATCAACAAGGGCCGTTGCGGTGAGTGTGGCGACGAATGGAGTCTGCCCCGGCCGAGAGCAAACGACGAAGGTGGCCTCTACGGAACAGGCACTATCGGCCAAACCTACAAAACAGGCTCCGTAAGTGTGCTTACAGTCTGCCCTTTAATAGCATACCATAACGTTTAAAAAATAATGCAATACGAACGTTTTACAGTACGTCCGGGTGTCGGTGGAATTAACGTCCAGTCATTTGGGTTATTTCGAATTCCGACTTTGCCCGAAACGGTCAGCCGAGGAATTAGTGACGCAAGAGTGTCTCGACAATTATTTACTTCGGTTATCCGACGGATCAACTCGTTATCAGGTGCCGGATTACACTGCCACTTGGTACGACATGCTAGTCAAATTGCCTGACGGCTTAACGTGCGACCATTGCGTCATCCAATGGTATTATACGACAGGTGAGTTACTGCAGTCTAATACTGACAAACGGTCACCAGACACAATGATATTCGATTTTAACTCTCGTTGTTTTCAACCTGTATGGCTACACAGGCAATAGTCCGGGTCTTTGTGGAGATGGAACAAATTCGGTCGATTGCAACCAAGAGTCATTTGTCAATTGCGCTGATGTGGCCATCAAAGCATAGCTGTACTCACCAGTGTCACCTACTGCGTGTTTGTCCCCTTGAATTCCGAGCTTCACACACGTGATGATGATATTCATGTATATCGACATACTAGAGTTCCTAAATCTGGAAATGATGGTGATCAATTGGCTTTTCTGTTATTCTATCGCTGAATAGCCTGAAGCATATTAGCGGAGGGCAATTCATCAACTGTTTTGATTAAACTAAATGGTTTCAATCAATTGGTCGTGTTGGTTCGTAATAATTGGTTTGGTCAAATGCGCAACGCTGAGTTGCGACACCTACTCTAAACAAAACAAACGCAAAATACTCGCACTTTGCGCCAATGCAAGGGAAGGCTAAAGTTTTTCTTTTGACTGCGTAACAAGGATAAAACGTTCATATGCGGCAACAAAACTATCGACGAGATAAAGATAATACCTGTTGAGAAATCGTGACTGTCACTTATCCCGCCTTGCAGCAAATATTATTTCACTGTGTGTCACAACAAAGTGGACCTAAAACAAAAAAATTGGCATTTGATTTAAAAGATAACAGCAGTCAGTTTAGTTAGACCAGCAACAGCGAATGTGGACAAAAGTTGAGTTGCAACGATGACCTATAGAAAATTATCTCGAAATTGAAACTGACAACAAAATGTTGGACTGGGCAGCCCGATGCCATATCGATTGTTTGTCGCACTCGTTATCATGAAAGCCATCAACAGCAGTCAGCGTTAGAAGTTAAGATCCCTCGCTTGGAAAGTTTCTGGGCCTCAGTCGATTGATCGTCGTCAATTATATCGAAATGTTTAGCGATTTTGTTGGCGCTGATTGGCGAGCAAGTAAACGACACGTGATCGGCCCAGTGACGTCCGTCATCTTGTTGAGCATTTGTGGCTGCATCATCATCGCGGATGGGCATGGCATTCTTTACGATCCACCCGGACGGTCATCCATGTGGCGGTTCGGTTTTAACGTGCCCATGAACGAAAACGACACGGGTCTGAATTGCGGTGGCAGAGAGGTGCGTTTTATACCTGGATCTGTTTGTTATGCTGTATTGAATTATTGCTATCCACACGGGGGTTTCATTTCGTGTCTTGACATTCTTTATATTATAGCGATACATCAACTTGGTTAGTCCAGTACAAGTTGAACACTTTGATTGCCGTCTTGTATTCATTTTTCGTTTTCATTCTTGATGATCACTGACCAAGTGTTTGCTCAAATTTTAAAAAATACTGTATATACAGTATGTTTCCCATTTTTTAAAGTAAGCTGGGGATGGGTAAATGAATGTCTTGTTGGTTATACGATCGCAGACTCAGCACTTTGACGAAGTCAATCAGGGACGTTGCGGTGAATGCGGCGACGAATATAAACTAACCCGGCCACGACCCCATGATGAAGGCGGTATTTACGGTACGGGTATCATTGGACAGACTTATGTTGAAGCATCGGTAATATTCCATTTTTCAGAATACCAAAATCAATGCCATTTAAAAAGAAAATGTTAAAAGCTTTGCCTTCGATCTTTCAGATTGTTCGACTAACCGTTCAAATAACGGCCAATCACTTGGGCCATTTCGTGTTCCGACTGTGTCCGAAACAATCAGCTGATGAACTAGTGACGCAGGAATGCCTTGACAGATATCCACTTGAACTTGTCGACTTGCCCGGCCAAGGTGACGGCTTCGTAGTCGAAGGCACCAAATTTCAAATTGGCAGTTCAACTGGCCTCTACTTTCCCAGTGTCCGGCTGCCAGCAGGCGTCACTTGCCAAAACTGCGTCCTGCAGTGGTACTACACAACAGGTGACAGCGCTTAATTCATTTATTTTCGTCAGCAATAATTAAACGCCTTCGTATACCAAATGCAGGCAACAGCCCGGGACTGTGTCCGGGCGGTGGCAATGGATTATGTTACCAGGAAACATTCGTCAATTGCGCAGATGTGGCTATTCTACCGCAGAACAAATAATTCACATATTCTCGAGAAATGCTATCTACTCGTCAATCAAGAAACAAGATAGAATTATACAAAATACATCAAGGTTTGATTTTGGTGGAGGAACTCGATCCCAAAAGGAGTTAACCAATTGACTTTCTGGCAATAAACGGTTTCAATGTTGATACTAAGCACTTTGTTGTTTTCCAGCCATTGGATAGACCATCAGTCACTGATTGATTAGTAGCTAATAGCTAATAAAAATAAGAAGAAGAAACTCCCCTTTTCCCTGGTTTTCCTTATTCCTGATTAGGGGTCTATTACCTAATGTTTGCTCTTCTGCGGTCGCCTTATCCGACCAAAAGAATAGCATGGCGTGACACGCGCAGACAAGTTGCTGTCACGAATTGACTTGGCGAGTTTCGGAGCGACAGATTGGGCACGCGGGCGGGTAGTCATTGAATAATTCGTTCGTCACGATCTCATGATAACGTTCAAAAAATCGGCCGGGAATACCAGCAGCGCATGACAACTGCTAGTGCTCCGCTTCCGACTTCCCGTCCGTGCCAATGGAATCGTTTTCTTATCTCTCTGCTGTTGATTCACATTCGTTTTGCTTTCGTGCTGTCGTAACGCAGTGAGGCCGACGCATTTCAATGACGTTATTCTGACATGGCGAAAGCCCAAGTGGCATCAAATCACTTTCTTTCGTCACCGTCACCTCGTTGTTTTTATTTGAAGGTTAAAAGGCATTCAATGTCAGCAGCTAAAAGAACGTTCGCATTACATGAATTTAATCATTCACCCCTATTCTTCACCCCAATTCTGTGGGTTTTTTCATTTTAAGTTTGAATCAATTGAAATCGACCTTGACCGATTTTACTTCAGGACTGATTATACCAGTGCGCACAAAGGGCATTTATTCAGGACACTTGAAGCTCGTAAAAACTACAATTCTCAACGATGGCAAAGTGAATGAGGATGGTCAGCATGTAGACTCTATTCAGTACCTCCTTGCCCCATGAATCGATTGGTAATTTATCGAAATGTTGTTGTTCACTGAATCGCTCAGAATCCAAACACGTAATTAACGAAAAAGACTTTTGTATTACGTGACGCGCAGTCGAGTCAATCAACACGAACGTGTTGTGCGTTTATTCAAATGACCGTCAGATAAAGAAAACAAACTGAGCAGCGGAACGCAATCGGCAAGTAGACTATCGGTCCAGCTACGTGATACGCGATGTACACCATCCCATCACAAATTGTTATGATCTATTGACTCTACGACATTTGTGCTATCATCGTAGACTGCTGCCTTATAAAAAGCTGGTCCAGACTTGAGTCATTTATTATAGCAGCGATTCGCTTCCAAAGTCAACCATATACGTATAGACTAATAGGCATCAGTACTTGTGTAACAGTCAAGAATTCATCTCCGTTTTTCATTTTAAAAAGAAAGTCCACCGACAGTCATCAAGATGGTTGCTTGTATATTTTCCTCTGTCCTCCTATTTGCGGTCATCTTGAGCAGCAGCGTCACTAAAGTAACGAGTCACGGCTACATTTACGATCCTCCTGGTCGTTCGTCCATGTGGCGTGTCGGTTTCAGCGTCGCTGAAGATTCTAAAAATTACAATGATATGGAGCTCAACTGCGGTGGTAGAGAGGTAAGTGGACCCAACATTCAATAGATGGACGGATAACATTGACTTAACTGCCTCTTTTCACCGTTCAGGCTCAGCATAACGCCATCAATCAGGGCCGGTGTGGAGAATGCGGGGACGAATGGAGGCTGGAACGGCCGAGGTCAAACGACGAGGGGGGCATATACGACACGGGCATCATCGGACAAACCTACACCGAAGGATCGGTAACATTGAAATCGTAGTTAATAGGAGGTCGCATTACAAACGATCCATTCTTGTTGCAATTATACGCGCGTCGTCAGGTTGTGCGCATTACGGTGAACATTACGGCCAACCACTGGGGAGATTTCGTGTTCCGACTGTGCCCGAAACAATCAGCCGATGAACTAGTGACGCAGGAATGCCTTGACAGGTATCCACTTGAACTTGTCGAGTTGCCCGGCCAAGGTGATGGCATCGTAGTCGACGGCGGCACCAAATTCAAAATCGGTAGCTCAACTGGCCTCTATTTCCCGAGTGTCCGGCTACCAGCGGGCGTCACTTGTCAAAATTGCGTTCTCCAGTGGTACTGGACAGTAGGTAAATATCACATATACCGTCAAAGTCATTGGCATTCCATCAGATCCTCTTTTTTAATTCAATTTTCGTTTTTCTGCCTCGTTTTTTTTTCTTTTTTCCTAATGCAGCCAATAGCGAAGGATTATGTCCTAATGGAGGCAGTGGCTACTGTTACCAGGAATCGTTCGTCAATTGTGCGGATGTGTCCATTCTTCCAGCCGGTTTGTAAATTTGGTTGAGTTGTGCATCGATTCCGCCACAGTCGTTTAGGTTGTCATCATCAGAATCTTTATACTTGCATGCCAAATCTATTCACGTTGATTTTGTTTTACTTTATGCTGGATAAAATGTTGAATGCATTTGCTATGAATCGAAATTTGAATAAATACATTTTATTAAACGTTAAATTCTTCTCTTTTTCCGCAATGTCTCAAATTTGAAAAAATTGTGATATGTTCCAGAGCGACCAACAAGTGAGAAATCGTAGGGTGTTTGATCGTGTCTATCTGTAATCTGTTTAAACTTGATTTGCATCACACGCTCGGCCTGCCACGTAGCGTAAACGTGTACGAATGGCGGAGTAAATGATGTTTGTGCCTTCTCTGTCGAATGGAATTTCTACTTGGGTTTGGTACTGAACTGCGCAGCACGTTCATATGTTCTGTTCTATTCTGTTCTATGCCGGAGAAAATGAGATTAGACCCTAAGGATGGGACAGAAAGCTATTTTGCAACAATTGATATGAAAAAAACGGCCTTTCTTTCCAAATGTTCCGAACCCCAGCAGCTTGAAAATTCCATAGCTGCAGGTGTTGTGCAAGGGCATGTGATACGCGTGGAGTGCGTAATCATTTTTTAAGATTTCCAGCCCCATTAGTTAAAACGTTAAAGGGAAATTTGTAGCCAATATGGTAACAGCCATTCCTTTTCTTCATCTCTTCTCGTTCGACTGAAATTCTAAGAACTAAAAAAAACCTTCTTTGTTTTGTTCACGTTCTTTATCTTTTTCGATACGAACCTGATAGAAATTTAACGAAATGAAATGACGAAATACACAACAAATAGGGAGGGAAACAGTATTGTACACAACTGATTGCACAATTTTTCCCCCAAAAAAATAAGAAGCTTTTGTTTCTCCGGGAGCTTAAGAGGTCGATCAAACCATATAATACCGACAAAGACTTGTCAGAAGAATTATAAAGAACATGCACGATTTACAACAACTCAATCCTTTGGCTTAATACCGTAACGCGTAACGACAGTGGAGCTTAAGTGCACAGGCATAGCGTCAATATGTTAGCAAACGCCGTGAAACGCTGCCATTTCTATAGATTTCAACTGCAACGAAGATTTATGGTATATAATCGTTGTTTTACGAAAGACTGCTTGATTTTCATTGCGTCAGTTGCTCTGTGCGCATCGTCTTGTGAGTTGAGTATTTGAGATTATAAAAATTGGCCTTTTTAATTTGGGCTCTTCTATTTGGCGCTTGTAGTAGTAGTTTCAATCACTTCAGCGTTCCATAAGTGTTATGGGGAACTATCACATTTACATGGTAAGTCAATAATGGAATACGAAACCAACCAACTGAGCCTTTATATAATATGTAACGACTAGGTTGGGATTTTGGCGTTCATCATCGTGCGCTGCAGATGTAGGCCTATCGGCCGAGATGGACACGATACTATCAGACAACAACACAACTGCTGAAGATGATTGCAACGACGAGTATTACTCGCCTTGCAGTTGCCGAAGAGATCGTTACAATAACCAGAGTATTTTTGTCGTGTGCTCTAAAGCTTCCGTTACGCAAGTGCGGGACGTTTTCAGACGATCTACTCATCCGCAGATGTACTCGTTCAGCTTTTTGGCCAACCACAACGATCCGCCAATGACAATTTATGCGGTGCCTGTTGACTTTTTGGCAGACAAACGAGCAACACGCATTTCCCTTTACGGTTATTCAAAAGGCTCGTCGTGGCTGCCCAAATTGGCCATCGATTCTTTAGCTTTCCGCTCGACGAAAGCAAACGTCAGATTTCTAGAGCTTTCCTATTGGGACTTGCTCTTGCAAACCGACTTTAGCTTTTTGCAAGGGTTTCACGGGTTAGAGCAGTTGACGCTGTCGTTCAATGACAATTTGGCGGCTTTCCAATACCTTCCGGTTCCGTTTCCAGCTCTGAGGTCCCTTTACATTCATCACTGCAGTGACTTGAAACAAGCCCCATTTCCCAATTTGACTTTATCGAACAGCAATTTAGAGGAACTGTCGATGCCGTACAACGATCTAGACGATCAAACGGTCAACGAGACACTAGCGTCGCTCGTTGCTGGAGGTTTATCCAACTCGATTTCGAGCATCGACGTGAGTGGCAATCGGTTGACGACTATGCCCAATCAAATTGCGTTCTTCTCGCATCTAACTTCGCTGTTCGTCACCGATAATTCTATTTCATGGATACCCTCATCTTCGATAAGCTTCACGTCGCCCCATATTAATGTGAATTTCCTACACCTGAATGGCAACAACATTATTGGCATAGAGAGTGATGCATTCAAAGGTAGACTATACTATATAGACTAGCCTATACTATTTGTGTTCAATAAGACTTGTTATAGACATATATACTTTTATACTTTGAAAACTGTCAATGGAACTGTTTCTGCCACACTTGGACTTGGCACGAAAAAGGCAATTTCTCGACGACCCAAGTTGGTTTGAATTTCAACCGACTCACCTTATTCGAAGAAAATGTCTTTAAGGATATGTTGGAGCAAATGGTTTCCATCCAGCCGGCCATCGGTTCCGTCATCGTTTCCTCAAGTATAACATATTGATCGACACTCTCGGTTTATTCATAATAATAGTATAAGTCTATTCATGTAACGATGTATTTAATAAAGATGCTTTCGTTTGCGGATGCGATCTGGCCTGGCTGATTCGTGATCATCGTCACCTGCTTCCGGTCGTGAAAGGCGGAGTTTGTTCGTCAAGGATGTCTTTCGAGGAGTTGGACCCCCAATCGTTTGTTGGTTGCTATGAACAGACAACAGTTGATTCCTTGACGACTGACAACAGTTCATCAAACGGGGCCTTTTCTTCGGCAACGGCCAAACTATACATCCTGCAGCTTATTGGTCTTACATTCCTTACTTTTGTGCAAACCATGCAACTGTAATAGGATGATGAATGAATGCTACTTTTTCGCCGAGTCTTTGCGACTTGAACTTTGTTTTTGTACAGTGACTTCAATTCATGTGGCACGTCTGTCGGAAAAAAAAAAAAAAAAAACATGAAAGACGTCGGAGGAAGAGAGCACAAAATCTCCATCGCACAGAATTATGTGCACAAAAAGAGCCGCCTTTGTCGCGAGTCGTTTTCTTGCCACCCCTGTCCATTTCCACTTAATGTCGCAACGTCGTCAATAGAAAATGCATCGAACTCTTTCCCTAAAAGGTTTTTTCAGACAAACAAGTGTCTCATTTCGTTTTTTGTCATTAAGGGCCCGTATAGGGATGGGCAAGGTGTCGGTGATATCAGCACCTCTTTAGATTTTGTACCCACCGATTGACAGTGCAAGAATCATTTGAAACATTTTCCTCTTTCGACGTGGCGAGTGATGATTCAATTATCTTTTGGTCAAGTGTCGGCCCATTAAGTGCTATTATTATACTACGCATTTTCTTTCAGATTGTGTTCAACCGGTGTATCTCGTGTGGTTCTACGCACGTTAATATGACAGCACGACGATGTTAGTGTAAAGGGCACGCGCACAAGAAATTATCGACGACGTAGTGCACATCATCCTGGTGAATTGGTCTTGTGATTTCATGACAAAAGCGGCTAGGCCGCTTCTGATTGTCAGTCTTATATGAGTAGTCTGTATTAGAATAGGTCAACGTCTAAACGAATTGTAACGTTTCACTTTTAGCGATGACAGTTACGACTGTCGTCCAATTCCAAAAGACGATAAGAGTCAAAGCTATCAGGTAAACACGAATGCATTCCGACTTAACTACATCCAACATATATAAGGCGATGAGCGTGATGTGACGACCATGTCATTTCCTTTGAACTAAATAGGTAAACTTTGATTTTTACATTGTTCTGTTTTCCATGTTTTGACTAACATTTGACGAGCCCAACAGAAACGGGGACAATGAAGCAAACGACGTTGCTGATGAATTGCGGCCTGGCCATCGCCCTCGTTGTTTCTGGCCGGCTTTTCGGGTCAGCCGATGGGCACGGAATGATGCTGGACCCACCCAGTCGCTCGTCCATGTGGCGCTACGGTTTCAATGTTCCGCCCAATTACAACGAAAACGGGCTCAATTGTGGCGGTTACGGTGTACGTCAGTTTCAATTTCGAATCGTGACCTATAATACGCCTCACTTATTAGTGAATGAGCTTGAATGCGATTGAAACGCTATCCTTTTCCCGCTCAGGTTCAATTCAACAGCATCAATCAGGGCCGTTGCGGCGAATGTGGTGACGAATGGAGTCTGCCCCGGCCGAGAGCCAACGACGAAGGAGGAATCTACGGCACCGGCATCATTGGACAAACGTACGCGCAAGCATCGGTAAGTGCACCTACCACATCCCATGCAGTACTAAATGCTATTCGATTCATCGTGCGCTTTGCATCCCGTTAATTCAGTGGATTCGGTTGACTGTCGAATTGACGTCGAATCATTTGGGTTACTTTGAATTCCGTCTGTGCCCCAAACAATCGGCCGATGAGTTGTCCACTCAGCAGTGCTTCGATCAGCATCTCTTGACGCTCATCGATGGTTCGACTCAGTTCTACGTCTCACCCGCCAACGAACTCTATTTCCCCGTGGTCCAGCTTCCTGCCGACGTGTCGTGCGACTATTGCGTCCTCCAATGGCGCTACACAGCAGGTAATGCAGCCCAACTTGTTTTTGCCAATCAGACGTGCAGCATGTGTAGCCTTTTGTCGCGAGTCTTATTCAAATGTCGTCCCTTTTTGTTTTGGAATTGGCCATTTTCAGGCAACAATTGGGGCGTGTGTAAAAACGGGACGTCCGGGATAGGTTGTGGCTCGCAGGAGACGTTCGTCAATTGCGCCGATATCGCCATCCTTTAGCCCTCGCTGACTTTTCTTGTTCACCAAGCAACGTAGACCTACCTGATGACGGAGTTTTGGCGCTCTTATACTCGTCTTTGAACAAAAGTTCACCTTCCATTCAGTTTAGCTCATAGAAAACCACAAATATAACGAACGTTTATTGAACGCCCCAAACTTTAAATGCATTGTACAATAAATGGATGGATATAAGCCGCGCAGAGTACAGTTATCAACTACTGAAACTTGACGCAGTGAATATAAGGCCAATGATTATTATATGATTTTCAAATGTTTGCGTCTATTAGCAACTGTTGAGGGCTTTGACTTCAACGATCAGTTTCAAGAGTCGATGGGTCAGGGTTGGATTGTCGCTCAATTTCTGTGATTTCATCATGTTCTTCATGGTTTCCTCCAATTCTAGAGTCATTCCACTGGCACCCTTTTCTGGTTCCACGTCCGTTTCTGAATCACATTGAATTTCAACAACAAATACGATATCATAAGATACTGTTTTTAGGGGGAAAAAAACTAAAGTTAGGCAAAAAATACCTGGTTTTGGCTCTTTGAGCCTCTCCTCTGCATCCAAATCGTCCAACTTGGTCAGCACTTTTTTGTTCAAAACAAAAGACAAAACGACGATGCCCATAAACATCCACGTTAACGACCTCCTCTTGTATTCTCTGACAAAGTCTGCCCAACTGTAGTCATCGAGTGAAATGCCGAGCAATCTCAAATCAGTGGTTAAGGTATCGAAATAATAACGCAGTAAAACGAGCATGTGCTTCTCTCTCGTCTCCGGAGCGGCGCTCGAGTACATGAAGTAAAGGATGTCGCTAATCGGATGTCCGATTCTCGAAATTTGAAAATCAATCATCTTGAGTGCGATCGGGATGCTGGAACTGGCGTTTGCTTCGTCTTTGTCTGTTGCTCCTCGCTGGCCATCATCTTCGTATTTGAACAGCATGTTGTTGTTCCAGAAATCGCCGTGAAGGATGCACGCCAGTGGACCGCTATTGTCCTTTGTGTCGTACGTGATAATTTCGGGCAAACGTTCCTTCAGTTCGTTTAACCATTCAACGAGCTATATATATAAGAAAGCAGAACACATTATACGTTATATAGTTGAGGTATATTCAGCAAAGTGTCATCATATACTAGTTGGTATACTCACGTCGGGTCTGTCCACCTCTGCGGCGAATTCGACAATGTTCTTGTAATTGTCTTGGATCATTTCGAGCATTCCCATGTCGTACATTGTCTTCTCTTCCAAGAAAAATGTGGTGGTCGGTGGCATATTGGACAGTTCTCCAGTCGCCGGATCCGTCCACTTTCTTACGACGTTCAGAGTTAGTGCGTGAAAGTGAGCCAAGGAGGTGAGTGCCATGTGGCAGTGCCGATAATCGGCGCCTAGCGCCTTTTCAGCCATACGGTAACCCTGCGCCTTGAGATCCTCGAGCAAAGTGCAAATACCCGAGCCGTCTGTTCCATCCTTGACCACCATCTCCTCGATGTGGGTGTAGTAGACGTCGGGCACGTCTAGCGGGATCGGCTGGTCGGCGTGCATTTCCCTCAGCAGACCAAAGAAATGGTGGTACATGTTAATCTCACGGTGATGAGTGTGCGACTCGTAGGCTGCCTGACGCAACAGCGCATTCGTTGGAAGCACCTTTTGATGAAAGACAACAAATAGGTACAATGAAGTTTTGCGTGACGTTGACGTCGTCGACCGTTTCATTCATTCAGTCGAAAAACACAGACAAAAAAAGAGTGTTGGACCTACTTTGATAAAGGTACTCAAGGTGTGAGTCTTGTTTCCGGATGCTGTCAGTTGAGCCATTACGATAAAAGTGTCGCTCATAAAATTGTCTCCCAGGCTGGACGCGGATTCGGCCACGACATGCACACGTCCGTATTGGGGCAGGTCATCGTACGTGACGCCATCGATATGATCTGTTGCCAAAGAGGCCAGTTGGGAAGCCAATTTCTTCGCTTCAAAGAGAGTCTTCCAGAAGAGCTGCCGATCTGCCAAGCTCTTGACTTGTCTAGTCATGCTGTTGATGTTCTGATTTGATGCATTGATAGCATTTGAATAGCATTGAAAAAAGTTCACCCAATTGATGGAATAAATCGGTGCGATTAATATCACAAAGCAGAGATCGATCGAGCACGTCTTTTCTTTTTGAATTAGAATGATTTAAAGTATTTAAATATCAGTTTTACCTTGGGCTTTGAGTTTCAAGAATCGAGAGCAAGTAGTTGGTACAAGAAATGGAAAGCTGGAACTCAAGTCGTGCCAACAAAGTACTGCTGTATATTAGGTATACCGTCGAAAGCGTAGACAACTCTGAATACTATCTAATAAAATCGTAGCGCAAAGGTTTAATTTTTCTCTTCCAACACCGTTTCGTTATCACCGAATAAATATAGGCTGCTGCGGCTAAAAATAAAAAGACGACTGGACAAATCTAAATCACAAGACGTCCAATAGACGACGATCTGGTTTTCGATATCTTTCCCAGTCGAATGATATAATTGCTATAGAGACCTTCATATACTTAGTATATTCCTATACACGTATAATAAGCCTACGTGCTGATGCTGATCGTTTCCTTTTTTTCTTTTGGGATTTTCTTTCTATTTTGCACCTGTTAAAATGCCGAGTCATGTCAGTGTGTTTTGCGGGCGGATTGTGTTCGTGTATGTATAGGTGATGGGAGAGAATCGCTATCACCTCGTCCTTGCCGACCTGGTGTTACTCAAACTCGTTGATCGTGCTGCTGCTCCACATAAACAAGTGCAGTAAGCAGCCTAGCAACTGCCAATAAATCACATTTGTGGAATATACAAACAACCTCCATGTCTATCCCTGTTTGATGTCCAGTAAAGAATGTATGGAAGGCCGACTTGCTTATCACGTCATCGAATGAAAAACAAAGGCTCATGCTGGTTGCTAGGTTGGCTTTTTATCTAGCAGGGCTATATAGAGCGAAACGATGTGTTGTGTTTTTATACAAGAGATCTACTATACACGTTATCTCGCTTGAAGTGAAGCATCGTTATCTAATGCCGAATATGGTCGCATTTAGGCTAACTAGCCAAAGTTTTGTATTCGGCACGTAGACCGGCAAAACAAAATGTAAACGAAACCTTCTAGGTCAAAATGTCGAAATTGCTCTTGAATTTAGCTCGGTCGTCATATTTAGTTTCGTTTCATGCAGAACCCGGCAGAACCGACCTGGAATGAATAAAACTGCAGACGTTTCTTAAGGATGATTTAAGGCCTTGACTTCCAGGATCAGTTTAAGGATTCGGTCAGACAGAGCCGGACTGTCACTCAGTACATACGTCGCCATCATGTTCTTGTACATTTCCTCCATTTCGAGGCTCATTCCGCTTTCGCCCTTGACCGGTTCCACTTCCGTCTCTGCATTCACTAAAAGGCCAGCAACAACACGTTGTGGACGATCAAAAAGCACTGAAATTCAGTTCTATACGAAAACGGAAATCAGATTTTTTACCTGGTTTGGGCTCTTTCAGTTGTTCCTCTGCATCCAAATCTTGTAAACTGGTCACAACCTTCTTATTTTGAGTCATGGAGAGGATCATGACGCCCGTCAGCATCCACATCAGCGACCTTTGCTTGTAATCTTGCAAAAAGTCTTGCCAGGTGTAGTTGTCCAATGAAATGCCGAGCAACCTCAGATCAGTCGTTAGTATATCGAAATAATAACGCAGCAAGACGAGCATGTGTCGCTCTCTCAACTCCGGCATGGTGCTCGTGTACATGAAGTAAAGGACGTCGCTGATCGGGTGGCCGATCCTCGAAAGTTGAAAATCGAGCATTCTCAGCGAAACAGGGACGTTTGCTGATGCACCACTTCCGTTATTTGTCCCATCTTCCTTTTGCTCGTGACGCGGCTGCTCTGCGTATTTGAACAGCATGTTGTTGTTCCAAAAATCCCCGTGAAGAATGCAAGCTAGTGGACCACTGCTCTCCAGATTGTCGATTAAAACGATTTCCGGCATTCGTTGCTGTATGTTTGCCAGCCAGTCAACTACCTGGTAATGTAATGCTATAATGAATGAATTGAACTTGAACGAAGCGCCTGAAGCTGTTGCAGGCGATCATGCCGGTCAGGTGTACGGAAAGTGGGCTGCTTAACAACTACAAACAAAATCATACGGTATAGTATAGATATACTCACATCAGGTGTGCCCATTTCTTTGGCAAAATTGACGATAGAGACGGAAAAGCCTTGGAGGATTTTAATGATTCCTGCGTCGTACATGGATTTCTCTTCCAAAACGAATTTCGCCACAGGTGGCATATTGGACAACTGTCCCGTGGACGGATCTTTCCATTTTCTGACAGCGCTCAGAGTGAGGGCGTGATAGTGAGCCAACGACGTCAACGCCGCGTGACAGTGCCGATAATCGGCTCCTCGGATTTTATCCGCCATCCGATAATTCTCCGACTTGAGATCCTCCAGTAAAATGCAAGTGCCCGATCCGTCCGTCTCGCCCTTGACAACCTCCTCCAGATGGGTGTAGTAACAGTCTGGAACATCCAACGGAATCGGCTGGTCGGCGTGCATTTCGCGCAGCAGAGCGAACAAGTGGTGGTACATGTTGACCTCACGGTGATGGACGCGAGATTCGTAAGCCGATTTGCGGAGCAAGAAATTCGATGGCAGCACCTATTAGAGTGCAGAACCGAAGCAGTTGGAAACTTAATATATAGACCCTGTACAGTTGTTGAAAGAGACATTGAAAGGGACGAATATAGGTAAAGCAATTACCTTGATGAAAGTACTCAAGACATGGATTGGCTCTTCGGACTGGCCTCGCAAGAGCCGCGCAGTCACAATGAACGTGTCGCTCTGAAAATTGTCGCCTAAATTTGAGCCAGATTGAGCCACGACGTGCACTTTTCCGTACTGGGGCAGGTCGTCGTAGGTGACGCCATCCACGTGGTTCGTGGCCAAGGAGGCCAGCTGGGCAGCCAATTGTTTGGTTTCAAAAAGGGTTTGCCAAAAAAGCTGCTGATCACTCAGGCTCTTGATTTTTCCACTCATTTTGAACGACCTGATTGGCTATAGCTATTATTATGGTCTCTATTGCGTAATGCGACTGCGCTTAATTGAGCGATTCGTGTTAGAGAATAGAACGGCACCGAACATGAAAGGCCTTCCAAGAAAACTGTTTTCAATTTACAAGTTTGTGATGAAACGGGCTGATTGTGTGCTGCTTGAAATTGATTTAGGTATAAAGCCAACAAAAGCGAATTGCAATCGATGTGGTGTCCGGAATAATCCTAAACGGGACGTCAGTGAAACAGAAAGGCTGACCACCTACACAAGTATAATATTATCTCTCGAACAACGTTGTTAGTTAGGACACGTTATTGGTCGATCCCAGTTTTCACATTGGCCTCTTATCTCTCCGATTGCTAGAGCACGACTGAAAGTAGAACACCATGACTGGCAAATCCGTGCAACAAAAACAAGTTCAAAATACAAACAAATTATGAACCAATTTATACTTTTTTTGGGGGGAGGGGTGGGATAGATAGGGTCCGGCTTATTGGATACATTTCTCACACATAGTTGACCAGCTCAACATTGCTGGTAAGATGGAACCGAACAGTTTAAATCTTTGACTTCGCTTATGAGTTTCACGAGACGATCAGTTAGAATCGGGTTATCGCTCAACTTGCGAGTGGCCATCATGTTCTTCATCGTTTCCTCCAGTTCGAGGCTGAATCCAGTTTCGCCTTTGACTGGCTCCGCATCCGTCCCTGGATTATCGAAAGGAATAAATAAAAATAAATAAGAAAAATAATGCAAAACGGTTGAAACAGTCCTTTTTTTCCCCAGTCAAATCCTGCAAGAAAAAGGATAGGAGAGTTATAGACCTGATGGTTTGGGTCCCTTCAGTTTTTCCTCCGCATCGAGCTCTTGTAAATCGTTGACAGCCGTCTTGTTGAGGGCAGCCGACAGAACGACGATGCCCATCAGCATCCACATTTGCGATCTTTTCTTGTAATCGTCCAAAAAGTCTTGCCAATTGTAGTCATCGAGCGAAACGCCAAGTAACCGCAAATCAGTCGTTAGTGTATCGAAGTAATAACGAAGCAAAACGAGCATATGTTTCTCCCTCGTCTCCGGAGCGACGCTCGAGTACATGAAGTAAAGGATGTCGCTAATCGGATGTCCGATTCTTGAAATTTGAAAATCAATCATTTTTAAAGCAACCGGGATGGCAGGTGCGCTGGAATTGACTTCGCCTTCGTCTTCGTATTTGAACAGCATGTTGTTGATCCAGTAATCCCCGTGCAAGACGCACGCTAGCGGCCCACTGCTCTCGAACGTGTCGATCAGGATGACGTCGTGGAGACGTTGCAGCAACACCGTAAACCATTCAACAAGCTGCGAAGTGATTTAGATAGATAATAGGGCCTTATTGTGGTTGAAGATTCACCGACGTGTGTACATCCAAAATATTTTTTTTAAAATAACAAATGACTTAGATATACCTACATCGGGCCTGTTGGCTTCTTGGATAAACTCCAGCATGCGTTTCGAAGAATTTTGAATATGCTGAACCAAACCGAAATCGTAAGTCGTTTTCTCCTCCAGGAGGAATTTCGCATTCGGCGGGCAATTCGATAGTTGGCAGGTGGACGGGTCTTTCCACTGCCTCAGTGCGTTCAGAGTTAGGGCGTGATAATGAGCTAACGAGGTGAGTGCCATGTGACAGTGACGATAGTCAGCTCCTCGCGTTTTATCCGCCATGCGATAATTCTCCGCTTTGAGGTCTTGGAGCAAGATGCAAATAGCCGACGCATCCGTTTCGCCGTTGACAACCTCCTCCACATGAGTGTAGTAACAATGTGGAACATTGAGCGGTATCGGTTGATCCGCATACATCTCCCTGAGGAGGACAAAGAAAGGGTCGTACATCTTAATCTCGCGCTGATGGACGCGAGATTCATAAGCCGCTTGACGCAGCAAGAAATTCGAAGGCAGCACCTAACGACAACATAAAAGTACATAGCCATCAGCCGGTCGTTCTCTGTGTCTACCTATATTTAATTGGAGCTATTCTCCTGGCACGATCGTACCTTGACAAAGGTGCTCAAGGTGTCACCGTCGCTGGCAATGGCCTCCCATCCGCTGATTTGAGCCGTTACAATAAACGTGTCGCTCATAAAATTGTCCCCCAGACTGGACGCAGGCTTGACGACAACACGCACTCGTCCGTAGTGGGGCAGGTCATCGTAAGTGACGCCATCGGTATGATCTCGTGCTAATGAGACCAGCTGGCCAGCCAATGTTTTGGCTTCGAAGAGCGTCCTCCAAAACGATTGCCGTTCCGCCAGCTGTTTTGTTGTGCCCGTCATGGTGTCGATCTCAACTCAGAGTATTTATTGTGCTCAACTATAGTTGTTGGCTACGGTAAGCGACAATCAGCTGGCAATAAACGTGATGATGGTTGATGTGGACACACGAGATGGAACCACCAAGTTCAGTCTGCTGCCAAAAGATGGAATCATCATTTTCTTTGCCTGGCATCAAATTTTAGTTTTATTTTCTTACCTTGGAATTTAGCCCGTTAGAAAAAACCCAGAAAAAAAACTGCGTCTTGGACGTATCAAAAGCAATGATGCGACTGACGTAGTATATATAAAAAGAGAGAGAGATAACCGGAACTCGGGTAAATAATGGCCAGTGGAGACACAATGTCCTGAGGCCTAGACGGGAACTGCCCTTAAAACTCAATTCATAGGTGGCAGTTACGGTTATGGGACACTTAAATCGATATCTTGCCTCATTTTCTCACAATCGATACGCGAAATTGGCAACAACTTTTGGGAAAAAATCCAAGAGAGGGAGTTAACATGGCCGTGGCTACACCAGTATTCTATTACTCTGCCATAAGCGTGGCTACACCAGTATTCTATTACTATGATACGAGTAAAACATAACATTAAACATAATAATTACATTATTTTAAAACTAAATTTTGGTTTCGAATTTTATTTCCTCGGAATTCTACAGATTGTTGTTTACACAAATACGCTGCACAAGTTTGACACTTTTTGTTCCGGCGACAACCGCCCACCTAATTTGGCAACTAAGCCTACTTTAAATCGCGCCTCGCTATTGTTCCCCTACCTAACTTTGTCTTCGTCGACGAGTCGACATTACACAAAATACCACAGTCACCCTGTTCCGAGTTTGTTCTCAGTACGCCATTTTCATACGAAAACGATACCGGTTCCCATCGTGGGAACACTTTTTGTATTAGTTTGGGTAAAGAAAAAAAAAAAAAATGTTTCACACAAATAATGAAAACGAGAGCGTGATGCGTTTTGACGAAATACTTGATTCATTAAGTGGACGCTAGCAATGATACGTCTCATTTACGACGAGTTGTGTAGACTATGGACTTCCGTGATGAGTTTCAAAAGACGATCAGCCAAAATTGGATTATCGCTTAGTTCGTGAGACGTCATCATGTTCTTCAACGTCTCCTCAAATGAGGCGCTCTTCCCACTAAACTCGTCTTCCTGTTTTTCACCTTCGTTAACTATAAATAACACGATAATCAGAATAATAAGTAAGAACCGCATTTAGTGAATGTCACCCCAAGAATAAAAAATGATTTAGCTACCGGTCCCCTTGCTGATTGGCTCCTTAAGGTGTTCCTCCTCGTCCAAATGTTGCATCGTAGAGACGACGGCTTTGGCCAGCCCCATAGACATGATCAAGCCGCCAAAGAATAATGCCATCAACGATCTCTTCTTGTAATCGTTTAGAAAGTCTTGCCAGGTGTAATAGTGAAGGGCGACACCAAACAGCTGCAAGTCGGCAGTCAACGTGTCGAAATAGTGACGCAACAATCCCTGCATGTGGTGCTGTCTTACCTCTGGCTTGGCGCTGGCGTACATGAAATAGAGGATGTCGGTAACTGGATGGCCAACTCTCGAAAGTTGAAAGTCGATCAGCTTCAAGGAAACGGGAATGTTGTCAGTCGATTCGCTTCCGCCTTGCTGAGCTTCGTCCGCATACTTGAACAGCATATTGTTGTTCCAAAAGTCCCCGTGCAGTATGCAAGCTAAAGGTCCACACGATTGCACCGTATCAACAAGAACGACTTCAGACAGCCGGTCGTCCATCATCTTTTGAAGCCATTCGGCCAGCTAAAGAATGGATAATGTTGTTGAAAGGTTAAGCGCTGAGTTATAGGCTACTCAGTAAATACTATATGCAAGATTTCTAATCGGCTTACGTCTGGTCTTTTGACATCTTGGGTAAACTCAATCAACCGCTTGGAAAAGTCTTTGGCAATTTGAACCGCACTCAGTTCGTAAATAGTCTTTTCCTGCGTTATAAACTTTGCAGAATGGGGCAAATTGGATAATTCGCCAGTGGACGGGTCTTGCCACTTTCTCACAGCATTCAGAGTTAAGGCGTGATAATGGGCCAGTGAGGTTAATGCCATGTGGCAGTGCCGGTAATCGGCCCCTCCAAATTTATCCGACATGCAATAACCTTGCGACGAAAGATCCTCGAGCAGAATGCAAGTGCCTGAGCCATCCGTCTTGTCTTGAACAATTTCTTCAATGTTGACGTAGTAAATATCAGGGACATCGAGCGTGATGGTTTTTCCAACATGCATTTCGCGCAGGAGACCGAAGAAATGAAGATACATGTGCATCTCATGATGATGAGTGTGCGATTCGTAAGCTGCCTGACGTAGCAACAGATTGGAGGGCAGCACCTGATGGTCGTGTTGAGACGAAAGCAAAACTCCCCCTGATTAAAAACAATTAATGAATAAATAACAAAATCTTCTACCTTGGCAAAGGTTCTATAAGTCTTGGTGGTGTAATGTCGCTGCAATCGGGCAGACACGGTGAAAGTGTCGCTCATGAAATTATCCCCCAAAGTGGATGCAGACTGGACCGAGACATGCACTTGTCCGTATTGGGGCATGTCGTCGTACGTGATACCGTCAACGTGAACAGTTGCCAGCAAGGCCAACTTCGGCGCCAACTTTTTCTCTTCAAAAAGCGTCTTCCAAAAGAGCTGCTGTTCTGCCAGATCCTTGCCAAGATCTGCCATGTTGTCGAAGTCCGTTATTTGATGCTATTAGCCGTTTCGATGAATGTTCGGCCGATGATGGAATTACACGGAAAGACGAACAAATCAGAATAAAGGGTCACTTGTTACTTGGCTTGCTTATGTAATTGAATAGCTCAAAAACGTACTAGAGAAGTATGTTTTAAACCTTATGTCGCCGAGAACAAAACGGAAAGTGTTGCGCGGCATCCGAAAATGAATCGACCTGCTAATAATCGTTTAATGTATCGACGTTCGGCTTCTGTCTGCTAAGGTAACCGATTCGACACAACAAGAGAGAAATAGGAAATCAACTCGTGATTAAAAGATAAAAGGTCCTTGTTTATTTTTCATTTTCTTAATTGACAGCAAAGGCAACCCCTGACGAAACGCCCAAAAGAATATGCTGATAGGTTCCCGGCAGCATCGCCATAAATGTGGAGATGAAAAGTTAGACGGTTACTATCAGTGCTGATTGAGTGATTGGTATATTTGACTGACAGGAAATTTCCATATTTCGAAACAGTAAAAAATACATATTTCGAAAAAAATACAAGTCAGGAAACAGAGAAGGCGTATAAACCAGTTATGTACTAAGTGACCTTAAATGGGGGTGGGGGGTGAGGCAGGGAGATATTATCACAGCTTTTGATGACATCTATTATATAAATAATTGTAGCTGATTAGCAGTTACGACCACAAAAGTCTTTCTCTCTCGCCTGTTCAAACGTACAGCAAAAAGCCATGTTCTGGATGGGACGACTGCATGGGATTTGACTTAACTTACGTCGAAGCAGCCTTCAGATTGCGGATTCAGCATCGGATCGTCTCAGTCTCTCGCCTTCCTCTGATTAATGACATACAACTCAGATATGATTGCTTTATGAATACAGTGATACAAAGTAAAGTAGACTATATATTGAAATGCTGGTCTATTGCGATATGCGGTGTATCAACAAGTCAACAACAAAATAAATAAGCTCCAGTTTCACACCCAAGTTTGACTTTGCGTCTCAAGGACTTTGATAACGTAGACTTAAAGGATTTTCAAACATGTTCTATTTGTACGCATAATCGTAGGCAGAAGCGATATTCTTCCCTCTCTTTTCATTACTATTTTGATTCGTATTTTTGGCCGTCTACTCAACAGGTTGGAATGAGGATAAACAGCATGTACTATTGCGTACTAGGTTGACTGCTGAGGGCCTGCGGCGCTTGATTCTATCGTAACGTCAGCCTACCTGTTATTGCGTTTTACGTATGGCCTTACAGAAGTCACGTACGTGCCGAACATCACAGACACCCCTTTGGCTGGTTAAACAATGTGTAGTCAAGTGCTGATAAACCCGTTTCGCAAGGGTTGTGTCATTTTCTCCAAATCTCTAGCCAGAAGACCACTTGCCAATTCTAGTTGGTAATTTGTTTACTTGCTAGCTAAAAATTTATCTGGGTATTTACTATTTTTTGTTTTTTTGCAGGATAAGAACTTTGTCACATGGTACACAAAGTTCGAACAATCATGACTTCCATGATAAAAGTGGTTATGAGAATTCCAAGCGACTGATGATCACTGGGTTTGGCGCCATCACTGTAGCTGGATTATACTATTATTTCAAGAAGAACATTCCCACTGTGTGGGCCCATGAAAGTAAAGAAAATGAGGTAAATACTGTGGCAAGAGAACCAGGAAGTTTTGTGGAAGGGTTGCCTGTTTACAGCTCTGATGATGTGGCCAAACATTGCAATGAATCTACTGGTGTATGGATCAGTTACAAGAGTGGTGTCTACGACATAACTCCATTTATCAAAATCCATCCTGGTACACTTCTTCATGTCATTTGCTTTGATCTTTGTAGCTCATTTGAGATATTTCAGGAGGAAATAAGATTTTACTTGGAGCTGGGGGCTCAGTTGAGCCTTTCTGGTCTCTCTATGCAATCCATCAGCAACCTGGAACCTTGGCTCTCATGGAAAAATACAGAATTGGCAATTTGACTAAAGGTGAAGAACACTTGGCTATGGCAAATATGCATGACCCATATGCAAATGAGCCTCGACGGCATCCGGTCCTAGTAGTAAAGACAAAAAAACCTTTCAATGCTGAAACTCCGAGCTCTCTACTGGTAGAAAGCTTCATCACACCAACGTAGTGCTTCGTCATGACTTTCCCATCAAATTTCTTTTTACCGACAGATTTTTCTTTTCTATAGAGATATTTTCTACGTTCGCCACCACTTTCCCGTTCCAGATGTCGACCTTTCAAGTGGCAACTACTCCTTAGAAGTTATTGGCCTTGATGAGAAACATAGCCTGAATTTGAACTTGGACCAGTTGAAAACAGCGTACGCTCCACACAGTGTTACTGCCGCACTGCAATGCTCAGGCAACAGGCGATCGGAAATGAATCGCGTCAAGCCCACGAAAGGTTTGGAATGGGGCCAAGGAGCAATAGGTAACGCAGTTTGGAAGGGAGCTCGCCTAAGAGATGTGTTGCTTGCTGCCGGCATCAAGGATAGCGATGAGAACGAGAACTGGTGGGCATTAAACTATAATTGAACCAGGTCAAATGCAGGAAAAGTACATCTAACAAACACGGATGTGGCCTATAGGCATGTGCAATTTGATGGGCTGGATGCAGATCCAACTAACGCACCGTACGCAATTTCCATTCCATTAACTAAAGCCATGGATCCTCGAGGAGATGTCATTCTGGCTTATGAAATGAATGGTGAACCGCTTACTCGCGATCACGGTTTCCCATTGCGGGTCGTCGTACCTGGAACCACTGGTGCTCGTTGGGTCAAGTGGTTAAGTACGTTTCTGGACAATTTGTTATTTTTAAATTATTATTATTATTTCTTTTTTTCAATGCCATCGTGTAAATATTTTTTATAGCTCGAATTGAAGTTTCAAAAAATGAAAGCGAATCTCACTGGCAACAGTGTGATTACAAAAGCTTCAATCCGTCAACGGATTGGGACAAAGTGGATTTCTCCACAGCCCCAGCCATCCAGGAGATGCCGGTGACTAGCGTTGTGTGTGAACCCCATGACGGCGAGAAAGTGAAACTAAAAAAAGACAAACTTAATCTACGAGGTACACAAATAACGAATAAAAGCAGAATTCACTTCTTCACATTATACATACTATATCTCATCGATTAAACGATAGGATTTGCGTGGAGCGGTGGTGGACGCGGAATTGTGCGAGTTGATGTCAGCATCGATTTGGGCAAGACATGGCATGTGGCCGAACTCCTTGATCCAGTCAAACTAAGTAAACAGTGGGCATGGACCCGCTGGCAGGCCAACTTGCCTGTCCAAACGACAGGCCAAGAAACGGAAATTTGGGTTCGAGCGGTTGATTCTAGTTATAACACGCAACCGGAAGGGATGGAACATCTTTGGAACATGCGGGGAGTCCTGGCCGTTGCCTATCACAAAATCAAAGTATTGGTGGAAGAAAATTAACCATGACAGAAACAAAGAATATTCATTGTTACAACCGATGTATTTTTCCCAATATATACTTGTTAAAAACCTACAGAGCCTTAGTACAAAGTTTTGAAATTTCAATTAACTTTGTTAAAGTAGTCTTTTGAAGCGACCGGATCTGGTTTGATGGTGGGAGAATCTGGAGTCCAGTTGGCTGGACAAACTGTTGATGTAAATAACAATCAATAAGCTTCGTATTTTTGTTTTCTTCCACACTACATCTTATTGCAATACCTTCGCCGTGTTTCTCGACAAACTGGAAAGCTTTGATCAACCTTAGAGTTTCATCAACGGAACGACCGACTGGGAGGTCGTTGATGGTTATTTGGCGCACAACACCCTGCAAGCAAGGTTTTGCGTTTCGAAATTGTTGACATCATTATTTACAGGAATCTGTTACCGTGGGGTCAATGATAAAGAGTCCTCTTAAAGCAATGCCAGCTTTCTCAATCAAGACGCCATAATCACGCGAGATCGTTTTGTGGAAATCGGCCAACAATGGATAGTTCAAACCACCTAATCCACCTTCCTAAAGCAAATCAAATGCATACTTAATATTCGAATTAAACAGTTGAGAATGTACCAATGGTTAACTGTTCACGTTTGAAAACCAAAAAGCTACCTTTCGTGAAGTGTTGATCCAGGCAAGGTGACTAAAGTGCGAGTCTGTAGATACACCAACTACTTCGGCGTTGAGGGCTTTGAAATCGTGAATTCTGTCGCTGAATGCGATGATTTCGGTGGGGCAAACAAATGTGCTGAAGAATTTGGAATAGAAAAAATTTAAATAATGCAAAACTCATGTTAATGTGGATAAACTTACAAATCAAGAGGGTAGAAAAAGAGTACTAAGTATTTCCCCTTGTAGTCTGCAAGACCAATTTCCTTGAAGGTTGCATCAACGACAGCAGTTGCCCGGAAATCTGGAGCTGGATGTTGTACTTGAGCTGCCAGGAGTCTCGATCCTACCAAGGAAGGTTAGCAACATTGAATTGCACTGAAAATTAATTTATATTATGTAATCCATGTATGGAATCACATTTAATAGAAAAATGGCAATCAAATAAACAAGTCAATGAAAACATTTTTGATAGCTTGATGTGCACAGAATAATGCCAGTTTTAAAAAGTGTTTCAAATAAAGAAAACAATGGAACAAAATATGGACTCTTCGAAGTAATATTTGAAAATAAGGAATTGCGAAACAAGCATGCTCATATACCAGCATGGAGAAAACGCTGGGCTTGGTTTGCCTTGGGTAACACAGTGCGGTGGGGGAAAGCAAAAACCTGATGGAGTATCGAAATGGAATAGAAACATGATAACGAATTTTATCATTGGAAGAAAATTTACCAGTGAACGAAGTGCAGTTTGCATTGTTGAAACTTTCTCTGCGAGCTAAACCACGAAAGCAAGACGTAGTTGAACTAGAGCCAACTTTGATTTTCGTCTGCTCCTAATCTAATGACAACAAAGCAACATTGCCTAAGCTTAGCCGATGACCGGTCGTCAATTTGGTTTTTACTTCAAAACAGCCCTTATTTTCGTGATCCTCGTTCAATTTTGAGCAGGAATCAAGTGTTTTTAGCCAAAGTTGGGATTTGATCAAAAATCATAAAAGTGGGAAGGCTATACCCTTTGCTGTTTTTCAAATTTTGAACAAATTATGACATGTCTCAGAATTTGACCAAACTTGACCATTTTGACCTAAATTGAATGACGATTTTGAATTTCAGGTCAGATTGGGCGTAACCAATTCAGTTTTTAAGTTATAAGTAGAATTTGAGCATGTTTGGTTTTAAAGTTAAAACTTAAAAGTATTGTAGTCTATAATTTGAGTAGTTCTATGTTCGAATTGCTTGCGCTATTCTATCTGGTTTTCTTTTCGTTGCGGTTTGATAGCTAGACTGGACGAAATAAAAAAAATTTCAAATTACCAATACTCGTCCTTCATTTTTACGTTTTTCTCTAGCCCCAAAATCAAGAAGTTGACCTAACAGTTTTGCTGGTAAACCTACCTACCAACAGCTGTGTTTGTTGTCAATAACGTTATTATGGTATAAAAAATTATATAGTTATCTACTGCTATCTACTAGAAACTTGTATTGTCCCTTTTCCCCATCAACGGCAGGTATCACATTATTAGCAGTGTTTATTTGTTGAAACGTTCTGTCAAGGCAGCCATTATGTTGCGTCCTTTTAGATTTCATAGCTGTGTACGTGCGCGTGTGCCTGCTTGCTATCTGCATATTTGTTCTCCACGCTCCTTATCGAGGAAACGAGGATTAGAAAAATCACCAAAGACGAGATAGCAAACCAGAGTGTTAGCTCATTAGGGTGTGGAAGCACCTTCATCAGTCTTAAACACACACACACACACTTACTGGCGCCGTCATCCCGTTGGAAAAACGACCAGCTGACTCGACGTGATGTAAATAATCTGATGCCGAACTTACCATGTGGACCTGTAGCTACACAGTCAATAAACAGAAAAGCAATGCCATTTGTAGTTGTTTAAAATTCTTGTATTTTAGCTTCAAGGGAGGAGGGGTTCGGCTAATACGATTTTTTAAACTAAAACAAGCGTAGCAACACTTGTCATCTCGACAGGCATTCACAACTTCTTGAAGACCCTGTGCGCTTTAAGATCCCCGCAGGAAATTTTCTAATGAAACAAACGAAATATGGAATAGTCTAAACGCGCAATTCATGTTGAGACGGTGAACGAAATGATGGACTCACCACGTGAAGTTCGTCACCGATGATTTCACGTTCGTAGACGATAACCATCCCGTTTTCCTGCTTTTCGTGTTGGGTGATATTCTTACCACTGCGTTTGTATGTGCTCTGCGAATCAAGCGACAACATTCATTCGCAACGAATGTCAAAACTGGATAAAAAATGGACAACTCGAGTGCCGAAGTAGATAGATCTGTACCTTGACTTTTCGTCCGTCCATGGTTGTTTCTTCACGTTCCACGTCCAGTTGAAAGACATGCGAAAGTTCCCTGCCATCACCTGTGATGTAAAGCATGGTGTAATCGTCACCGGCTCGTGAAAATTGAACGGTCGGTCGAAGAGCTCGTCCTCGGGCTCGTTTTTCCTCCGCTACACCTGTAAAATTGACATACGTAGCCTAGTTATAGGCCTATACCAATCAGCCAACTTCTTTCGCAAACTTACCGACGGCTGCCATGATCTTGTCAAAGTTCTCCTCGTCAGCATCGCTCAGTTGGAATTTGCCAGACAATTCAGCCATATTGTGGGAACAGAAACAGGAATCGGTTCTATTACAAAGAAAGTGACTCTTTTCGAAAGGTGCTGATGTCGCAAATGAGCTGCCCAGTCACCTGAATATATAGGAACACGGCCGTTTACAACGGGCAGTAAAAACGGAGAAACGTGCTTCATATCAACCTCATTTAAACGCAATTTTAATTCATGTTTTACAGCGATCATTAATGTATATACAGTACACCGTCAGCAGGGCGGTAATTGCGTCATCTTTTGAAGGCGTCCATGATGCGTTGTCGAGAGCGTTGTGACGGTTTGGTTGCCGAAATACCTTTACACGTTGTGCTTATCTCGAGATTAGGAGTCTAACTTATCTTTCTCATCATTGGTCTCACTAGCTTGCATTACGTTTTTATTATTTTACGGCGTTTATAGCGGCAACATTTTGCATTCCATATGACACTTATACGATTATGCGATATGCACGCGTAGCAACTATATGTTATGCATGCCGTATTATTGTATAATATGCGGTGCTGCTGCTTCGTTTCCACACGCTATATAGAACAGCGCGTTAAAAGATTTACATGTCAACATGCAAACAAAAGACCTTATTATCCTCTTTACCATGGTAGCCGGCCACATTTTTCATGGAAATTAAAAACAAAAGCAGTGAACCGTGTCCAACTAAAACATTTTTTTTACATGCTAAACAACGTGAAGTTTCAAGTTTGCTATCGTATCTCACCTGTCATTATTTAATCTACTCCATCACGCGAGGATAGGAGAAGTATTGCACAAAGAAGGACCAGCTTAATGTGTAAAGCACGAGGGGAATGGTGTGAAGGAACAAACGGAACGAAAGCTGCATTAGTCTCCCTTACCGTATACCCTATCCGGCTATGCCCTTACCGGCCCTTACGAAATGTTTTACAAAAATAGGGGCCCAAGCACCCAGCATCGTTCCTGCCACGTCAGGCCATCAAACTAGTTTGACTGTATAGTCTACCATATAACGATTTACATAATATTAATTAGAGACAGTGAGTAATCCGTAATCGTAATATGCCAGGCAAAAAGTGTATTCGTTATTCCAAAAAGCCAATCGTTTAAAATTTAGCAACTTCTTTTTGGATTGTGTGTGACGTCTATAGTGGTTTGACTAACTTGCCAACAATTTCTTGCTCTGGAAAGGCCCATCAGCAGCGTTGATCCATGAACAGAATCTACAGCCGTTTGAAGACACGATTGGCTTCCAGGTTACCGTAGGTGATTTTCTGCATGACATTGTTCACGAAAAAAGTCCCATTTGCTGATGCATATTTAGCAATAATAATATACGTGGGCTATATATACGTACGACATGCATCTCGTCTCCTTTGATTTCCCGGTTGTAGACAATGGCCATGCCATTCTCCTGCACTTCGGTTTGGACCATGTTCTTTCCGTTGCGTCGATAAGTGCTCTATATACGTAATAGGCCAGCATGTCCAGAGAAAATGAATCGCATTTAATTTACTGGTGACTGTGTTAGACTATACGATTCTGATAGGCGATCTGGATTCTATAAACAGTACCTTGACTTTACGTCCATCCATGGTGGTCTCTTCCTGCTCGACGTCCAAGATAAAGAGTTTAGTGCGTTCAGGGAAGCCTTCGGCCGATCCAGTCACTTTGTATTGGTCACCGTCGTGAGAGAACTCGGCGATCGGCTTTAAACTGCGAACTTTTTGGCGCTTCTCCGGAGGGACGCCTTTATTCGATCCACATGAAAATCAACAACAATTATAGATTCCCAAAATAGCGTTACATAAAAAGCGTGCAATAGGTCTGTATACATATAAGCATAGGCAATTAGGCATTGATGGGAAATTGGAATGGGTTTGTCTTACCGACGGCCTCCATGATTTTGTCGTAGTTGTCGTCATCTCCAATGACTAGTTGGAACTTGCCCGTTGTTTCAAACACCATTTTCTTGTTTTCGAGTTGAAACGGCTGGTTGGCAGAGGTAAAGAATAGACTAGTAAGTCGAGAAGACAAAACACTGCTGGTGATTGAATGAGGGAAAAGCGCCTTATTTATATGAATTCGAAGGCTAAAGTGAACCACGCGCTATCATTGTCGAAAATGACTAATAATGTTCATTAACTGATTGTTTCATTAATCCAAGCTCAATTGTGCTGGACTTAGGCGCTGTAAAAAAAGTACAATGTTCCAATAGCAGACGACTGCCATGGAATTGTGCATACGCTTAGCCTACGTCATTAAACAGTTGGGTCTCTTTGTCATTTTGGAGTCAAAGTCTTACATTAGGAAACAAGATTTTATAGGAGGTTTTGTTAACCGCTTGCTACAAGTTGATTAGACAAATCCTTGGCTATAAAGTGCTGCCCAAATAAATCAACACAAACGCACGCGAAGCCTAGTAGTCTGCGTCGATATAGATATCATAGTGAAAACGCAGCATATTACCATTGCATAATGAAACGGTGTGCGTCTGCTGCATGGGGCTAATGTCTGCACAACGAACCGTCACCCTACGGCCTACGCGAGAACTGAGCGAGGTGGGGTACTGGCGATAAACAATATAGGGATTGAACTTTGTGACAACAGCGAGTGACTTGTGGCCATTCGGAAAATCCCAAGATCATTAGTCTATACATTAAACATTACATATTGCATACTGCTAACGTTTAGTCGCTTTATTGTTTTATGCTTCCTGCCGAAAATCCTTGAAGTCATTCTCAAATTGATGCGTCACGTTATTCTTGCTGATGTCCAATCCATGTCCTCATGCTGGCACCTGGTAATGAGGTTGGACGTCTTGGTGTCTATACGACTGCAATGCTGGTGTTGACTCATTTCCAACCGATTTTCCATGGCCATTAACACACAACATGACTTGCTGGAACTTGTACATCAAACAGGACATGCCCTCTAGCTCATGGCGAATCCTTTCTCCCCCCGTTTAAGCAGAAAGACTTTGAACGACGCTTTCTATTTTACAGAAATACGTCTATGACTTAAGGCATCAATAACGAACAGACGACATGGTTTAAAACGCAATGATTTATTGGAAATCACAATCACTGACGTCTTATTGGATGTACAATCATTGTCGGCATCATTTCGTCCTCCAAGATGCAGCGGCATTACAATTTCTTGTAGAGGCGATTGGCGACTAGGTTGCCGCAAGTGACTTTCTGTTCACGGGGTTGCAATTAATTAAGAATTTATCACTTGCATTTGCACGGATGTAGGCTAGGCTAGCTGACTTGTCACTACTTACCACATGCATCTCGTCTCCCTTGATCTCGCGATGGTAAACGACAACCATGCCGTTTTCCTGGATCTCAGTTTGGACCATCACTTTGCCGTCACGCTTGTAAGTGCTCTGTATCGCAACGTTCAACATTCGTTCATGAAGATGAATTTCTCATCGGTTGATCAGCCGAAATGTTAGTATAAGTGTGTGTGTACCTTGACTTTGCGTCCGTCGATGGTGACGTCTTCCTGTTCGACGTCCAAGACGAATTCCTTGGTGCGTTCGGCAATACCTTCGGCCGATCCAGTCACCTTGTATTGGTCGCCATCGTGAGAGAATTCCATGATGGGCTTCAAAGTGCGGCTCCTCTGGCGCTTGTCCTCAGCCACACCTGATGACCACCATCATCATCGATTAGTGGTTTGAACTATACATAAACTTGCCAGTCTATAGTTGTTGAAACAAAAAGACACTTACCGACGGCTTGCATGATTTTTTCAAAGTTGTCGTCATCTCCGTTGACCAGTTGGTACTTGCCGGTTGTTTCAAACACCATTTTGGATGAGTTTAGTGGAGTAGACAAGATCGATGAGAAGCCAAAGAACTGAGTGAAGGAAAGACAATTGCACGCCTTTATTTATATGAGCTGGCCATCAATACATCACCAATCAGCTGGACGGCATCGATTTTAAAACTCGTTCCTTATCGCCGACAGCAGCGTGACAGACCACCTGCTGATTGTTTTTTTTTTTTTCTTCTCTGCTTGTCGATTGGATCCTCCTATATCGTAGTTTGACGAATGGTGCTGCAGCACGTCATCAGAACGAAAGGGCACGAAGCAAAGTTTGCCTTGTGATGGTGACAGAGATTTTATTTTATATATTTCTTTTTAAGGGAAAGTTCAGTGTTTGCTTAAATGAAACGCAGTATATTGCGTTAGGCAAATTTGGCTTTTTAATCCTTTTGAAGTTTTAAACATGTATTTGTGCCTAATGAACTGGTTAGCGAAAGGCATTGCTTTCTGTACCGTCAGTTTTTTTCCCGTCTATTCGTTGTCTGTTCGTTCACATTAGGTAGAGCAGAGGTAGAGTACATACAAGTATCAGACCCAGTAGTATATTGGACTTAGACCTGCTGCATGTTGTACATATCGATCGAGATGTTGGCGAGCGACGAACACATTGTGTCAGTGTTCCAAAGTATCAAATGACAATCAAGGCAGAAATCATTGAGATCTAATAAACATCATCTATAGTTGATTGATGGGTAACTTCCTTCCCTATCGAAACAAAAAATGTTAACTTGTCTTTTCTATAGATATATCATTTAAGAGTCCACTTGTAGCTCAGGCCAAGTGTACAACGTCTATTCATTTATCGTCGATGCACTGGATTCGTCTCCAAATGCAACTCCAGCGTCTAGACACTTTGGGGAGGGGGACGAGCCGGACTTTCAACCGAATTTGCAGTGCACAGTATTGCGTCTTTATCTGAGCAATTGTAAACAAGAGGCACCTAGCAACAAGACTAGCAGCAGTACAGCAGTCACAGTTCTTTTCTATGTACCATCTCCTATTACCGTAGCTATAGACTGGATCGGCCAGCCCACCACAGTTTTATTGTCGACGTTCTCAAATTTCGCATTTCATCTGCGCTGCTGCGAGTTTTAGGTGGCGCTGAAACGCCGTACGCTTTCCTGATTGAACGCCAATATCGCCTAATGGAGTCATCAATCCACCTTTATCTGCTTGTACGTGTGTTTCGACGAGTAGGCTGTAATGAAAACGACCAAGCTTTTGTTGGTTGTTTGTACAACAAGCCGATAGAGTGCTGCTTTCCAAACGATAAGAGTTTACGTCAACAATAGTAGACTACAGGCGATAGCCTATATACATCTCGAGTTGGGCTAGAACAACCAACTTTTACTTTTGTGCCATCAGAAAACACACAGAAAGAATGAGGACATATGCTATTTGTTTTAGTTATACAGCGGTGTGAGTGTATTGGATGTTTTCTTTATACACACAAGGCATTTTACATTTGATATATCTTTGTCTCTTATGACACGTCTAAAACTTAAACGCGTTTGTAGTTGCGGGTGCAGACGAGTCCGTCCAAAGTGATGGTCTGCATTTTACATAAAGACGAGGCAATATTAGTCCCATGCATCATTCTTTAAAAATGAATAGCAAAATGAAAGGCGAAAGAGGCCTATATCATGTTACCACTTTGAGTTCGTCGCCATGGACCTCACGGACGAGAGTGGCCTCTTTGCCGTCCCATTTTTCCTTTTGCACCAACTTGGTGGGGCCTTCCAAATGGTAGACAGTCTTCACTTTACGACCATCGGTGGTCTCATCGTCCTGTTCAACTCCCACCTTGAATTTGACGGTGGTGTCCTTCAGGCCGGTGGTGACGACGGTCCAGTTGTCACCATCGGCAGAGTACTCCACCTGGGGAGTGGCTGCCTTAGCCAGCATACTATATTCAATACAAGGAAACAAAGATTGAACGTTGATGTTCATCACGTCAAATGAAAAAAGATCGATATTTACCGGTTGGCCATGCCGACACCTAAAACGAGACGATGCCATGGGGGAAAATAAAAAATAAAATTTAAATCAATTCATTGCTGATGATTAACAGTTGACATTGTGTAGCATCTTAGACATCTAGCATCACACGATGTTGGAGAATGGCATTTTATTTTTACAAACACACACTAAAACAACACAAAACGTCACACTAAAAGGCTTGCTCCTTTTAGCACATCAGCCACGTCTTCTTTACAACGAGGACATGTTGCGATTTATTTGTTTTAAGTACATTGTTAGTTGCCATATGTCGTCAACGTACGTGGAGCGTTGACTGCCGCTTGAAAAGATGACTCGACAAATAGGAATTGTTTAATTTGTTGGATTTGCATTTTTACTTTGTTTCCCTTCATGATTAAGAATTAAATGAAGTGTACGCAACAACCAAAAAAAAAAGTCATAAACTAAAGTAGTACGGCATCCTTTGACCAAGAGAAATAAACCAAGTTGAGCTACGAACTGTCTTTCTTTTTCTTTAACTAAGAGCCATAAAATAAGGATATACGGCTAATTACCAATTGTAAAAAAAAAAGGGAGACTTTGTGATGTACACAGAAAGATAAGACGTTTATAAGATCTTAGAGACTATTACACAGCTTATAATATGTCGTGCGACTTTTGACCCTTGCATCAGCAATCAAATAATCCCACAACAAAAATTGGATTATACGGACAGTTCAGAAATGATTACCAATTGCCTTCATGTATTCATCAAAGTTCTCCTGAGTAGTCAGTTTCCACTTGCCAAAGAAAGACATGATGATTGGGAGGATTGAAAGACGTGCGAAGAGGTTGGATCACTGAAATCGACTAAAGACTTGACGAACATTGACTGACGGCTGGCTAAAGCTCTTATAGTCGAGACCGGCGATCAAATCCTCCGCCCCAAAGATGCGTTTGAAACTCATCTTCCAATAACTCCTCCCACTTTTCAAATAGTTGTCCTCGTCAAACTCTATTGATCCCAATGATAAGACATCTTCATAACTGATAAATTTAGAAGCTCTTTTGTATTTTTAGATTTTTCTGCTTGTTTTTCTTAACTTTCCTCCTTCGTCGACTAGCCTGCTGTACCAAAGTCTATATAGTATAGGCCTAATAGGCTACCTTGTAATGCACACCACGGCGCGGGGGGAAAAGAACCGAGACGAAGGCATTGATTTTTCCTGTATTCTATACTTCTGAAGTAAAAATATTTGTCCATTATCCACAATTCAATTTCCCCCAACATGACTCTGTTGCTATACGCCTTATCTTTAAATGGCTTGTCGTTTCTTCTATATCTACAGCATACAGTAAGAGTCAGCGTTGAAGCATAATTGTCCAGATTTATGCAGCGTCAACGGATAAAGTTTAAATCGAATAAATCGAGTTTCTAAAAAAGCTACAAGGAACATCGGGAACATGTTTAAGAAAGCCAAAAAGAATAGAAGCTGGACGACGAAAGCCGTTATAGTCTATGCAACGAAGAAAAGTAACCTAGCCACAGTTTCAATAATGGCGTCTGGACTATTTCTCTTTGCTGGTCTGTCCCGTCTCGTAGTGTTTACTTTTTGTGTTTTAGGGTGTGGTGTCCATGATCCTCAGACATTGCGCTCGTACCATATGCCGCACTTTTGACTTTTGTCAAGATTTACAGCCAAGCCAATGGCAATTCGTTTGTTTCTTTGGGCTGCGGAATCAGCTATAATCTTTGCGATACGTTAACGGGTTTTTTTTTAGTCAAATATAATGCTGATCCTTATTCGATATTATCTTGTGTCAATAGGGTTATTTTTCTGCTGCCTTGACTTGATGGACTTTAGTTTTGACTGTTATCCCCACACGCGTGCAAACGATCTTTTACCTATGTACCCTCTTATTAGTCTTTGTCAGACTTTTATTCGGATACAATTGAGTTTACTTTCAATTTTTAAATGATTAAGATGTTAAGCGACTCCCCTCTTTTTTGGTTTATTTATTTCTTTTTTTGCGGCTACCGAATCCAATTTCAAAAAAGGGTTTCCATTTTCCATTGGGTGGTTGTTGACGGTGGGCGAAATGATGCGAGTGAATGCCGGCCATGCAAACCAAGAAACGTAGCCTATCAAGTGTCCAAAAAAAGAACATACCAAGGAAATAAACAACTAAATAAATCAGGAACTGTGTAGACAATCAGTGTTTCATCCTGTCCTATACCAGTTTGTGTCCTTCGCTAGCCTATATGTTTCCTATAGTCTATAACTTATATGTATTTAAAGGCCAGCACAGCAACGTTCCGATTCACTTTCGAGACTCGCGTTGTTTTATGATCTCCATGAAAGGCGCTGAATTTATTTTAGGTTTGAAAAAAACAGAAAGCCGTGAGCTGAAGCGTTAAAGATAACAATCGTTTCGGTTTTTTTATGTATACGTATATGATGCTGTATAAAGGTACGGAAATCGTACGTCTGCCCAGCTGGCTGTATGAAAACAAACAGCTTTATTTTTCGTTTCGGACGTGCGAACAACACGAAAGAATTCGCAAAACGTCTTGGCATGAATGTAAACAATTTGTGCTTTGAACTTCTATTTTCACGACTGGTATATACGATCGCCATCGCGCTACACTATATCTAGTCTACTTGATGACAAACGGTCAGCATGACTCATCTCTGATGATATGTTACGTGACCCACATTTGCCCATGCCCTTCTTAATTGTCACGGCACCATCTTACCAAGAATTTCTAGTCCGCAAGATTTAGCCAAATGGGTCGTTCTTAGAAGGATCAATCATGTCCAAACCGAGTCCGCCTTGCCGTACACTCGGTCCTACAGACACCATCAGGGGAAAAAAGAGAGAAAATGACTCAAATGACTAGAAGAGTAAAAGGGTACAATAGTCCAGTGTCAGCAGCGCTCCCTGTCAGACGAGTACATGGTCGATATGCGTAAAAAACGATTAGACAAATGGTTTCCGTTTCGCTTCAAGTTAGTCGAAAAAGATGACTCAATAATGGAATGGAATGCATTCCATGGCCATGATAAACACACACACTCAAGTCCACTTGAAAAACACACTCGTCGTGGGACTTGTAAACCACCGCCGCATTCCTTTCGTTTTTTTTCTTCTTTACCCATAAAGTCTCTCAAGACCATCGACACAGCGACCGCTGTAATCGATGGAACCCTATCTTTTGTCACCAGGATATTGAGTCATGTACAGGTCCTGGTGGACACAACCCCAATCTTTTTGTCATTTCCGTGTATAGACCCGTGAGAGTTTTAAACTCGTTTTTTGTTCCCCTTCTGCGAATGATAAATTTAGTCTCGTTGAAATTATTTGTGTATTGCTGCCATTAGTGCGATATGTACGAAACGCCATTTGACCCAATTTTTTTTGTTTTTTAACGTCCCCTCTTCTCTGGTTTACCATGTGTTTCAGCAACTTTATAGAGATCCTGCATTCAGGCCTGTATCGTCACCTAATGACAATCCACCTTTCAGTAATCATGAGAAACTAAAACGCCATCCAATGACTATCCATCTTTAAACAATTTAAGTACCCACTACCTCCCACCCTTAAGGGCAGAATTAATGAAAATCCGCAGCGTCCAGCGCTTCCACTTCTAGCTAAGGCATTATGAAATTCTATTTCGAAATTGGCGCCAATTACCTAAATGGGTAAAAAAAGAGTAAAAGGGGAAATATGGCAACGCGCGGCTAGGAATAAATCTAGGATTTTTTTATTTTTTTATTTGGATATGGGGCAAAAACGGAGATTTGGCAATGCAGCTATTTTGCCGTAAAAGTCGTAGAAGCGTTATCTTTGCAAGAGTTACTTTACAGTCAATAAGATTTCAGAATTTATATTGTTTAAATTGGAGCTATACATGTACACTACATCATGAAGCGGTTATCGAATGTTCCCGAAAAATCTGCCTAAAAAAGTGGGCCAAATGGCGTCCCGTTGTACCATAGGCGGCTAATGACAAAATAACTTGATCTCGTACGAGACGGCGATTACAAGTTTAATGCATACGAATTTCTTCTCTTAAGGCAATAAGGTTAAACACTGGTGGGTGGTAAGTTGATCACTTGCATAAAGACATAATTATATAATACTTTTGACACAATGTTGACTGTAAAGGTTGTGATTGGATGTTGGTCTAGCTGTGTACCAGAAAAGATTTGTTGGGGGATAAATGTAAATTTCCAACTGAAAGTAAGTGCATTGAATCAGCCTTCTTTTGTGTGTCAGAACACAGACTATGAAGTAGAAGACTGTGATTACCGCAATAAGGCTGAGAGGATTGAAAATGTCATCCGTCATTTCTTCTTGCAACTCTTTTACTTTTCAACTATGTATTAGAATATTAATTATGTTTAGTTTTCCCCCAATTTGTGTACATTGTTTCAGAATTGTAGCCTTTTCCTAACATTTAACAATAAAATAGTTTATTAACCTCACCTTTTTCCACGGGGAAACTCCACCTTTTTGTGGGGTTAATAAACTATTTTATTATTAAAAGTTTGGAACATTCTAGAATTTTGAAATAATTTACATAAATTGGTCAATAGCTAAACATAATTAAAATCTTAATACATAGTAAAAAAATGAAATAGTTACAAGAAGAAAAGAGTGTGGGAAGCATTAGATAAGTAGGGAAATGAAAAAAAAAAAAGTTAAAATTCCGAAAAGCGACGATGCGCCACCAAACGGCATCAGACGCGCATGTTCTTTAGGGGGTTTCTTTATAGACGATAGTAGTCTTTTACTTCTTAGTGTGTGGTTAGAGCCCAGTTGTTCCAAAATTGCTTTTTGCTGTTTGAATAATTAACAAATGTCTTTTTTGAAAATAAGATTGCTATAGTTTTATTGACTCATAGCCATAGAATAGCTAATGTCCTCAAAGCATTAAGTTTACTGCTTTCTTAACTTTCATTTTGTTTTTATCTCTGGCTGTAGATAATGGCATTTCTTCTCTAAAACAATGAAAAACTGCATAACATGGAGATAAATAGAATTTGTTATGTTTTGAAGGGCATCACAATATAAATGGCTGAAGGAACTACTGCAATAGAGCTATCAGATAACCAGTGAAAACAGTCACACCAAGAATTTGATTGTTCAAATTCTGAATGATGTTGACAATGGTAAGGGAAGAAAGCAGTATGAATCTTTGCTGCATAGTTCACTTCATGTTCATATCTATCAGGTATCTTATAGCATATGAACGGGTCAATTTATAAAAAGAAATAGCTTAGATGGGATTTATGGAATTTCAACAATGTCAGAGACTTCTCTTGTTAACTGGAAATGTAATTTCAATTCTCCTTTAAGGTTAACAGAAAATTCTCTGAATACCGTCAATCTATTTGAATGCTAAATTTGTTTTTGACGGAAATGCCATGAACTTGTAAGGTCATTTGACAGGAGACATTGATTTTGTGTTGATATTGGAATCAGAATGGAATTCACCTGTTCAGATGTACCAACTGGCCCCTGGACAGGAACCAGTAGCCTGAAAATGATTTTGAGTTACCTACAAACAACAAATGTTGGGTTGGTAATGTCTACTTCTTATATTTTTAGTAGGTTGTTGAAGGAATGCTGATTGTTTATCTGCGAGTGGAAATCTACTTGGCCACACTTAAATTTGACAAATATCCTGAGATTGATGAAACCCAAATGGAAAAATTTAGCAAAAGAGAAATGCTAGGTGAAATGACAGAAACTTTACCGTAGCTTAACTAAACAGTTAAGTATATTATGTAGTAGGATCCTGAAAATAGTAACACTCATCAATGGATGAAATTAGGCAATCAACTAATGATAGGTTATGGAAACCAGCCAATCCAGGAAGTTGAATGGCAAATCAAACTGGTGGCTGAAGTGCAAAACGATGATGGAACAGGATAAAAAAGACATCATATTCAACATGGTAGATAGAGATGATTGTGGTTACAAAGTATGTAACTAATTATTCGTAAATTTTGTTATTTTACATGTCAACTGCAGCAACTTCTTATCCATCATTGTAAGAATTAATGTAAAGGCGACATTGTGGGGAATTGAAAAAGGAGAATCTTCTAGGCAATCAAGGGGAAATTGTAAAAGGTTTTGCCGACGTATTAAAAGTAATGTATTAATCATTGTGTGTTTGGCCAACACCCTTGCATTCTGTCCAAGGATGTTCAAGACATGCTGTTTACCTACATCGAAAAGGCTATTTTTAAATTTATGTATAAATACATTTCAAATTTTGTTTAGTTGAGAGTCGGCTGCCGTTTTCAGAAAACCAGCAACGGCAACTACACACCTTTCTCTTTGACGGTTTCTACGAAGATTTGAGTCGGATTTTGAAGAAGCTTTCCGTTGAACTCAAAGACGCTGATGGACGTTCAGATGCGGTAGCTTATTGTTTCCCATGGAACCGTTTTTCCTTAACACTTGATTTTATTTTTCAGGAAGTAACAAGTGAACGCTGGGAAAATGATCGTAAACGAAACAATTCTGTAATAGTAGATTCTTTCAAGTCGTTCTTGGTTTGTCCGGAGTGCAACAAGGTCTCGGTTACATTTGACGCTACTTTGTTTCTATTGCTTCCAATACTAGTATTTAAAAAAAGGGCAAAGACCAATTTAGTTGCATCTGGTACGGTTGGATCCTGAGCAGGAGATCATGAGCTATCGAGTGAAATCGTTGCAATTCCAGATTTCCATTCAGAACTCAATTGTTGGTAAATTCACTACTCATAATTAGGCCATAAATTTCTGTATTTACCCATTTACGTAGATATGAGCTACCGGAAAGGCTTGGGACACCGTGCATATGCTGTTATTTTACGTGTGGACCTAAAAAAGGAAAACGGAATTATTACGACTACGATTCCTTATTCGGTATCCTCTTCATCCATCAAGTGTCTATGGAAGGAATTGATCGTGATCAGTTATACCGATGCATAGTGACTCGTATGAAATGCAGCAAATCACCAGGATCTGGCAGACCTGTCATCATTTTGTGTTATCATGGATTCATCGTATTCAAATGAAAATCTGTGAGAGTGAAATGGACACTGAAGATGCCGAGATGTCCCTCGCAAAACGGCAATGAACGGAGATTAAAGGATAGATTCTTTTTCAAAGACTTCGCAGTCTGGCGACTTTTTCTAAAATATGGATTTGGTCAAGTTGAATGGAAATTCGAGTCTTTTCAAAACCAAGAAAAATTTAAGCCAATTACTCTTGCTCGTAACTTCGATATTCCTAATCAAACATTTATAATGTTTTATAATCTTAGGTATTGTCTTACCTGTAAGAAGTCCTACCTCTCATCCAATTTAAAACGTTTTCTAAAGTGAAATTAATTCTCAACACCCGTCATATACAAACTGTGCGAAGAATGTACGATAGCACCGTGGGAAAACATGTTATGGACATCCTCTTCAGAAAGGTTTACCATTTATAATTCTTTTTGTTTCTTCTCTCACAGATCTTCATATAATCCATATAAGTAATAGCTTTAGGCTACATTAAAAACATGCTTCGTGACGGCTCTGCTAGATGGCGTTAAGAATGACATCTATCTCCACGAGAGGCGCTTAAAACTGTTGCTCACCAGATGGCGAGGCGTTGGAAACTAATACCAGATTTTCGTGAATAGCACGTTACTTACTAGGATATCAATCAATGGGATCGGTGTTTGCGTTCGGTTCCGCAGTTTCAGGCGTAGGATGTCGACAAATTTCTTAGTTTCAAGATCATGTCCACTGAGCACATTTTATAATGAGCCAGCCGAATATGGGTTAAGTTCCATGCATCAAAAATTGGTTTGAGTGATATTTTAAATGTCATATCTAAGGTTACAAAAAATGTATGAATTATTTTTGCAGGTTGTATCATACATCTCGTGTTCGTTGCCTTATAGTTTTGAAAAGAATAATTGAACGTTGTTCTGAAACTCAATGTTACTGAATGTTATTTTTGATGATACCTACACCACATTATTATGAAAACAAAACAAAAAAGCCTGGTAAGTTTGGCTAGTAACACAATTGTTAAAATGTAAGAGGGATTCAATTTCTGTCTCATTTCGTATTAGGGAAGTTGCAGCCCGTCATAAAAGGTAGAAATTTATCCGCATTTGCCTATTTCACTTCACTCGTCTTTTGAATTACAAATCACGTTCGGCTTTTTGGCAATGGTGGACGTTCTGTTTAGGTAAAATCTATTGCCGCGTGGATACCAGATGGCAGTAGTGTGGTGATTGTGCTGTTCCAGGTCATTTGAAAGGTAAAATGCTAAAATCACAGATTTCACGAGAAAACTAACAACTGTCGAAATCAGCGCTCATTTTTTATTCTGCCGTGTGATTTTGTCTGAATTTCAAGAGATATTTTTTTTGCAGATTTTGACAAAAGTTGAAAGGCTATACCCTTCCCACTTTTTCATTTTTGGCCAAATTTTAAATTTCGCTTAAAATACATGATTTCGATTCAGAATTGAATGAAAATCATACCAATCAAGTTTTTTCTCTCATTGGTCTTATAGGTTTTTACTAAATTTAAAAAACAAAAAAATTTGTTGGTGCGCCAACAGCACTTTGCTTCAACACACCGTTTTAATTTATTTTAAAAACAGGTGGCGTGAGGAGAAAACCAATAATTTAATCGAAATCAGCGTTTAATTTTGATTTTACTGTGTGATTTGTTTTCTTTAAGCCTATCGCTAACACCGGAAGCCGTAGAGTTCTCTGATTTAACAGTTTTTCTCATAACTTAACAGTGATCTATCACTGCCATCTATTGACAATTACTTCCCCACCCACAGCAAAATAAGCCCGAGGTTTTAAGCCAAATTTTTTGTTAAAAAAAATTGAATACATTTTAAACCTGAAATCCGATCGATTAAACTTAATCTGCTCTAGCCAAAACTCAACGGCCCCCGGTGTTCCGATAGCTTTGGAGAAAAAAAATCATATAGTATAATCACAATGGAACGCTGATTTCGATTAAGTTATTAGATTTCTTGTAAAACCAACCGTTTTTAAAACAAACGTAAATAAAGTGCTGTTAGCGCATCAACTTTGTTTTTTACGTTTATTTCAAAAACTCGTGTCAATAAACTTGATTTCCGTGGTTTTAATTCAATTCTGAATCGATATAATAAATTTTAAGCAAAATTTTAAATTTGACCAAAAATGAAAAAGTGGGAAGGGTATAGCCTTGTTTTAAATCGGCAAAAAAAAACGACATCTCTTGGAATTCGAAAAAAACCATACGACACAATCAAAATTGAAAGCTGATTTTGGTTATCTCGTTAAACCAGCCATTTTATTAATAAATTAAAGCAAAGTGCCTCATTAATTAAGTCAATACCAAACTTGAACGACTCCCTTTTGAAAACAAACCAAAATTAAAAAGTCGAATCTTTGTCGGGCAAAAATTTGTGATTGGAATTCTACTTAACCTCATTTGAACTCTATAACCAAGAGACATCTAGCGGTTGAAAATCCAACTACTTGAAAAATTTAGTCATCCTTAATTGCTATGTAATTATGGAAGTGTGTGACTGTGTGGGTTTACACGTTTGTTACGTTCCCTACATTTTGTATATACATAAAGGATATTTTAACAAAAAGTTAACAGTATGTTATTTTCAATAGAGCTAATCCATTGTTCTGTATGTAATGGGTGGCAAACATTTCACACTGATTTTTCACCCTTCGTAAAACAGTTGACCTTGTCATAATCTGACAAAGTTAGTAACCAGATGTTTTTGGGCAAACTACTGTATGTTTGCCACTCATCACTGCCCATGATTACCCAGTGAAAGGATTCACACTCTGTTTGCCACTGGGTACTAGGTCTCATACATTCATTGCGATCAAAATCATGATCCTAAACACACAAGGGATGCTGACACTGTAGGTAGGTGTACTATAACACATTTTAGTAAACTAGAACACAGTCACCTAAATCTGATGCTGTTTATTTGGTCTCTTTACAGTTTACCATTATTGTTGATTGCAGCATATTCATATATGTTGGGAAACATCCACTTTTTCATCATCAAACATTCCATCACCAAACATCATCAACCACAACATCTACCAATCCATTACTTTTTCAGAAGCCAGGTTCTCCCTGTTACTTAGCCAGCTGTAAACAGGCATAGGCTTTGAGACCATCTCCACCTTTTGGTATTTTAAGTTTCCATGTTGTGGAGCATTGTTGATCTGTAATGTAAAATTCTGTAATAGGACTGCAAATGTTAATCTTCCTTCTGTGAAACACTTCTGTTTCGACAATTTCTGCAGTTTTGCCCCAGTGGATCACATGCGTAAGTTAAGCTGTCTTTTTCATCGTTATATCGGAAAAGTTTAAATTTTCACCTAAGAACGCTTACTTTTTTTGCCTCATTTCATCTGTTTAGAACTATATTTTCTTGCTCTTCCTGCTGCTTTTGTCTACGTCTTCACCTCATCGCTGTCTTCTTTGACGTCTTTGCCTCATCGCTGTCTTAATCTACGCTGTAGCCTTTGCCACATCACTGTCTTCATCTACACTGTAGCCTTCGCCCCATCGCTGTCTTCATCTACGCTGTAGCCTTCGCCCCATCGCTGTCTTCATCTACGCTGTAGCCTTCGCCACATCGCTGTCTTCATCTACTCTGTTGCCTTCACCTCATCTCTGTGTTCACCTACGCCGTCACATTCGCGTCATCGCTCGCTGTCTTCATCTACCCTTTCACATTTGCCTCATCGGTGTCTTCGTCCCATTGCCGTCTTCAATCCATCTATCCGTAAGTTGTTTTCTATATTGCATCGTGAAATTTTTAGATGCTAATATCTTTTGTGTTTATTAGAAGAAATCCATGGCTTAGGAACACGGAAATAATGACCAAAAAGGGTGCATCAGCCGACGGCAATGGAGGGAGGTCACCGTGGAACGTCGCTCTGGTATTGTTTTGTTTTGCATTGTAGTGTATAAGTTAACCCGTTGGCTGCCACCCCGTTTGCGTCCCATTTTTTTTGTAGCTTGTAGGGACCGGGCGCTGTTCTGCCTCATGGTCTATGCCATGGGGGGAACAGTCGCCGCGCCTAAAGGCTTTGTGCCTTTAGGCGCCGTAGGCAATGCACCAGTAGGGACTTCTCTTTGTCGGTGCGGTGGTAGATTCCTGGGGTGTGCATTCCCGGAATGGTTTCTATCACCGTGCCACCCCGGACTTGTCTTCGGACAAGTCCCACCTTGTTCGCGATCCTTCTGACGTGATGCGTAGCAATAGTAGTTTAAGCAACCTATGGGTTGCATGGCCTGGCAGCCAACGGGTTAACTTAGTTTAAGTGTATGTATATTTGTGTATGTATTTATATGTTATGTATTATGTAATGTGTTGTATAAAACAGTGGTGGAATTGTTGGGTGGAGGTGGGAAAATAAAAATGATTTTCATACAATTGTTCTGATTTTGTATTTCTTTTTTCAATATAATATTTTTTTATCATAGGAACTTTTAATTTGATAACTTGTTCCATTACCTGTTTCATCAAATTTCCATGCATCAACTAATAATGTAAGCAAACATCAGTTTTTAAAATCCAGCAAAGTTTTGTCTTAAATAAAAGAATCAAAGAATCTTCAAACGACAATTGACAAACAGTTTTTGTAGATTCAAGTTTTTCAGTGACCTTCACAATGTGACAAACTCAATTAATCAGTAAAGAACAATGACAAGATCAAAATCATCTTGAACTTCTCTTTGTTTCTTGTGTGAGCTGATAATTCACCAATGCAAGAATGATCTTGGGAAACGTTTATTTACACTGACAACAAAACTTCGACAGCATTCCTTTCTGTCACAGAATGATTCTGCAACCACCAGAGTATATTAGATACATCCAAAAGATCTCTAAGTACAATATCAAAACTTTAACTGTTAACTGCAACATCACCTAATGGCACCTGCAGAAATCTAAGAGATTTAGATAGTCTAAAAGATTTTAAAAGGACTTTCTTTATGTAGCACCTTTGGTACCAAAGTGGGTGTATTTGCCTAACAACGGAGATGAAAAACTAGTGAAGGCTAGGTCTTAAGCCAAGCCATGCTCCTCCTTTAAATAATTTAGAAAGTACGGTACAATGATTCTATTCTAGGAATTTTTGCCATAGTACCTCTCACAACTTAGCATGGATTTCGTTCTCAAAATCCAGGTCAAAACACACAAAATCAGTGGTGAAATTTCAAGAATGGAGACGTTAATTTGAGCTACCATCCTCAGGTACGACGCCACGCGAAATAAAACAGCTGACACTCTGACAGAGTAGCTGACATGGCCATGAAAGTGATTCGGAGTTGGTTATTTCTCCCCTAGATGTCTTGAAAATATGCAGCAGTTGTTAAGGCATGAAGTATACCTAATGGTATACTTTTAAATTTTTTAAATCGACAAAAATCACACGGCATAATCACAATTGATCGCTAATTTCCATTAAATTATTGGTTTTTTCGTTAAACCAGCCATTTTTTAAATAATCGAAAACAAATTGCTGTTGGCGAAACAACAAAACTTTTTATTTTTTACGTTTAGTTCAAAAACTAGAAGACCAATGGGTAAGTAAACTTGGATTTCTATGATTTTGATTGAATTCTGAAACGAAATCATGTATTTTAAAGAAAATGGAAAATTTTGCCAAAAATGAAAAAGTGTGAAGGGTATAGCCTTCCCACTTTTGTCAAAATCGGCAAAAAATGACATCTCCTAGAATTTGACGAAAATCACACGTACTATTCAAAATTTAACGCCGGTATCGAAAAACGAATTATTTTTCCTTTAAAAAACTTATTTTCGAGATAAGAGAGAGAACCTTCCCTGTATAGTCACCTGAATTATGAAAGTATGACACAAGGGACAGAATATTTTTTCTTGGAGCAACATGCAAATGTACCATCCTCCAACTTTTAGAATTTCCTGTATTGCCTATGAATAAGAAAAGACAAAATAAATCAATTCACTAACACAACAATGGTTTTGTTAAATACCTTAAAAAATAATTTTACAATCTTTCCAATGATGCTGGTTTGGTATCAGAAATCAATGCATCCAATATTCCCCACAGAAAAACATTTCTGCCTCAAGATGAGTAATCTCAAGCAACTATATAGCCACAAATTTCCTTAACAAATGAGTTTTTCAATACTGTTTAGTCCTATATGTTCAATAAAAAAATGTAACTAATATAAATTTTTTGTCGTAGAGCTGTATATGAAAGCAAAAAATACTGTTGGTAGGTTCTTGCACAAAGCCAGTATTGTGCAGATCAGCACACAGAGCACCCCACAACTTCCAATCAGAATGCTATCTGAGGGGTTGGTGTATCATGGAACACACTTTAAGGCTGCTGCTACGGGTTGTATCTGACAAAATGAAACATTATCTGATGGTGAATAAAACTGAAAGAAATGCAAATATACTATACCACTAAAAGGATTTGTGTTTTGTTTTGAAATGTTTGTCCCACTAACCATGTTTGCTGAACTCAGTGCTCATGTTGGGCAACATCTTCATTATAGAAGTTCAAAAAATTATGAATTGTTTACAATTCCCTTTAATGTAATCAGGCAAGATTCATTTGTGTTTTCTTTCTTTTTAAAGAAAAATTCCATAGACAAGGAAGTAAAACTGAAAACACTTAAGGACTTCATTATTTCCCACTAACATTTTGCCAGTATGGTATCATGTTACATTACTATGGAAATAGGCTAACAGCTTGTAGAAGTGATGATCAGTTCATAGCAAGCTATCTCAGCAAAAAATACATGGTAGGCCTATACATATATATACCATGCCAATATTGCAGTCATTATGACCTTTTACACCTTCATGTAAACTTCAGGAAATCATACCTTAAATGCTTAAATGATGGAAATTGCTGTCTCAGACAACCGATAAAACCAAATAGATTTCAGATAGATTCAGGGTTACTGAGAATATCTGAACACAAAACTTTAGCTTGCGTGCTTGCGTCTTGAGTGTTCGATGCTGACAGCATTCTGACGGCATCCTGAAAAACCTCCAATTTCGTCCGTAAGAAGTCTCTGCAATTCTATCTTCTATTGGCATTCTACCTTCAAACAATTAGGTGTATCGTGTAAATAGTTAAGTATCGTGAAAAAAGAGGTGTCTTTCAGGTTGGTAAGAAAAATTGGCAAATGCAACGCAAACTACAACGTGGTAACGCATGTATATTCATTAGCTCGCCTTTAAGGGGTGGTGACTAAATTACTGGAAGGTAGATTGTCGCTAGATGGCAGTACAGGATATCTATAAAATGACCGAAAGAAATGGTAAACCAGAGAATAGCATTTGTCAACAAATGCCAGCAAATGGGTCAAATGCCATTCCGTAAGTGTCGTACAAAATATCGACAATATTTAGCAACAAATTTGACACTAATTTGCAAACACAATACATCACGTTTTGATATACTTGAGAAGGAATGTTTCTTTTACCTACGCCGACTATAAGTGCTTGCATTACTCACGTCGGAAATGACGAACGCAAGTGACGTCGCCGAACGTGATCGTCTGTGTCCACAAAAAGGAAACCGAAAAAAAAAAAAAAAAAATTCGTATACGATATTTCACATCCGTGTGTCTATAAAGGTAACTATTGAAGTGATTCAATTCAAATTTATACCATTGTCCAGTCATCACCGTCAAAGTCATGCACAATCATGGCTTCATGGCCATTTCCCCAAGTTTCCTTTTGAATCAGTTTGATCTTGTCACTTTCTTGAAGATCAAAAACATCCTGACCCCAAAAATTAAACACATTAGTTGGTTAAACACGATGGTTAAATAGTTGTTATCTGATGGTCGGGTGTTTGAGAATGCAAAAATCGAAATTCTTACAGTGACGTGTCGACCGTCGGCGGCGACTCGTTTCATTTGGACGCCAAGTCGAAACGTGAAATCTGAATCTTTGCTAATTCCTCTCAATCGGACCGTCCACTCGTCGTCATTAATTTGACAATCGACACGGGGTACTTGGCTTATGGCAACAGCCCGTTTTGCCATACTCAATCCTGTTTACAAAATTTAAGTATATCATTATACGTTGAAGTCGATTACATAATACGTTTTTACTCCTCAATATTAACTCAATGTTAAGTTACAGAGATAACTTACCAATGGCTTTGAGATACTCTTCGAAATTTTCCTGGCTAACGAGATAATATTTGCCGACTACCTGGGCCATGAAAGCTGATCGTTTTTGGTCGTGATCTTGCATGATGGACTATATCGGCGATGGTCGATGAAGGTTCGTTTTGGTGGTGTGTGTGTCGCACAGGTGACAGTCAACTGCCTATTCCACTGGCATGTGTGTGCTTTTTAACCATCAGAGTGTACGGCAAGATTATCGACGAAAACGGTCGGATCAGCGCTGAATCAGGCGCCTGTGTTGTTTAGCAACCACAGCTGGACAACAGTTCAGTCATCAGCAGAATGTTAGAAAACCAGTTTCCGATAGTAACGGGCATACTGCTCATGACCACATCATTATTTATTGACACACACCGCCAGAGCCGAAAACTCTCCAGTATCAATAATACGGACACAATATCGGGTCGGTGAATCAATACGTGTATTTATTAATTGATTTTTTCATCTTCTGACTTAGATGAGATCAATATTGAAAGGCAACAACGAGGTGCATGGCCAGTTGTGAGTCTATGCAAAATAGGACAACAAACAGAGTGTCGGATTTCGACACACAAATAATGAGCTCGCCATCCGGCCGTTTTATTCGCGTTTGAAACGACGAGTGCAACGGACATCGCCGCAAGTCATCGTCTATGATTCAGGTGAAATGCACCAAATATTGGGATTCGATTATTATGTAAAATGGAACATATGTGTTCAACATTACCGCTGTCCAATCGTCGCCGTCGACCTCGTGGACGATAACAGCTTCCTTGTCACCCCAAAACTCTTTGGCAATTAATTTATCTCCATCGAGATTGTACGTAGCCTTAGATTGTCATCGGAGTCATCAGAATCGTTTTCAACTGTTGTAAATGTATTTGGATTTATTTGTACCTTGATTTGACGACCATCAGGTGTATGCATCTCCTGCTCTACGCCCAACTTAAATTTAATGGTGACGTCACGTGTGCCCGTGTGAATCGTCAAGTTCCACACCTCGTCTACAATAGCGCATTCGATGTGGGCCTTGACACTGGCGGCCATGGATCTCATTGGAACGTTCACGCCTACCCAAACGAAAAGCCACTTGAATTGAGAACAACTAGATTAGGTTAACATACAAATACCTATAGCTTTGAGATATTCATCCAGGTTCTCTTGACTGATCATTTGGTATTTACCAACAAAGTGCTGACCGGCAGACATTTTATTTGGTTCGTAGGTAACGGTACTGGTTAGCTTGTCTTCGTCAAGTTGCCGCGTCTGACTGAACTAAACAGGTAGCCTGACTCTCAGACTTATAAGAGTTATGTTAAACCAAAGGATCGTAAATGAAATCAGGTTTGTTGTGGCAATGGTTTGATGTGTTTTCACCGTTGTCATGACGTTCGTCAGTTTGCTCCGCCGTTCCACGACACAGGTCGAGCCTACGACATATTTAATGAACAGACTCTCATCAAATTTTTACCCGTCCTTTCGATCGACTTTGTACACACACAAAAACAAAAAAAAAAAAGAAAGGTAAGAGCACTAAATCAAAGAAATATTAGAATGGGTTTGTATTTCTCTCGGTTCCGTACGGGGCGGACAGAGGACGGGATTTTGTGGTTGGGGGAGGGGATTCGTTATATTAATTTTTTGTTTTGTTTGTATGTGAGCAAGTTCTGTCTATCATACACGGATCAAGTAAATCATACGGTGTGGTGCAAGGAAGGGGGAAGGGCAGAATTGCTGATTGGCAGCTAGTTGATAATCAAACAGAAAATGCTTGGAGCAACAAGTGGGTGAGAGTGCCAGATAAGAAAAAGGGGAAAAAGAAGAAAACGACAAGACCAACAAAGTTAATCTATCAACGATGAAACTAATCAAGGCGGATGGAGAAGGGGAAGAACGTGTTGTCTTATCAAATAATTATTAATTATATATATATACAAATGTAACGCTAATTGGAAAAGGCAGTTAAGGTAGAAAAAAAAAAAGGGATAGTAGGGGGAAAGAAGATAACTAAATAATTCCATATTATTATTTTTATGATATTGAAGTTAATAGAACGATGCGATATTTTATGCCACAGATTCGTCTTCTTGCTTCTCCAGCGTCAGCCTGCAAAACAATGGAACAATAAAGCCACCGCACCGGATGAAAAGACAATGAATTCTTGTTTCTTACGTCAGATCAACGCGGCTACTGGACGGACTATCGAGTCCCATAGGGGATTGACGGCGCGCATCCGAGGCCGAACTGACACCGGAAGTACTGCCGTACTTGCGTTGACTGAGGAATGTGTGGAATGACGTGTCCGAGTCGTCATCGCTGTCGCTAAAGATATGCATTTTTTATTTTTTTTTTTATTTTTTGTTGGTTACACGATATTTCCGACCGAAAATGAAATATCAAATAGACGCACCTTTCGACAGAGTGCGGATCTTGATCCGAATCTGACGTATCCATTTCACCTTGCATGGCGACTTGAAGGTCTTCGATTCGGCGCAGGGCCAACGATAAATCCTTTACCAATGTGGCGTTTTCTGATTCCAGCAATTCGATGCGTTGCTCAAGTTCTCGCAATTGCTGCGACGTGTCGGCATCTCGCTGCTCTGATCCCGTCAACTCTTCGCGGACATCACGCAACTGACGCTGCAGGCGTTTACTGCTTTCTTGAGACAGTTGTTCCTTACAGCGGAGCGAGTCTAGTTCGAGGTTACTCTTATCCAACATCTCTTTGAGTCGTGCAACTTGCGTCTAAAACAATCCCAAACACACGTCAGTCAATTTGAATTCAATGAACGGGATATCATCAACGTTTTTTTTTATTTATTCACACGACATACCTCCAATCGTGACTTGGAACGTTTGCTCCAGTTCGACTCTCGATTCCAGTTCCTTGACTTTCAATTCCATACGTTTTTGTGTATGGACAGACTTTGTGTCAATCTCTAAACACTCGAGCCTAGCGCTCAACTCGGCCACCTGTTGGAATTATTATGATTATTTTTTAACTCTGACTTTACAACGGAATTGACAGCTCATGATGAAAGCTGGTCATACCTGTTCTTTCAATGAAGACTTTTCGTGTTCGAGAGTCATCAATTGGGCAGTCTGATCCTGAAGAGTGATTTGGTCAACGGTAAGCTGGGCTACCGCGGCCTTGTACTTGCGCATGACTTCGTTCAATTCCACCTCCAAGTCGTCCACCTAAAAATAGGAGATGTTAGACAGTAAAAAAAAAAAAAACCCTGCTAATATTGGGCTGCAAGTGAACTTACTTGACTCTGATAATTGCTGCGCTCTCTGTTACAACTCAAGTACTTGTCTTCCGTTTCACCACGCAGCCTCAGTGCTTCATCTAGTTGTTGTTGAGCTTCGAGCAGTTCTTGTTCGGCATGCTGACGACCTTTAACTGCGGCTGTTCTAGCAAACTCGGAATCTTCTAGCTGATTTTTCAGCTGCCTGAGCAAGACTTTGCTTGGCGTTTCCGATCTGCACCGTTCCAGTTGGCTGTGAGCATCTTTCAAGAGGGCCTTTCGTGCGTTTCAGGTCACGTTTCAGCTTTTGGATGGTGTCGTCGTCGGCAGCGTGAGCGGCGTGCTGGGCCATGGAGAGCAGCTGGCGTTCCAGTTCATGCTTCTCTCTGACCAGTAGTGTTCGTTCTTCATGCTCACTTTCCAACTGAGCCTCCAATGCTGTCACATCAAACAATCAACAATGAAGAGGTAAACACAAAGGACATTTCGACAAAAGGAGACTACCTTTGACTTTTTTCTGGGCACTGCAACGAGTGTCTTCTATCTCTTCCTCTCTTTGCGCCAGTTCCTTCTTGTTTTCTTTCTTCATCTGCTCCATAGCCATTTCTAGCCGCAGCCTGGCTGACTCTAGCAACTGAACTTGACCGGCTAATTCATCCAGTTCTTCCTCCTGCAAACAGATTTAGATAATTATTTAATACTATAAAAAAACAAAACAAAAACACAGACAATGACTTGCCTGATCTTTGACTTTCATCTCAAGTTCATGCTTGGCTCTTCTAATAGCGGCCATGTCAGCATCGGATCGACCTTCGGTGGTCATTTCGTCGAGTTCTTTGGTGAGAGCTGCTAGCCGTTCGCCCCTCATCTCCAGATCAAGCTGAACACTCTGCATAAAGACAGACAGACAGACAGACACACAAAAAAAACACACACACATTAAATATTCACGAGTCAAGGCCAAATATAGGGAAAAAATGGTGAAATTCCCTACGTAAAACTGAGGCATGATGTCACGAAACACAGCAGCAAAAATACGTAGACAAAAAAACGCAAACTACGTTTGACTGCGCGTCACTGTTAAACGTGTGAGAGGCCACCGAATTCCACCCCTCTGAACTCACTCATGGGGGTGAGCAGAGTGTGTGTATGTTTTTCTCCCCTCTCTTAACAACAGCAGGAGCAATGCCTATCTGGTTGTCAGGTACCGCAAGAAAGCCCGAGGCTTAAATATACTCGGAATCGAGGCAAAATAGGAAACGATCGGCAATACGTTAAGCCTGTTAACTTGCGACTTGCACTTTATATTAGGGCTGACACGTGTAATGTTTCTCTGATCATGTTCGCTCCACTCGACCTTTCTACCCCACCGCTGTAATGCGTACCTCTTGTTCTCTTTTCACGCATACTCGACAGCATTCTCAAGTGGAAATGCCATACGAGCCTTTGCTCCACATGACGAACTAACCAGTGGGAATGAGGCCGATGTTCTAGAATGATTACATTCATTTTGCGTGTGTACGGTCTACACTAAACTGTGCGGTTAAAACAAGAAAAACAAGAAAAACAAGAAAAACAGAAAAAAAAACCCAATAAAATAATATGTACCTGAAGAGTTTGCTCGGAAGTGAGTTTGTCGGTGATGGCGGCATCGCGTTCTCTCATGGCCCGTTCCTTGTTTGCGCGCTCCTGTCGCAATTCGTCCTGGAGCAGTTGGAATTCCGTGTCGAATTTGCGCTGCTTTTTCTCGAGGACGGCGTTGCGGTTGGTCTGATCTTCGTGGAGGAGACGAGTGTCGCTCAGTTCGGCGGCCAATCGCTGCGATTTGCGCTTCCACTGGGCGACGACTTGGCGTTGCTCTTCGACTTCCTCGTAGGCGTCGTTGAGTTTCTTTTCCAATTGTTTCTTGATGGTCACCATCTGCTCCAGATCGTCCTCGTGCTGCTGGGCCAGCCTTTGCTTGGCCAGTTCCAGTTCGCGGGACATGCGCTCGCACTTTTGGCGGAAGACGTTCGGTTGGCCGTCGTCATCGTCGTCGTCGTCCTCGGCCGCGCTCATCATGTACTCGCTACCGCTGCCGTTAAGGCCGGCAGAGCGGTTCAGCAACACTTCCATTTCCATCTTTTCATGATCGCCAGACAATTTGCGGAATTTGGCCTAGTGTTAATCAGTCGAGAATTTAAAAAAACAAACAAAAACAAATTATGTTTTGGGTTTTTTGCAAAAAGTAAAAAGCTGAAGAAAACTGAACCGACTTCAAGTTCGCCAAAATCCTTTTCCAGCTTCATCCTTTGGGCCGATTCAGCTTCGAGACGTTCCGTAGCCAAAATGGCGGTCGAATGTTCTTCGGCCAAGTCGGCAGTCAACTCGCTGACCTGAAAGTATTTTCGAAAAACAAAAATCGTCGGTTTATTTTTAAACGACGCCCAACTCTCGCAACTTCCGTCATTTGCTAAAAGATAAAATTATTCCGACATGGAAAACATCCACGGCATTCAGTTAAAAGAAAGACCAGGAAAAGTCGTACGAATAATTCCGATTGGTTAAGGGCAGGGAGCCAGAGTGGCAAGTCAAGGTTGGCAAACCAAGTGAAAACCAAGGTAGAAAATAGTTGTCGTTTGTTTCACGTTTGTTTCACGTTTCTTTCACGTTTGTTCATTTTTTCGAAATTGAATTGCTTTTTAGCAGCTATTTTTACAAGGCCTTGTTAGATCGAGTTACACGAGGACCGACGAAGCGGAACGGGTCACTGATCACCTAGACAACAACAACAACAATACAAAAAAGAAATCGTGCAAGTCCCTGCCCTCACACGACGGACCAAGGATCAACCGCAATCCGTCCAAGCGTGTCGAAGAAAGGGAAAGGGACTTTCGATGTCAAACGAGACGGACGACGGACGACGGACGAAAAGAGACATAAAAGAGGATGAGAAACCTCGTCGTAGTCATTGAGATCTTGGCAGGAGCCAAAGTCCGTGTCGGCCGTCGATTGAACCGACTGGAAACTGGGAACGCGGGAAAACGGACCGACCACCACAAATTCGTTGGCCGCCGCCTCCTGACGACGGGGAGTCTGTCGAAGAGTAGCGACTGCTGGACAGCGAACGGGCAGAGAATCGCCTACTGCCGCCCGACTGATGAGCTGCGTACGAACGAGTGGTGGAACGCGAACGCTGCGATCCGCCGGCCTCTTTGCCCAAATGTTTCCATTCGTTCATGACGTGATCGGTGCGGCCGAGGAAGTCACGGATGGCCCGGCTCAACTTTGAAGACGTCGTGTCGGCCATCGTATGGGCTGGTAGCGGGCGAAAGTGTTGCCGGACGCCGGTCGACGTCGTCGTCGGGCGGCTGGGACGATTTGCTGCACTGCCAACGCAAATGGCCGACACGGAAGAGGAACGTACGGCTTTGTGTCCCAGGACGAAGCTCATTCCAGCCTGGATGACGACTCCTTCGTCCCGGGCGGCCAACGGAGCCGGTGGCGGAGTCGATCGACGACTTTGATGATGCGACGGTCGCCGGGCAGAAACTGATTGCGACAGGGATTCGCTGTAATAGCCGGACGTGAGGATGGGCGAAAGAGCCAGCGAAAGTTGCGTCTGACTGTGATCACGTTCGGCTTGGATTTCCAGCCGACGTTTCGATGATAAATGCGACGACAAGGAGCTCATTCTTGTTTTGTTTTGCTGTTTTCTCTGGAAGGAAGGAAGGAAGGAAGGAAGGAAGAAAAGGAGCGAGAGAAGAGGGGATCCCAGTGCAAAAAAAAATGTCGGTGGCAGCAGGGGTTAGGTTAACAGCACAAAATATTCAAGCAAAGTGTATGTGTAACCGCAGGGGCGTGAGAGTGGGGGCCAAATAGAAAAAGAGAGAGAAAGACCTGGAGCCTTTGATCGGCAGCAGTCATAGGCAACAACTGGGCAAGAGTGGAACCACTACAAACATCGACACGCACGCAACGAAACGCAACGAAACACACATTTCTGCTTGAAGGTGTAGGCAACAGATGAGTAAGAATGAAAATTTAAAAAAAAAAAGAGATTGGGTGTGTGTGTGTGTGTGGGTTTGGCTCGGGTTCAATTCCACTTTGCGCTCAACGATGACGTTGGCTTCTTCTTTGTTCATCTCTTTGGAGGGGCTGGAATCAAGGAGAGGCTGCAAGCCAAGACTAGCGGTCCCTAACCTCATCGAGTCGTTTCTTCCTGGCTCGTTTCTCTTCCTAGTCCATAAGGCCAACCCTAGTCTCACACTACACAGGATGCAAACGCTATTTATAGGTACGTCAGGGCTGCTGCTGCTGCTGCTACTTTTACTTGTTTCCCCTTTGCCTGCCTATTCTTTTTCTCTTGCTTTTTTAAATCTCTGATTTGAAGGATGTTACGCCAGAACGCTTTTCGTCGATTGACTAACGGGCAACAACCATGTTCGATGGCGAGCGGCAGTGGCCGAGAGAAGGGCGCATTCCATTGTCGAAAGGAAACGACGACATTCGGAATCGATTGGAGACGGCCTATCAGTTAAGTGAGATTATTTCCGCTCTGCTGCTGCTGCTGCTGGATGCTGACAATCTATCGCGGCTGGGAGTTATTTTCAATGGAGTGAAGAAAACCCCAAAACAAACAACAACAACAACAAAAAAGGAGAAAGATTTTGAAAGGCATATTGCTAGTTTTCGTCGATACCACGTCGACTCTCTTGGCCATTAACCAAACGATCGTGTAAACATGAATGTCGATCAGGCTAGACCTACAAGGCACGTCTATGCGTGGTTAATGGTTCGTACCTTGGTTTCAAGTCGGTCGGCGACGTATTTGAGATCGGCGCGCTCTTTTTCAAGAGCGGTGACTCTACTGCGCAGACTCTCGGCTTCCTCCTACGCCCAAACAAGGAAGGAAAAAAAAAAAAAAAGTGTTGGTTCAAATGACGCGTTGAAATTGCGTTGGGGCCAATAAAAGAAGAAGAAGAAGAAGCAGGAAAATTACCGTTCTCGCTTTGAGCTCCTCTTCGGTCCGGTGGACGTTGAGCAGAGGAGACAAACGGAGCATTAGGCGCCACCAAGGCCACACCTGAATGGCCTGCAATTTGCGCACGTTGCGTTGGATGCAGCGAATGGCAACATCTTGCACCTGCGCAATTTCACCAATCGTTTTCACCAGAAACAACCAAAACCAAACGAAACCAACGAAAAACGGAGAAATTTAGCACAAGCAAAACGACGAATGGATGAATTTCTCTTGATTTTCACCTTGAGTTTGATTAAGCGTTTGCGCGCCAGGAAGCCTCGACATTGCGCCTGGAATTTGACGACACGGCTCGTGATTTTTTCATCGCGCTGATCTTCCAGTTGAGACAAAACTCCCGGCCGGAAGAAAACCTGAAACAACAGAAAGTAAAAGAAAAATCAAACCGAGAATTAAAAAAAAAGCTCACACTCGCGAATGAAAAAAACTATAGACCACAATTCCCAGGAAATAATGGAATAGATGAGGCTAAAGAGGGTACGCAAGATGGCCGCCATCGCCACCACCTCACGCAAAAACGCAAAAACGCAAAAACGCAAACGAAAAGTACCTCGTTGGAGGTTTTCGATTGAATGAGAACGTCGACCACTTGGTCTAAATCCATTTCGCTTTCCAAATCGCTCCAACGAATGTCGTCGCACATCGTCTTCGTCCACATCCACCTCGTCGTCGGTCGAGGTGGCGGAGAAGAGACGGTCATCGCTCGATGGATTGCGAGCAAATATCTCCAGTTCGATTTGTTTGTCTTCCTCCTCGACGTCGTCTTTGTCGTCGTCGTGCGCAGCGAAATGATCCACTTGTACGCGATGAGCCGTCAAGTAAATGTAACGTCTGGAAGGCAGTTCCGGCTCGGGACTGGGCGGCGTCGTCGACGTATAACCCGACGACGACGTCGTGCTACCGCAATTGAAAAGACTCAAATTGCTGCCGTTATCGAGCAATGCCGCCGCACGGTGCGGCTGTTTGCCTTCGGCTGGTTGGTGCTGCAACGTCCGAAACGATCGGCCATCCGGCACTCCGTTGCGAGCCGGACACGATTGACTCCTTTTCTTCCGCTTGTCGCCGTCGTCCCCGTCTTCTTTAGTTGGCGTCACATCGACTGGCCCGTCGAATTAAATCTTCAAAGGCTTTGATTCGATCGGCCACTGCCGGAGCCGAGTCCAGTGGATCAACGCGCGGATCGTCTTCGTTGCGCCTGTTATCCGTGCGATAGGGCCGATGTTGCTGGCTGATGATTGGATTGGACGTCGAGATCCTCATGGTCGATTTTTACCAGAGTCGATCACTTCAGACTTTGGCAGCTAACTGGCTAAGAGAGTTGGTCTGTGGCGACTCTGCCCGCACCGAAACGCGTCTTCTTCGCCACTGATTCCATCCGGCACTGTGAAAGTGTTGGAATGAGAATGAACGACGATGAGCCTCTTTTCCTTCTTCTCGCCTCATCAACTCCTTTTTTTTTTTTTCTTTCTTCTTCTTTTCTTCCTCCTCCTAACATCCCCTAAGCCAACTACCTACCCCTCAAGGGCACACTCGGTGCGTGATGTGTTCAATATAGGCAAAAGTGTGTGTGTGTTTGTGTGTTACGAATAGTGGCGCTTAGAGCCACAGGTGGATGCCACGTTCCGTTTAACGCCCGGTCGCCTGTTTTTTCGTAAGTTTTGGTGGTGTGGTGTGGTGTGGTGTGGTGTGGCGACCAAACAAAACAACAACAACACCAACAAAAAAAAAGAAGGTTGTCGACCGGACAACTTGGCAGGACGGGCGCTAACGTGAGAATCTTTTCTTTTTTCTTTCCCCTTTAATTTCCAATTGTTGCGTCCGAGACGATCCGACGAAACGAAGAAAAATCAAACAGAAAGAAGCCAACAAGAAGAGACGATGGAAACAGTGAGAGAAGGCAAATGGTTGGGCAGTCCGTCATTACAGACCACTGGCCAGCTGACGTCGTTGGGTCTTTTTCCGCTTCGTTTCCACTGGAAAACTCGTCCGTTTCTCCCGACTGCCGCCCACCATTTCGTTTTGAGATCAAAAAGAATGAGGTGACATGAATGTCTCGATGCCGCCACCGCCACCACCCTCACCACGGCCAACAATCAACAAAGAATGCAAAGCCGAAAGGCCAATCGGTCAATCGAATGGGAATCCATTCCCAGCTAAATCGAGTTCGATTGTGGAAAATTGGGTTGACGCAAACTGGGCACCTCGATTTCCCTCATTATGTCGCCCTCCCTTTCTCGCGTGTTTTCACGGTTGGACAAACAGACCGGCCATCCATCCAATTGTAGTAGCCCTCAAGAGATAACGAGTTGCATTTACACAGAATGAATAGGGGAAAGCCATCTGACATGCGACTGCACAATCACAATCGATTGTCCCTTCATTTGACACGCATTGAGTTTCGTTTCTTTTCCCCGTGCCATCAAGACGTCCGTGAAAAGAAAAGAAAAGAAAAGAGGAAAATCACCTGACTAAGACCGAGGCGGTAAGATGATCGTTCCATGTCGATATGTAGCAAAAGGATTTCGGCCGCTTGTTTCTCGCTGGCCGTCGAGTTGTTGAGACCCGTCAGCAGAGAAGCGGGCAACGCGTCAGGTGGCACCACAACGTTGAAACGGCGGACAAATTCGCCAAGTGGCATATAATCCGGATAGCCTTGTCGATACAAACGAATGGCCGGAAGCAATTCCGATCCACGCAACTAAAACATTGCAATTTTGATCGATTATCAATTTTGCACAGGGAATTTAAAAAAAAAGAAAGCAAAAGGTCACCTGCGAACGAAGCAAAGGCACTTGAAGGGAATCGTCGTTGGAGGCAAAAGTCGATGAGCTCGAGTCCACCAAACCTGCCCGGTGATTCGGAATAAAGCAGTAAACAAAACGCGGTTTGGTCCGGCGTAGTGTCTCAATCAGGCCGTCCTTCATTTAAAAAATTTTTTTGTTTTTTTCAAGAATTAAACAAGATAATCAAATTATTAGTCAACCAAAAAGAGAATAATGCACAAAAAAAAAACAATAAAATTGCGCAAAAAAAAAGGAGACGGACCACTTGGAACTTCAACTGAAGGGCCAACGATTTGCGCTTGATGCCGGCAGTGCCAGACGTGAAGGTGCGGCGGATGCTGGACGCCCTGCGCAGCGATTGGCTTCCTTCGATTCCAGCCACCGAGCCAGTGACGGTGGTGGGCAAGGGGCCGCGGCAGGATCGGAAGAGCGAAGCCATTTCCTCCTTGGTGGATTCGGTCAGGGCCAGGGCGGCGTTGCGAGTGGTGGGGCATCTCGCGGGCCGATTTCAACCATCCGTCCAGATCGTAGAGGACGCTGTTGGTACCCTGGCCGTGGTGGATCATCAGCTGTTTCCTGGAACCGACGCCCTCTGGCCTGGTGAAGAGCTTGTCGAAGGCGCGATCGTTGTACATGGCCGACAGTTTGTCCAGCAGCTCGTCTTCGCTGGTCGTGCTGACCAGCGCTTCGTCGTCCAGCAGCCAAAGGAATCCGCGTCGTTCGACGTCGCGTAAATTGGTGGCCGACTGAGCTCGCGCCACGGCGCTCTGGGGCGCCCTGTCCAGCAAGTCGACGAGAGGCTCGGGCGATGGCATTTCTTCTTCGCCCGTCCCGCTTTCCAACGTGATGTCGATGTGTTCTTGAGCGTAGCGGTTGAGCTGGGCAGTGATGTGCGTATCGTGGAAGAGCAGCTGCAGCCGCTCTTGAGTGTAGTTATGGCACAGATCCTGGAAGGTGGCGGCTCGCTCTCCCATCGGGTTGCTGGTCGTGCCCGGATTTTGGAAGCCCGGAGTGTCGACGGCTACGATGGAGCTGATGGTGCGTGCCGTCGAAGAAATCGATCGATTGATCAAGGCAACCAAGGCGCTGAACGCCTCCACGTAAAGTCCCTGGGCGAATCCTTCCAAGGCTTCGGTTGGATCGAGATGTTTGTCGGCCAACGCCGAGGACTTGGCACTTTCATGGACGGGCGACGCCGTCCGGAAAGAAGAGCGTCCATTCATGATCAAGCCTTGGACGGGAGTGGCGTAAAACGCCATCTGGGCCAGCTCTTCCAACGATCCGATTCCCAAAAGAATGGCGGCTCGCTGGGCGGCAGCCGGCCGGGCGAAAACGATCTTGTTGTTGGTCGCACCTGTACATCAAATGACGGATGACTGGTTTGCCTCATTTTATTAGAAATCGAAATCGATAATACCTCGCATAGCGCCAGCCACTCCCAGGTGGTAAATGGCGGCCAAAATGGACCAGATGCATCGACTATCGCTTTCGGCCACACCTAGCGACTCCAAGGCGGCCACGAGACGGGCATAACTGACGGCCGCCTTTTGACGCTCTTCGGCTGACTGCAACGGCGTCATAAAGGCACACGGCTCGTTCGTGTTCGTGCTGATGTTTTCCAGCTGCAAGTAGCGACGCAGCTCGCCCGTCGCTCCAGCCACCAGTTCGTAAAAGACGTTGAACGACGGCTCGCCTTCTGGCCGTCGTATCACGCGCTCCCGTTCCGGCATCAACACTTGGATGGAACCGGAAGCGATTTGCCCAGATTGGTCGAAATCCAGCGAAAAGATGTTGGTGAATCGCGTGGCGTTGGCGTTGAGGCCGGTGCGGCAGTTGCCGAACCCTTCCAGCAGCAAGAAAATGGCGTTGAGTTTTTCGACGGTGATCACCTTGGACGGACATCCGGCAGCTAGGCAGAGGTAGTGCAGCGAATTGCGGAAGTTGTGCGATTTGCCGGATCCACTGCGGCCGACAAAGATGAGCGACTGATCGCTGCGCGTGGCCAACATGGAACGGTAAGCCGATTGAGCCGACGAATAAATGTGGGGAGGCATGTCCTCGGATTTGCATCCGCGGAACAGCTGGATCATCTACGGCAAGATTCGAGAAGAAAAACGGACATAAAATATAAATGTATACTGCATCTATTAGGAAAATCCAGTAAGAGATTAGAATTGAATTCAAGTTTACCCGTTCGGAATAGACGGCCAAAGGTGTGACGGGATTGATAACGATAAGACTTTGTCCGGCATAGGTGTGCGGCAGGCTGGCGGCGTAACGGCATCGCAACGTGTGCAACAGCGACGCTTCGTTGAGGTGTCGCAACTGGGCCAGATCCTCTGCCAAATCGAATTGCGGAGGATTGGCTTTGACGACTTCGTCTTCGTCGACCGACACCACCACCTCACCGGTGCCGTCCAGCTTCAAGCGGACACGACCCTCTTCGACTGGAGCATCGCCGACGGCGTCCAGACGGGCCGATGTGAATCCATCGCTGTGCTGCAACCAGACTCGGCCCGATTCGATCCATTCCTTTTCTTTGGTCAATTCATCATCGGATTTGGCCTGCGTTAATGAGAAATGGACGCCTCGTTCATTGCAGCTATTCATTAGGTTCCATTTAGTCGGATCGAATGTGGCAGTGCTTTCCTCGTGAATTTGCATATCAACGAGCAACAACAAGAGACAATGAGATCGTTTCCATTGGATTGGGGTGGCTCCAATTGTTTCACGCAACAAATAACGAACTGGCCTCGTTGTAAATGGAGGCCCTTCTTCGTCTTCTCAGTTCTATGAATCATCTTTTGGTTCAAGCCGTGACAACGCCCCACCGAGGGCCCTATCACTTTCAAGGCCCCTCTTCGACGTTCACGTGTGCCGATGAAAAAGGCGTTCACCAAACAAAGTGCGTGTCGGTTTGTTTGTCTCTCGACAAAAGAAAAGGTGAGACGGGAAAGCAGGTGACGCTCTTCTCCGAATCACTTGGAAAATGAACGAGCAGCCGACTAGAGTGGCTTATTGTCATGGCAACAATGAGACTGAGAGCGAACGGGGCCGAAAGGTGAAAGTGTGACAGCATCAAGCACTCGAGAGCCGAGCGACGCGTTGACATGACAAAATGCAATTCCTTCACTGCAACCCCAAAAATGGGGATAGCAAACGAAAGGGAAAAAGAGTCAAGTGGAACGATCCCTTTCTGGGTCAAAGACACACACATTCTGAATTGAATCGAAAGTTGTTCATCCATGATAGCACCTTTTGAAATTCTATTCACGATGTTCTGAAAGAAGAGTCTCGTGAAATTCTTTCAATTCAATGGGGGTCCGTCACTCTCACCTGGCGGCAAACTAAAAACAACATAAACAACCCGCACCCATATGTTATTTATAGCCTTGGGCTGAGTGTTTTTCCATCCCTTTATTTTAAATTTTATTTTATTTTATTTTTTTTTATTTCTTGTACCCCCCCAGTCTTTGAAGTCTGTCGAGGTCGTTTGCACTCACTCGGTTGTCCATATAAATCCATCGGCACGGCGCAGGTAAATGGACTGGGACTAGTCAGAGAGAGTCACGACCGGAATAACTAAAGTCATCCGTTTCCTGTTCTTTTCGTTGAGCGGCACCACACGGAATACTTGACGTACGACAGAGTCACTACCTACTACAATTACACAGTGGCCATCACCATCGTTTGTGTGCCCGCCCCATCAAATACACCCCACCCTTGTCTTTGGATGCACCCTCTTCTTCTTCTTCTTCTTCTTGTTGTCTTAACATTTTTCGTTCCTTTGTTGGCAAGAGAACCGACGACGACGCAACATCAACACTTTGAAAAAGAGAAAAGTCACGACCAATTGAGAGAGAAAAAGACGAGAGAGCTGGAGGCGTCCTCTCATAAAACAAGAAAAAACAAAAAAAAAACCCGATGGAACAGGAAACTCCCAAAGTCAACGAGTGCGAAGAGCGCGCAGACGGGGAGAAGGAGCAATAGGAAGAGGGTAGCAAAGTAGATTCGATGGAGAACAACAACACACACGTTTGCTTCGTGCGTGTGTGTGTAAAGAAGCCGAGCCGCGAGGGGAGAATCAGGTTGAATAATGAAACAAACCGACGAAAAGCTTTTTTTCCTGTTTTTCCTTTCGTTCTTTCGTTATTTCGTCCTTTCGTTTGTTCCTTCATTTCCTTCCACGTAGTTTCCCACATTTCTCATCACTGATTTTTCTGACAATTTTTCCCTTTCCACGTGCCGTCGGTCCCTAACAAGGTAAAAACAAAGGCAAGAAAAACAAAAAACCAGGTGCCTCATTGGACGTTGGAGCTCCTTCGGCCATCGTTGGGTGGTCTCGCCCTCAAGTCCGTTCGCTTCCCGCTCCCCTCCACTCGTTGAAACTTACCGCGCCCGCGTCTTCCGTCTACGTCACTTCTCGTTAGTTTCAGGCCCTTTTTATTTATTTATTTTTTTTATTTTTTAGAGGGAAATATTAAAAAAAAAAAAAACAAGAGAGGAACGTCCGTGTTTTGGCATCAATCTCTTTTCCTTTCGGCCGGGCAAAAAAAAAGAGGAAAAGGAAAAATAAAGAAACAATTTTTGGGCAGTTTGGTTGTCGGGGGGGAATGTTACGCTTTGTTCCCTTTTCCTCCTCTTTTTCAATGCCAGCAAACAAACAAACGGCTGACATGAAAAAACAAAAAAACAAACCAGGAGGGAAACATGAAAAAATGAAGCCATCGGCAGATTGTAAATTGCGGTCGACGAGAGCCAATGTCAAAAGAGGACAACAATGACGACGTTGTCGAACATTTAGAAATCAAATGCAAACAAAGGAAAGGCAAGAAAGGCTGACGTCGATCGGCAGGGCGTCGGCATTAAAACAACGACGACGACGATGACGACGACAAAGTGTCGATCTGTCAACCAAACGGCAGTTGACGCATTCGCTGTCGCCATTTGTCGACCGACAATAAACGATGCCTTTGGTTGTTGCCAGTCAACGCAATGCAACAACAGCCAATCAAACCGACGTTTTTTTCTTTTTCCAATCGCCTCTTTTTAAAATAAATATTTTACTCGGTGCATTTGGCCAGATGGCGAAACGCCTGAATTTCTTTGTTTGTGCCATTCATTCGCTTGTTTGGTGGGCGATGATGACGGCCTCGCTGGACCGAAACAAACCGCCATCATCATCTTTCATCATCAAGAAGAAGGGGCCACAAAAGCGACAAACAGGAGAAGGAATTCCATCGACTCGACGTGTTTTTACTTATGTTGACTCGATAAGGAAATAAAGAGACGGCAGACTCGACGACCGCCCGTCGAGTCGACCAAAAACGAAACGACAGACTCGCTGCAAACGCGTCCACCCTTTCCCAGTTGGGAGGGGTGGAGGTGAACTCGACAACTCAAACAACAAGATGGAAATGGATTCCGAAAAAGTACAACAACAACGATATACTACCTCGTCGTCCTCCTTGGCAGTTGGAGTGGTGGGTGGCCGCGTGACCGAGCCAGGACGCTGTTGTTGTTGTTGCTTCGATCCCGTTTTCTGGTTCGAAATATTCTTATTGGCCAATGGCCTGTGCGTGGTCGTGGTGGTGGCGGTTTTAATTTTGCCCGTTGCTGAATTGACAGCTGGCCGGCCCCCCTGTTTATTGTTCGTGCTGTTATTAGCGGTCGGCGTTTGATTGGAAGATTTGATTGGACGTCTCGTCGTCGATGCGTCCGCCGTTTGGCTAGCCGAACTGCGCGACGAAGCGGCTGAATTTCGGCGCGACAACGAAGGCGACGAAGATCTGGACGTCGACGGTTGTCCGCTGCTTTTCAAATCGGCCACGCGCTTGTTCTTCGTCAAAGGCGTTGACCCGTTGGCCGGCGGAGGAGCCTTTTTCTTGCCCTCAACAATCGACGCTTTGTTGTGCGATCCAGGGCCATTGCCGTTATTGTGACGATTGTTATTGTTGTTTGCTGCTGCTCACGACGGACCTCCTTGTAGGCGTCGAATGAGTCGACGAGTTGGAATTGGCCGTCCGATTTCTCTCCGTGTATGGCGACCGATTGGGGGTCGAATGTCTCAGTTGGTAGGGCGACATGGCAAGTCGGCGGCCTTGATCTATTGAAGACTCGTAAGTGGACGAAGCCAAAGTGGAGCACGGACTGGTGCTGGCCAAGCGATGGTGGTGTTGCTCGGACCACTGATCAAGGTCGTCGTCAGCCTCTTCGCTCACCTCCTCGAGGAAGAGGCCCGACGACGCTGCCGAAGCCCCCGAGAAAGGCCATTGCAACGGGCTGTTGTATTGGTCGTGAATGCCCGGAGAGGGGCTGCTGGAGTACCTCGACGATGAAGATTGATCAGACGAGCAGGTCGACGATGACAGCGAACGTGTGGAAAAGGCCAGGAATTTGGGCGGCGAGCGCGGCGGTAGGTTGGATTTGCATTGGGCAGCAGCAGGTGCTGGGAGGACGCGCCCCAGTCCCAGCATCGACTTCTTGCGCGTTGGCGTCGATTCCACATCGCTGCTGCTGTTGTAGCAACTGTCGTCCGTCTCGCGGCTGTTGTAGGCCGACGACGTTCTTTCGTGAGCCACGGGCGAGTGACTCGACGATCGCGTATCTCTCGACACATTCCTCTGGCACGGCGCTGGATCCACTTTGGATTTCACTTTCAAAACTCCCTGGCCGTGCAGGTGGCCGCTGCATCCGCGATGCAAGTTGCATGGCGGCGATTTGTTGTTGGCCGCGTCGCGCAACGACGAACGAAAATGCAATTCGCTGGACGACGAAGATTTAGGCATTGCTCACCCGGTGTAGGTGTTTGGCTTGTGGCCCTTCTTTCGTTTTCGCCTCGAAATTTGAATGTTTCGACGTTTCCTGTTCTTTGGGTGATGGGCGGGATTGGTGGGGCCCGAACGTTCGGGTCGCGGATGCCGAGCCAAGTCGTTGCAAACAAAATGTGGCAATCACCAAACGACTGAGTCATCAGATCGTTAAAATGCAAAACAACATCAGATGGATCGTTCCGTTTGTCGCCTTTTTCTCTTCCGATTTTTCTTCTTTGCGTCCGACTTGGCCCGGCTTTAAATGTCGTACCAATAAAACCGCACACGCACGCACGCACGCTGATGAACGCACAAACGAGTGTAAATAATAGAAGGAACAACAACAGCACACAAAAAAAACTCTAGTAACCCCCCAAAAAAAATACCTAGGGAAAATGCACTTGCACCCGATAACAATAGGAAACAATAAATAATGAAAGAAACCAAAAGAAAAACGACTAAAAATAGAGAACTAACCAAAGAGAGAAAAGAGAAAGAAAGAAAGCAAAGTGGCTAACGGTTAGCACCACTCTATCGGGCGGCGGCTGGAATAAGACTAACAGGGGCGGCAGCGTTCCCAGCCGTGACTACAGTTGCTGCCAACAGTGTGCCGACTGTACGCGTTGCTTGGGAAGTGGCCCGCCCTGCATACCCACCCTCTTCCTCCAAAAACACAATTTAAAAAGTAAAGAACAGTGGCGCTTTAAACAATCAGAACAGGTGAGGCGACCCAAAAATTTGTTTGCCTAGAAAAACAAAACAACAAAAAGTGGAGTGACACACTCGACATTGGGACGATCTCGAAAACGGCCGTTGAAACAGTTCAATGTCCAACACATCTCTATTTAAAGATGATATCACAGAGATAAGTCGACATTAGCCGACGTGAAGCGACAACACAAAACTGACTTGAGGCGATCACTGGAGGCACCTGATTGTTCGACTTTTATCTTTTGACAGTGAGCGTACGTGTTTGCCCAGCTGGCCGTGCCATTCGACAGGCTAGAAAATCGGCTACGTTCGTACAAGAGATTAGATCGAATCAAAGTTGATGGTCGACGCGAATACAACGACGCATTTACAGGGGGCGGAAACGAAATTGCGTGACGGGCAGTCAACGCAGCAGGTGCTTTTCTTCTTTGAGGAGCAGGTGAATTCGTCTGGCAACACCAAAGTTGTGACGACGGCCACCAGCAGGTCAGAAAAGGGAAGACGCCTCGCCAATAGCAACAAAAAAGCCTCTATTTTGTTGTTTATTCGTTCATCTGTTGTTATTTAAAGAAGAAGGGCGTCTTCTACACATTAAACAGAACAAGCAAAGTGGAATCGACACGGAGAATGAAATGGACGTATTCATTCGTCGCTGCTACTACGTTCACGCGCGATGCAAAGCAAAATGAGAGAAAGGATAGAACTCTCTAAATGTAATGACGACCTCATCCCAAAGATGGTGTCGTCCACAGCAACCAAAGACGACCATCTTTGGCAGCGGGTTTTGTCATCCATTTCAGACGATTTTATTCCAATGGATTATTCATCCGGATGGGCAAAGGAGTGTAAAACGAGAGAGAGAGAGAGACAATATGAAGAGGAGAAATCAGAATGTTGGTGATTTACGGGCAGACGACCATCTTTGGTATCTCATCCATTTGCTTGCCATTTCCATCTGACTGCAAATAGCGCCACACACAGCCCGTGTGTGTGTGTGTGTGCGTGGACAAGGTCGGTGCATCGCAAGAGTCTACTTCATCTACCTTGTCTTAATATTTTATTTGCCTTTTAAAAAAGCAATTGCGTGGAAAAGAGAGTGGACAGCTTGTTCTTGTTGCAGTGGTACAAAGGCCATTAATTTTTTGTTTCAACCCCTCGACTTTTCTAACATCATTAGGTACACACAAAACGTTTCTCGAGAGCAAGACGGGCAATGCAAACGTCAAAACGATTATTCGCTTGCCCGTAGATGGTGCGGGATTGATCCGGGACAGCGCGCGCGCGAGAGAGAGAGTTGGGCAGAAATGCAAGGCCGTTTCAGGAAGACACGATGTGGGGTTTAAGTTTCAATGAAAAACAAAACAAAACAAAAAAGGCGAGGGAGAGAGAGAGAGAGAAAATATGGCAGGCCAAAGAGGAGGTCGCGTTTTTGCCAATCACCGGCGCATATATGCAACAGAATGCACTGCACTCTAGCGCTATGTTTGGATGCTGTGAACGATGCCGCCTCCACATTCTCTCCCTCTCTCTCTATTGTTTTGGTTTGGCTGGTCAAGGACGTCAGGACACACACATAGTAATGGCCGTAACAATTCAGTAATATGCACACAAAAAAAAGGGAAAAAGATTGTCTTTCTCTTGTTGTTAGAGCGCACGCGCACTTTCGAGAGGGGAGGGTTGTGTTGGTCTTGTTAAACGCTAACCTCTGGCGCAATCAAGACTTGATATGGCTATGCTGCTGCTGCTTCGTCAAATCGATAATTCCTCTTTATAAACAAGTTTTTGTTGATGGGATGAAAAGGGTCCTCGACCAATTCTAATAAGGTCATCATTTTCAACTATTCCATGAGACAAAAACACATTTTTTTGTTTCGATACGGTCAAGGAGACCAGGCATCCAAGTCTCCCCCCTCCATTGAGAACAATGTCAACTTGTTTCTGAGCTGTCACAGGCGTCTGGCTTTTGTTCGCTTGACAGTCAGCCGAAAAAAATAAAGAAGAAACGAGAAGGCGACACGTTTATCAATTATAGACGGCTGAAAACGACTCTGGACGATCAATGAAAATTCGGATGAATGAACTGTGAGAAAGCAAAAGTCTAATTTTGGGTTTAGGTAAAGAGAGAAAATGTCCATCGATACGTCAAAAATGCACCTAAGCATTTGGGAGGGGAGAGGCATGACCGCACCCCATTTTGTGCCATGCAAATGAGACAGGCAGCCATAATACAAGATGGAGCGCGCGCAACCCTCGAATCAATCGACTACCATGCGCTTTGCTATTGCGATGGAGGATTTAATTAAAATATGTAAAAATCCTTATCAAAACACGCGCATCGGTGTGTACAAGCCACAAGCAAATATTTTTCTTTCTTTCTTTTTAAAAAAGAGAAAAGGCTGGCATCACGCGGATGCATTATGCATTCCCCCCGCACACCACCACCATCATCATCAACCAACTTTGTCTTCTTCTTCTTCTCCCGACAATCATCTTTTCTGCTCGAATAAACATTTAAGGAAAAGCGAACCCAACACAAAAGAGATTTGTCCTTTATTCAGGTGATAATGATGTCTGTTCATAGAAGGCGACACATCATCATCGCTGACCACGCACTTCTTGTTTGGTTTTCCTCCCCTTTTTGGAGCGAGATTGCTGGCTATTCTGCAAAATGAATAGACGAACGCAAACGCCCGTTTTCTTACTATTTTTACGACCCAATAATCTTTGTACAAAAGACGCACACAACAGCCATGTCATTTTTCTGCGCACTCTTTGATTCGTGCGTTAAAATGGCGGCTTGTTTCGTTCGGTCGCTCACACTTTACGTTGAAAGAATAGACCCGTTTTGGAAGAGCCCATTTTCACGATTATTGCACGCAACTCTCAACACCACAAGATAAAAATCCCCTCCCTCCTCCATGAAAAAAAAACAAAACAAAACAAACGAGAATGCAACACAAAACAGTGGACTAGGTAGGTAGATGGTGGTAGTGTTACCTTTGTATGGCGGTGGCGTAAGGATCCGGTCCGGCGCAGAGTTCCACCTTTAGCGATGACGTCGTTCAGGCGAATTTGACGACCATCAGCCGCCCAGCGGCGAGATAGTTCTACCAATTCTGCCACGGGCTGCACCTGTATAATAAAAAAACATGTATAAATAAAATAAATAAAAACCATAAAAACAACCTTTTTCTCAATTTTTTTTCTCCTTCTTTCGTTTAATTTCAAATAGCCAAAAATAAAAATAAAAAATAAAAAGGAATGAAATAAATAAAAATTTTAAACTAGTTTGAACGGGTTCGTGACTGAACCGAATAACGCGAGACGATTAACGAAATCATAAGGCAACTTTGTTTTTTTTACGTCGTGTCGTGTACACCTCGATTTCGCAATTGTTGTGCGCAACAAATTTCAAGACAAACATAAACGGTGGACTTGGGCAACGCTTTTTTTCTTCTTATCGTGTTTTTTTGTTTTGTTTCTCTGTTCGTCGTTTCACAGCCGTTTGACTTTGGCAATTAGTCAAACATTCGTTTCTTAATAGGGTTGTGGCGTGGCATCGGATTAGACATTTCGTGCGATAATGCACGCCGCAGGTGTTTGGAACTAAAGAGCCGGGTACGGACGGGCTGCATTGCAAGGCCAAACGTGGCCAGAAAGACTGCGGCAACATAAACAGGTAAAAAAAAAAAAATTCTAATAAATCACGAGGCCATAAATCACGCGTCGCGCCTTTGCTTTATAATGATTACACGTTACAGCTCTACAACAGGTACGTGACGCAGATTCCCGGATTACTCATTCCTCAACTAGGATTTTCTTGTCAGATTTAATAGTCGACTAGACAGTCAGGAATGTGCGCAGTATAACCGCAGTGAAATCGTGGCGCCATCCCAACATTATCTACTCCAATGGCGGCCATAGTTTCACGAGAACAATTCAAACTGGTGGCAATAATAAAAGGGCCGACCTTGAGCGTGACGGTGGATCCCGAATTGCGGATGATATCGATGATGTCTTCGCGGTTCGTGTTCTGAACGTTTTGACCGTTGACTTCGAGCAGTCGGTCGCCAGGTAGAAGAGCCGCGTCCAATTGCTTGTTGGTGTTTCCAGTCACCGGTTCGGCGAAAATCACCGTCCTCTTCACCGAATTCCTAATTTGAGCCAAAATGTTGTTAAATCATAGCGTTGGGGGAGAGGACGTGGGAGGACAGGCACATCATCAAATCAATTTCAAAGTGGGTCGTCATTGTTGCTGGCGAATCGAAAATAACAGGCCGTACCTGGAGGGATCATTAGGCGACCGTTCGACCACGACGCTGCGGCGGAGCGAGAAACCGAAATCGCCCGTCTCCTTGCGTTGCAGCGTCAAGTCTCTTGGTTCGGGTAGGGCCGGCTCAAAGAGGGCAGGCAGAGGCAGTGAAGACGGCAAGGAAGAAGATGAGGAATGAAGACTTTTGTGGGTTTTGATGCGATCCAACCATCCAGATCCTTCGCCAGGAGGTTCGCTCCACAACAGTTTGGCCGACGCTTTGGCAGTGGTGGACAAGGCACCAGATGGCCTAGAATTCTCAGCTGGAACGAGACCTGCGGCAGCGGCGATAGCTGCAGCTGTGGCTGCGTCCAACGGAGCCAAATGTGGTCGTGGACAGCTATAAGTGAACGTGTCTTCTTCTTGTATTCGCGCGTCCGCCTTTGCTCGCTGAAAAGCGCCATTTGCTGGTAAGGGTGGCTGCGATTTGGGCAGAGGGGGAGGCAGTACGGAGTGGGCTGCTGCTGCTGCTGCTGTTGCTGGACCAAGGGCCTTTTTCATGCCCAAAACAGCCGGCGGCTTCTCGTAAATAATCAACTCGTTTTTCAACGTGTTTTCCACCAATTTGTTGTCATCGTCAAGCTCCAATAACGGAGGCGATTCCAGCCCATACGACGACTTGCCTTTGAGGATCCCTCGAGCCGGCGGTACCGGCATAGGGGTGGTAACGGAAAACGTCTCCTGTTTCATCATCATCATCGTTGATGTCGTAACCGTTGATGAAGTCAGAGAATTCAAGCTGGGCGTCCCATCGCTCGTGCAACTCCCTCCATCGCTTATGGGACTGTGGAGCTCAGGCCAGACCGGCGCGTTGTTGGTGCTGGACAGACCCCCGTCTACCAAATGCAGACCCAAATGGGCGGTGTAGTCGGCAGTGATTCCACTGGGCAGTTTCTCCTTCTCTTTGCGCCGTGTACGAATTTTCAAACTTCGTCTTAACTTCATCCAATCGGAGCAGCTCGTCAGCTGTTAGTTTATCATTGCCGGATGCTGCTGACGACGAGGCGGTTGCGGCAGATGCTCCGTAAAGAATTCCACCACTTCCACTGCCAGATGCTTGGAAAGCAGCATCTTTGGTTTGAGGCTTTTTTGTTTCTTTTCTTTCCTTTTTATCCCGTTTGTCTGCCTTGTCCTTCTTCATAAAGCTGAACATGGCGGCAAATCCTAAAAATCGATTGTAGAAAATGAAAAGCAAAGCACAAAAGAAAAAAGGGTATTAGAAATATGGGGCACACAATGGACATGATATGTAGGAAGTTGACATTTATCGGAAAACCACAAAAAAACATGAGAAACAAGAAAAGACAGGAAGGAGCAGGAAACCTCAGAATGATTACAGGGTTGGTAGGTTCGTGGAACTCTTTCCACGTATGAACATCCAAAATATAGGAAGTCGTAGCAATGGGTTCAATTAGTGAGTGCTTTTTCATTTTCTTTTCAGGAGGAGCTACTCCGATGCATGAGAGGGCACCAGAAGTTGACCAAGCCTTTTTGCGAACCCAGTTGAATGTTTTGAAAAGTTTCAAAGTTGGCCAAATAAAAAGGCCATGGCTCTACTAGTTCAAAGTAGAATAGAAAAGCAAGGCCCAAGGGGAATCGTGGTTACACCTATTCGGGACGCTAATGAGTCAACATTTTAGGTGGAATTTAGGTAAGAGAACCCGTTCCAACAGAACACCACACAGGGTCGACGGCTTGTTGCGGGGCCGTAGCTCTTCCGCGTAGAATACCAACAAAATGCACCAAAACACCGTGAAAGATTGTTAAGGTAGCGTATAAACAAAGCCTACAACTCACCTGAAAGCTCATCGAACGGTACTAATGAACAGAACTATTTAACTTGAAACCGATTGATAACTTTTAGGCGCCAGCAATGCTTGACGTCTGCAGCTTTTTAGGCGAGTACGTAAATGACAGCAGCAGCCAATGTATACTACAACAGGTTCGCTTTGTGAGCGCTAGGTGTCGTGATACTTTTGTTGATACGCGGGCAACTTGAAACAAACATGGTATTCAAATGACATGCACCGTTGTTTTCTTCGGCAATCACTGACAAATTTGATTGGTGGAGACAAAGCGCCTATTGTTTTTATAAGTTGTCGGATTTTAATATCTGTCCAGCCGGGAAAAAAAACGTATAAAGTAAATGTAATAGACAAGTTAAGCAGGTTTTAGTTTTTCGTTTTGTTTTGCTCATGCTGATTTAGTCCAGTTATTGCTCTATCCCATTAAGCAATGAATTTAAATACAAGGCAAAGTGTTATCATTTTAATGGTTCTTTACCATAATTTAATGGTAAAAGATCCTGTATTTTAGTTTTGTTTTTCCTTGCAATTGGTTGCAAATGCTTTTAACTAATCTGAACATAATTTGAATTGATTCATTTTGTTAAACGTTAATCTACCATCATAATTGCGTCTTCAGATAATTCATTTTGATAAAACGGTAAAAGTTCATAATGGCGTTTTATGGATAATGTCCAACAAGGTCAGTTTGTAACAGCAATTCCGATTAAATTCACCAACAAAAAGCCTTAAATATGAAAAATTCAGATAATGAACTCGTAACAAGCAAAGCAGAAAACGTTGTAGAGACTTTCATTTGAAACAAGTTTCTAACCACTACATATATGGCTTATGCTCAATTTTTTTCGTTTACCTTAAAATTTGAATCGTTGACATTGGAAGCAAAGGTTAGGAGGCCAACGGAATTTGCGTGTTCAATGACGCACGTGCTGTAAGGGTTGAATCTGTTGCTAACTGCTCCAGCTGCTTAGTCCTGCCTCCATGTCTGATGTATAGTGTGAATGGATTCCAGTTTCATTTGAACCATCTCCTGAAATCTGACCAGCTGTGACGGGATGATCGTATGCTGCTGTAAGATAAGCTATACTTTGGTATAAAGAGTTTTCTTTCGACTCGTGTCTTTCGTTAATGCGAGTTGAAGCAGTTTCTGGGAGCCTCTCTGTTCCATTGAGTCGGCTCCAATCAAACGCGTCTTTACTGATTATAACAAAAGCAATTGTGCTGGATCGGCGTATATAGTGAAGAAAAGAGATAAAAGACCTTTTAAGTAAAACATGATTCACTAGTTGACAAACCCTCCATAAGCAATTAGACACAACACTCGAGCTTTTATTATATCCTGTACAGATTTATTGGAGATAAGGAGGTGAGAAGTTGAACTGCACAGAAGCGGTGTAGCCTACAAGTGACAGTTTAACTCAACCTGTACGATAACGCTGTTGAGGCAATTTCTTAAAAACTTTTATTTTTGGGGTACAGCAATAATCAATAATATACTAACTACAGGCCTTTTGACACAGCGATTAAAAAAAATTATAACCAATTTAAACAAGGCATTTTCACAATTTTTACAAATTATTCGCTAAGAATAAAAAAGCGGCCATCATGGATTTTTGGTGACCCCTTCCCCCGCCAACGAATCCCTTGCCTAAATTGTTTGAAGGTTCTCGCAATCTGTTGAAACAAAGAGGGGCGAAAAAAAGATAAATGGCCAAGGGTGTAAAGTATTTTTTAAATCACTTAAGGCAACTTGAGCGACTTATTTATGTTGAGAAAGTGTTCAAGGTCCGTATACGTCAGTGATCGAGGCAACGGGAATCGAGCCTGAAATAATGGAGTGCAATCCAATGCAGCGCGGTTGATGCCATTAGAAATATATTTTCTGGATAAAAAAAGCATGCCGTATAAGTAGAACCAAAATAACTGCTTTTACTTTTTTATTTTGTTCAGTATTATCACTTTGCACAGCCTTAATTGGATATTGATCTTGAAATCAAAAATGCTCAATCAAACGTTGCCCGTGGATTCAGCCCTAAGCAATAACAAAAGGAAAATGCCAAAGTTGTTCACTGTCCATATGATATCATTGTATTGTTGCCTGGTTGTTCGTCGTACAATTGTAAGCTGTTTAAAAACGTGCCACTTTTTTATTCATCATAAAATGACAATATCGAGAGGATGTTTTGATGTGGTTCAAGTCTGTGTTTTGCGGATCAGGTTAGGCCTTGGCAGGGGCTGCTGGGGCGGCCGGAGCGACGTAAGGAATGTAGGGAGCAGCATAAGGATAGGAGTTGTAACCATAGGGATAAGCTGCGTAATAAGGAGAGACTACGTTCTTGATTCCGGCAGTGTAGGTGGAGGGATAGCCGGTGTAGGTGGAGGGATAGCCGGTGTAGGTGGAGGGATAGCCGGTGTAGGTGGAGGGATAGCCGGCGTAGGCGAGGTAAGGGTAACTTTGAACTGCGGTGTAGCCAGGGGTCCTATAGGTGTACCATTTGGGGTAAACACCGTGAATGCTGTAGTATTGCTCAGCAGCTTCTTGGTCCTGAGTCTCCATGGAAACAACACAAGCAGCCAAAGCCACCAAAACCAAAAGAGTCTACGAAATTACAGCAATTAGAAATCGTAGATCAGTAACTTGCAACCACTTAAAATTGGGATCAAAGTAAAATGCGAAATATTTACCATTGACTTGTACATGATGATTAGAGGAAGAGTTGCTACTGAGTCGACTTGATGTTCAAGTATGTCTTGTTTACTACCCGATTGTTTAATTTATACCCCCCTCAATCGAATGCCCAGCAGTTGCTGGCCAAAACTTGACGATCCAACTCGTTTTCAACCACACCCATCCCCGAAAAGGTACTTTTCAAAACTCCTGTTTGCTCCGCATCCTTCTTTTGTTTTTTGCCATTGATATTTGACTTTCATTAGATGCATTTTTCTTTTTATGTCCAAGTTTTGAGTCGAGAGTAATGTTAGTTATGCGCACCTGTATTTGCGAGAAGCAAATGTGATTAGGCTACTAAGCCTATCAGCATTTTAAATGTTAGAATCGGCTTTTTCTTTTCTAGAATTTTCCTTTTCCTTATAGTGACAAAATCCAACCCGTAGTACTATCCTGCAATTAGGAGGAAAATAATCGAGAAGAGGATAGGGACGAAAATGACGAAAAACAAAAGAAAATCAAGGGTGAGAGGGTATAAGGCCGAAACGGTCCAACTCGAAATAATGAAGGTCACGCTACGCGTAGAAGTATATCTGCAATACTATTACACCTTTTCCTTATTCTTATGTCGTAATGTTTCTTCTCGACATCGTCCTCTTTATTTGCTTCATACTTCTAGTTAAAAATGAATATCTAATGAGCTAGCCCTTAACCGTGGGAAACATGAAACCAATCCCGCGTGACCGTTATTGGCCACCGTCCAATGTTCATGATTCTCGACGGAAATCTACAATCTATTGCAGACGAACCGTTCAAACGAGTTCTTTCCTCGTTCGAGCTCCTTTTTTAATCATAGCATTAATTAGCATTAGATACTGTTTTTTCTTCTTCTAAGGTAAATAAAGCAGCGGTTAAGGTGATTTTGATTCTTTAAATTGAATCAGTCTGTTCTTATTGCAAAATTTCCTGGATTTTATAACTTGTTTTTTAAACAAACAAAAAATGCATTCACCTTGATGGATGTATCAGGATGGAACTGATAAACTGAACTGCAAGGAATATAAATCTTGTAGAATACTGGGGAGTATCTGATAAATGGAAATGCCAGGTATTTTGGTAGATTTTCACGTGGCATCAAAGACAGGAACAAAGGGCCATCAGCTGTGGCCAACGCCCTTTGACTAAGAGGTACCGATGCATATTAAAATTTAGCAAAGTAAAAAAACGAAATGTTTGCATTTTCAAGGACATGAAATCCATGTGCATAATTATAAAGGTGTGCTGATTGGAGGAGGAACCTGCCATTATCTCCCAACAAAAAATCAATGTCATGTTGGTTCAAGATACAAACAAAAAAAAAAAGAAGAAACAAGTTATAGATGGCACAGGATACACCTATAGGAAAACGAATCTTGGGTGTGGTTATTTGGAAGAGAAGGATAATTCAATTTCTACCTGACAATTCTGCGAGTATAAATTGAACGAACTGGGCGATGGAAAAGACACACTTGAACATCAAGTCAACTCTGCAGCTCTTCTTTCAACATGTACAAGTCAATGGTATTAAATTGTCTTACTCTTATTACCTCTTTGCATTTTACTTTGATCAAATGTAAAACAGTTGCAAAATACTAAACGATATTCCTAATGGCTGTATCCAATACATAGAGCCTCTTGGTTTTGGTGGCTTTGGCTGCCTGCGTTGTCTCCATGGAGGCCCAGGACCAGGAAGCTGCTGAGCAATATTACCACATTCACGGTGTTTACCCCAAATGGTACCCCTATGGTGCCACAGCCGTCACTGGAATCCGCAATTACCCCTACTCTGCCTACAGCAGCTTCCCAACCGCTTATTCCACTTATAATACCTACCCCACCGCTTTCACTGGTGTCCCCAATGTTGCCGCACCTTACGCTGCCGGTGCCTACCCCTACGGATATCAATTCCAAACCTACCCGTATGCTCCTTACGGCGCTTTTCCTTATGTCGCTGCCGCCCCTGCAGCCGCCCCCGTCAAGGCCTAGATTATTCGTTACGCAACACCGACACGATCATCAATGACCAGAGCTGTGCTCGAGTTTAATTTACTCACTTTAAATCATCTATAACCGATAAAACAGTTTTCTTTTTTTAATCATGTTGCAATTTGGCACATAATGTTGTTGTTTTGAATGAAAAGAAGAAAACACATCATTTGGTTAAAATTGAAATAATAAAACCATGAAAATCATTCCATACTTGCGGTTGCAATTTTCTTTTTCACGAAAATTTTTCTATTTGCAAACAAACTGACTCGATCAACATATTGCTAACAGTCACTCATTATATATGCAGCACATTCAGGCCCGGTCTTTTCAAAATCACAATGGGAGGCGAACGTATGGTGTATAGCAACGTTATACCGATTCGAGGTGAGTGTGAAACGAACCGACGTGTAGGTGGCAGGAAAACAAGTGTAGGCAGCGTAGACTACCAGCGAGACGTGTCAGCAAAAGAGGTAGAAAATGATCGATGCAATTGCTCATCAATTTCTTAGTCTGGGTCTCTGTGCAACCTCAACTCCTCAAATCATACGAGTCTTGAAACATCGCGGTTTAGATGATCTTGTTAAAAAAAAAATTGAGGATGAAAAAATTAGGCATCTTTACAACAATCCTTTACAGGATGGAAAACATTCCTACCACAGGATCGCAAAAATTCGGTGAAATCTGCTGCATTGTTATCCAACTTTTTTTTTTTTGCTTAAAGTTTTTCATTGTTTTTTAAATAGACTATCGTAATTTCATGTGAAAGCGTTAAAAGTGAATGGATATATTTTTTAAGTGTTTTTATTTGCGACACTTTTTTTGTGGGGCTATTATGAATACATAAGAATAAGCAATAAAAAAAAATCAGCATAGAGGGAGCATATCAGGTGAGCTGCTTGACATTGAGAGGGCAGCTTGAGTGAGAGTAAAAGTCTATAATAATTAAACGTTTGGGCGTGTTTAATAACCGTAGCTGTAACCATAGCCGTAGTTAGGGTAAGCTCCATAGAAGCTTCGCACTCCATAAGGCAAAACGCCAAACTGGTAACCGTAAGGGTATGGGTGGCGGTAAGAACGGACTGCACCATATGGATACCAAGACGGGTAGACGCCATGGACGTGGTAATATTGTTCGGCAGTTTCCTGATCTTGTTGGGTCTCGACAGCGAAAACGAAGGCGGCCAAAGCCAAAGTAAGCAATACAATCTGAATCAAATACAAACATTAAAGCAAAATCTACAAGACATACAAACAATAAATAGGCAAACGGGCAAGTTTTACCTTGTACATGGTGAAGTCTGTGCGAAAGCTTGGCGAGTATTTTCCCCCTAGGTGAATTGGTGTGTGATGCCGCCGTTTGAGAAGCTCTCTATTTATACCCACTATTCGTCGCCACACCCATTAGATACCGAAGATGGTAAAGTCTGAATAACAATAACACGATCACACAAACTCGTCACGCCACTGTTGTTATTCCCGCACTTGGCATTGGCGTGACATTGGCCTTGAATAGTTTCACCTTTTTTTTGGTGTTTAAATCACGTTTCTCTTTCCCCCGAGCATCGCCTCCGGATCTTCACATTACTATTCGACATCGCCCTTCTTCCATTAGCAACAGAAGCAACAACCGGTTGGTGGCCCGTCAAAAAAAAGAACCACGTCTCAAAGTCGTTGAACTTTGAAATCGGGTGTGGTCAATATCAACATTGACGGGAACGGGAGTCATCATTAACTATTCAAAGTCTGGATAACATAAACAGATTTTTTTCTTTGTAGAAGTTTTATTGCATATTCTTGTCCGGGTTAGTTATCCAAAGACGGAAATTGATGGTTATCCAAAGACGGAAATTGAATCAATATTTGGATCGATAATACCATCGAAATGAACGCGTGGGACGTTGATTTCACAAGGAAGGGTTTCGTTGATAAAAAACCAAAAAGATGGACGGATCGGTAAAATATTTTCCCGAAATGCATCGGTGATGGCCATTACAGTTTTACGTTGTAACCGATAAATGAGACAAAAAGCCAACAGTCGCGGTAGCCGAACGCTGACAAGATTCATTAAGCACTGTGGTAAAATGGAATCAAGTTCCTTATCAATAGAATTCCCTTTGTACTGACGAATCATCAGACGCTCTAGTGATGGACATGATCCGGCAGCCGATAGCAATTCCATCAGGATTGAATCAGTCATTCCTTCTCTCTGGATTCGGAGATCTCGCAAATATTTACCCAATGGAAGGTATTTGCATAAATCGTGATGAAAAGTAACCCAATTTACAAAAAACTGTCCGGATAGATGTAAGCATTCCAATTTCTGGCAATTTTTCAGCACCTTTTCGTAGATCCAGTTGTTTGCCATACAAATGAGAACAATGGATTACGTTAAGATTAGGGAGGCAATTGAAACAATTTCGTACCCGTTCGATAAAGAAGCCATCAATGAATTCAATACTATTGAGAGACAACTTCCTCAAATGCGTTTGTTTCGCGAGGCAATCAAAAGAATCGTGAACGGGTATTTGTCGGTCGAAGATCAGCATGCCATAATAACAAAATTCCCCAATCTGTAGCTGCTCCAAGTTGGAGCATGAATCCATAAACTTGATTAAGACATCTATTATCAGGAAATTAGTTAAAATTTTTTTTATAGAGTTGAATCTCTCGATGCAACTTTCAACTAAAGGTATGTGTATCATACCTTGGTGGGGTCTCCTGCGGGCAAAGATTAACGTTCGTAACTGAGCCAACGCCCATAGACATTGAAAGGTGATTGGCTTCTTTCGTCTGTTGCCGCCAAAAACTCGATCTTCAAAATGTAAATACTCCAATTGGGGATGATTCTGGCAAAACTTGTCTAAAATCTTAAGACGGTAATGACAACATTAATTCCCCACCTCTATATTTGGTTAACTGAAACACGCGGAATTTTACTTACCGAAACTGAGAAAAAATTTCCCTTGAAAAACCGTAATCGCGGTAAAATTAAATTGCTCGTAATGGACATTTCAACCAGGTGGGTCATTTGTGAAAAAAAAGCACGAGACAATGGAGATCGACCCAAGTAAAAGCAAGTTAGCATAGACTCCGGTTTATACTTGGCGCCAATGTGTTTAACAGACGGGATCCAGATTTTCTCCAAGCCAGGTGGATTTAATTCGAGTAGTAACCAACGACAAAAATCCTCGAGACAACTGTCTGACGATTTCTTGAGGACGGCGATACTTTTTAATGATATCATCCATTTCATAGCGTCATAGAGATTCTCTTTGGCCAAGCTTACTACAGCAATAGATTCCTCGTCCTCTTCAAAGACAGGGTATATGTCATTCCGTTGCGGTTGTTCAAACAAATTTATATGCAATTGAATACAATCTCTGCACCACCTGTAGTAGTAAGAAACATTGTAAAACCAACTCTCTTTGCCTAATCTTAAATCGGATTTAATTGATGAAATGTCACACAACTCACCCTAAAACATTAAATAAAAGAAGCCAAATTAAAGATGAGCTGCCATCAAGCAGATCCAATTTTAAATGAGTAAGCTTCTTAAAATTCTCCTTGTAGGTGTCGGCATATCCTTGAAGTTTGCCATTAAAAGCTTCCCATGTTGGCTCAGGAATATTGACAGACAACTTTGTCAAACTCTGGCATTGAGGTAGGACATGTAGAATGATTGATGTTAATGATAGCTGTGTATCAGATAAATTAAGTTCTTTTAAATTATTTAGATTTGGAGACAAGCAACTTTGCAATAAAGTAGCCTCGGGCAGCCAAAAACAGTGGCAAAAATCAAGAACATGAACATTAGCAGATTTCAGGTATGTAGAAAAAAATGTTTGGCAAATATCAGGCTTCAGAGAAAAGCGTCGACAAAGCTTCCAAACCCTAAAGAAAGATAAAAAATTGCCGACAATTTCCAAATCAATGTGTTTACACTCTTAAGTATTTACCGTCTCCTCGAATAAAAATCTGCATATCTTTCGAAAACGCCAGATAAGCACAAAGACATACAATCTTCTGGGGCTAAATAAGTTGATAGGTAATGGAAAATATCATCCGACAAAAATATTTCATCCATATCCCTTTGCAATACAACCTAACATTAAAAAAATATATATGTTTTGAAACTTAATTTTTTTTTTTTTTTTTTTTTTTTTTTTTTTTTTTTTTTTTTTTTTTTTTTTTTTTTTTTTTTTTTTTTTTTTTTTTTTTTTTTTTTTTTTTTTTTTTTTTTTTTTTTTTTTTTTTTTTTTTTTATTTTTTTTTTTTTTTTTTTTTTTTTTTTTTTTTTTGGGGGGAGAGGGAGAAAAAAAAAAAAAAAAATTTTTTTTTTTTTTTTTTTTTTTTTTTTTTTTTTTTTTTTTTTTTTTTTTTTTAATTTTTTAAAAAATAATAAATTTTTTTTTTTTTTTTTTTTTTTTTTTTTTTTTTTTTTTTTTTTTTTTTTTTTTAAGAGAAGGAAGAAAAAAAGAAAAATAAAAAAAAAAAAATAATAAAAAAATAAAAAATTTTTTTATTTTTTTTTTGTTTTTAGTGGTTGGTTTGGTGTGGAGAGTTTATTTTTTTTTTTTTTTATTTTTATTTTTTATTTTTAAAAAAAAAAAAAAAAAGAGAGAGGGGGGGGGGGGAAAAAAACCCCTCCCTTTTTTTTTTTTTTTTTTTTTTTTTTTTTTTTTTTGGGGGGGGGGTTTTTTTTTTTTTTTTTTTTTTTTGTTTTTATTTTAATTTTTTTTTTGTTTTTTTTTTTTACAACAAGGGTTTTTTTAATTATTTTTTTTTTTTTTTTTTTTTTGTTGTTTTTTACTCAACCAGGGAGGCCCCAAAACGCCCCTCTAGGTTTACAACAGCAAGCAATCTGAGCAAGAAGATGTTGCCAAACGTACAAATGCAAAACCTTTAAATTTTTATTTATATTTATTTTGTTTAACTACAATTCAATTTAATAAATATTGTGGAATGTAATATATATATATATGTTTTACGAATTTTACAGTTTTGAGTTTTTGGTAGATTTTTCTCATACCAAAGCAGAGTCATAGAACCCGGGTTAGTTAGTTTAAGAAGAGGTTCTATGAGTACTATGACTCTGACCAAAGCAACCATTTTGGCTTGGCCATTTGCAATATGTATCGCCTGCAAAAATGGCCGTACTTCGTCTGAAAGACTTCGTTTAAATCTTTCGGTAGTCCGTAGCAAAATACCTTGACAATAATCTGGTTACATGCGAATATGATGTATGCATGTGTGTTTTTTATGCAAACTACTTTCGATATCACGACTATAAAAGAATTTCAATGTCATGAAATCGATCTTCTACCATCGATTGAAAGGCAGATCCGCCCAGTTGCATAATTTAGCCGATGCGATCCCATCTATCGGAGTATCGGGTGAACAAGAGCTCGAGAGTTTGTCAGATACATGGCACTTAGAAAATCCAAAAAAAGGAGAACCCTCATGTATGGATCAATATTATTCCAGTCAAGTTGCATTTTTCTTCAAAACGGAAAGCAATTCGGTAATAAAAAACTTGTTGGATAACATTGCTAGACGAAATTATGTTTTCTGTTCTCCCGCTCACCATTTATTTAAGTAAGTGTGCGAAGCGTTTCATGATGTCGTACAACAAACGTTTTTGGTTTTGGTTCGCCAAGGACAATATTGCAATCTTTATTGCAAATATTTTACATTTACCACTTGCAGACGTTAAAAATGCTTTTTAAGAGATGAAAGCAGTTAAACTTTTAGTGTATTTCTTTTTCATCTAAAACTACCTTGTCATAAAAAGAGACTGTGCAGAGTCTTTAGAAATTTGCTTTTTATTTTACATATCCCATTCCTGTTCGCAAAAATTGACACCATTGCTTGGATCAACCATGAATCCACGTCTGAGTAATCGGCATCGATGTTCTTCTAAACGTAATGCAGCCAACGCTGTGTCGTTAACACTTCGGTCTGACCAGAGACGCTCAGCGACGGTACAAGCTCTCGGCCACGTACGCGGAATCACGCTGACAGAGTCGACGTACTCGCTCCACATCGTTGCCTCACCGCCAATAACCTGCGTGTCACGTCAAGAGAAAATTTAAAAAATGCAGTTCGACCCTGAAAAAAGAAGATTTCAATACCAAATTCTTTTGCGCTTCGGATCCGTTGAAATCCAGAGGTTCAGCCAGGTAATATTTTTCCCAATCCAATCCGTAGGAAATGTAATTAAGATACCAAGGTGAAGCAAGTATAGTCTGGTAACCATACTTTGTAACCTATATTCAAAAATGTGTAAATCATTTGCAAAGAACTGTGTCCATTATGCCTACTTACTCGTGCTAATTCTTCATTGAAAGATAAGCCTTCATAATCGCCTTTCCACACTTCGACAATGGTGCCAGTTGGTAGGGTAATGTTAAGGTCGAGAACTGAACGAACCAGGAAAATGGAAAATGGAAATGAAGATTTGTTCGAAGAAAGAAAAACATATTTAAAAAACGAACGTTCTTGCCAAACAATGTAACGCATCTGATTTTGCGTAATCTCTTGCGTCACTGTGGTCAGTCGATCAAAGTAATATTGTTCCAACTTTGTATAATCTTCTCCCCATCCATTGGCAGCCATAAAAGCTTTAATTTCTGGATGTCGTTGCCTATTTGGTTGAATGAACAAAAGATAACGATTGTTTTTTTTTTAATTCATTAGAGAACTGAAAAAAACATACCAACAATAGTAGCTGACTTCGTCACCACCCATGTGGACATAGGGATCGGGAAAGGTATTAAAGATTTCACCGAAAAATTGCTGTAAGAAAACGTAGTTCTCTTCCCACGAGTGGGCATAATAGCACCGTACTCATCGGGCACTTTGAGTATTCCGTTGTCGTCGTAACATTCGGTCAACAGTCTCGGCTGTCCTCGGCCCCAAGATTGTGTATGGTCTATCATCGAAATCAAATTGTTGAATCACAACTGTAAAGTTTGAATTTAGGAAAATAATAAACCTGGACTATCGAATTCAGGAATGACCCGAATGCCTCTCAACCGCGCATATTCAATGACTTCGCGGACATCGTTGGCAGTGTAGATGTGACTGAACGGCTGGAAAGATCCGTAACGACTAATATTTGGAAAAAGTGTACTCTCGTAGGGGAATGAAGCGTCGTCAGTCAAATGCCAGTGCAAGACGTTCATCTTATTCTGGGCCAGCAGGTCCGTCATCTTCTTTATCGTTTTCAACGGCATGTAATGACGTGCCGTGTCCATCATAAATCCGCGATAAGAAAAACGCGGAAAATCGGTAATTTCCGTAGCATTCATTTGATACTAAATTGAAATATTGTTTTCGTTCTAAGAATCCCCTTTTTTATATAAGTTTTGGATTTCATCTTACTGCGACGCCCGTTTCAGCAGAGGAGTAGACGAGTTGACTTAGAGTTTCCATGCCACGCAAAATACCCCAGACGCTATCGCTAGTGATTGTTGCCTTGAGCGGATTATCGGCCGTGTCAATTTTGATATTATCTATAGAAGACACCAAAAACATGTTTGTTTTGTTTACATGATTGAACTGCATCCGTGCTTTTATCTCACGACCATCAATTTTCTATATGTATACGTACAGGACTCGAGCATATCGGCAGACGGGAGGTATTCGCAAGGCTGTTTTAAATCGATTTCAACTGAATCGAGAAATGCTCGAAATTGCGGATGCTCTTGGATTGGAGTCGGTGGCGGAGGGTAAGACAGGGGAATACGTCCAGCATCCCCCGGATAAAAGATGATTTGGTAATAACGACGTACGGCTTCGTCAATGATATCACACCGTTCACCAACGACCTAAAATTGGTGAAGCAAAAGTTTTTCTGTTACAATATCGTGTTATCCAACAGTTTAGTGGAAATAAGACCAACATTGGATGGATTCATTAGGATAAATACCTGAAATTGGAACATGGTAGGCCTGAGAACGAAAAACGTTTCGCTGGATGTTTGCTGCTGGGGTTTCGGCCACACTTGGCCAACGGTTGGAAGGATCCAACGTCCGTACCAGGGGATAACAAACGGAACCGATTCCGATGGCGCCCATTGCATTGACGCCACGTAGCAAAAGACTAACAATAAAACGTTCATGATGTCCTCGATTAGCACACGGAAACTGAACCGAAATACGAGTGCTACTTTTGCTAGTCAGTGGGATCACACTGAATAACACTTTCCCGTCCTCCCTAAACGTAGATAAGTTACTGCTGTGGCATGAAAAACAGGATTATCGTGTCAGATTACAAACGTCTTTTTCAAATGGCCCGACCGTTACAAGAAGGTGCTCGAAATTATTGAATTTCTACACTTCCGGATCGTTTTTGGGGCCGCAGCTATTTTCGCTAACTTGTGATGATGCCGGTATGGCTTTTCTGAATTTTTTACATTAATTATCTAGGCGATTCGAAATGATGTGATGTGATTAAAACAAGAACACTTTCTTTGCTATTGCTGGCAGTTAACTAAGGAAATGCTTATCTACAGTATTAATCAAGGATAAGATAATGTTCATAGAAGATGACAACAATACTTGCAGAGTAGAGAATCACGGCGAAAATAACTGAAGGATGAAGAATGTCAACGATGCAACTCAGCCATCCAACGGAATGTCGAACAAAGGAATGAAATGAATTTCAGGCAAGTTTCCGCTATTGGATTGAAGAGAATCAAATAAACAATGTAAATTTTGTAAGTGAAATATAGTTTATTTGTTGACCTTAGGGAGACAAAAATTGGGATAAGACTGATGTGATGACATGGCAAAATCATAATGGGATTATTCAGGAAAAAAATTTAAGAAAATTGGTAAAAATGGATGGTGATTTCATGACGGAGAAATGTACAAGATATGGCAGTTCAATATGCTGGATTCAAGAAAAGGGCGAGAACAATTCAGATAAAACGAGAAAAGGAATGAATAAAGATGTCCAGATGTCAAATCGAGTTCACAAACTCTTTCAACTTTCTTTTTCAAGTCGTTTTCTGACATAAACATTCTTTTAGTTCAAAGTCTGGCACATCTTTATTGTTTCGTTCAAATGGGGGAGAATCAATTCAAATTAAGGCATTAGGCACTAAGTAAAAAAAAAGTGACGGGCAGGTTAATCGTCACACACACTTACCAAAAAGTATGCAGTACTAGAAATGGATCTAAAATTGAAGTGACGATGTCGTCAGTCGCATAAAATACATTGCGCTTTCGAAAAAAGACGAATAGGTTAGGCAGTTCTTTTTTCTCGAAACGAAACAAAATGAAATGAAAAAAAAAAAAAATGAAAAAGTAATAAAAAAAAAAAAAAAAAGAAAAAACGGCTGATATAAAAATGAAATCAAATGCAAAGGGCGTCCTTGAGATGTGAATGGTAACTGTACGGCGTTCAAGTTGAGAATGGCTTCGACCCCACCCAACCCAAGGCATTATTGCAACTGAAAGGACTAGACTAGCATGCGCTTCGTTAATTCTCTGATAAACCAAAAATAAAAGGAATTAACCCCCCATAAATCGGTTTTCATGAAAAAGATTTTAATAATAATGCCTTTCCCTTTAAAAAGAAAATGAGAAAAAAAAAAAAAGGAATTATTAAATCCGTCAAATAAGTACCGGTGACATGGAAATGTTTCCCACATCTTTTCTCTTTCTATGTGTAACAAGGAAAAAAAAAAAGAGGAATGGCACTCTTATTGCGGTCGTCCAGCTTCCAACAACGAAAAAGAAAAAAGATTTTTTGAAGCCATGCCCCTTCGAACAACGAGCAATAACGCGCGCAAAAATGATCCCGTTAAAAACGATGAATTAAAAATGATTATGAATACGAATGGGTCGATTGAATATCGTCACTCCACTCAGAGGTCATTACGGAACATCGAGGGCTCTCCGAGTTCAAGGTGGAAGGTGTCAGTACAACAGCATTGGCAGTGGTGTTGCTGTTGACCGGCGAAAGTGGAGCGCTCAGTCGACCCTTGTTCTTGCTTTGCGGAGGCGTCAGCATCCCCAGCGGCCCTACCGCTGGACTGGGTGGTGACGCACCACATTCTGTCAATCGGCTTTGAGCGGCTTCCTTAACGTTGCAGCAAATAATTAATAATGAAAACTCGTTAAGTTTTTAATTAGTTCAAGATCAATTACCAGAATGCTGAGGTCGACATTGTGCGTTTGGATGTTGTGCGTATCCTCAAGAGGAATTTGCGAAAATGTCTTGATTTCCACCGGACCGGATTCGCGCAGAGTCAAAGCAAATGGAGCCATCCAATAGATGCAAGAAGAAATATCCTCCCAAGAATAGCCAGAGCATTCGATAGCGACTTGCTCGCCAACGACATGGTACATGGCAGCGGCGGCGATGGCGCTGTACGGATAGCGAAGGCTAAGAATGTCCATTGTGCAAAGATCCAAAAGGCGAGCAGCTTGAACAAAAGTGTGACTTGAAAATTGTTTCGTCTCCATTTTGCTCCCACTGTTCTCTTTGGATTCGATTTCTTCCTTGTCATTAAGCGCGTTGGCCAGTTGCATGTAAATTCCCAGCCAACAATTGGCCGTGGCGGGTGACAATTCCCAATTGAGGCTTTTCATAATGACCAGTTCTTTCATCATAATCTCTGCTTCGCTGCACGCACCGTCAGTGACGTAGGCAAACTCGTTTAACTTGGGAGGATAGATTTCTTCAATCTTGGCGGCGATGAACAAGGATGCGATACCTATACCAGAAGAATTTTGTTACGGATTCTTCGTCGCGTAGTTGTGCAAACACGTACCTATCAACTGGAGCTGTTGCTTGGGTACGTCACTTTGAGTAGCCAAGTAACGATCCACAAAGTCCAAGGCAAGATGATAAGTCTCGCGATGCAACCGGTACACTTCGCACACCTTATCAGACCAAACAAACGAGTTTTAGGATGGTTCAATGTTTAAAAAAAAAAAAAAACGCATAGAATATACCTCGACTAGCCAATCTAGAAGTATGGCTCTCATTCGAGGCTGCAGAGATGGATGAGCCAGGATGTAGTCGTGATTTCGCTTGTAAAGTCGATCCTTGCGACACAACGAACTCCAAACTTCATCTGGATCTGCCCAGTTGAATTTAGGAAATGGACTCAGTCGCGATGTTAGAACATTGCGATGGAACAGCCAATCGACGGAAGCTAACACGAAAACAAAGATGAGCATAACAGTGGGAAAAGAGCTAGGGAAAGAAACCAAAATGTACTTTGATGTGGAAGTGCTGGCAGCTGATGATGATGATTGACTGGATGTCTCCCATCCTGCACTCTCCTCCCATCCCTGAGAAAAGAAACAAATACATCAAACACAATCAAAATAAAGCAGCAGTCTTGACGAGATGCAAGCTACCTGTTGCTGGTGGCATGGTTGCCTTGCTCTCATTCCCCTTACATCATTCTCGTAATCCTGCAGGACAAACAAGGCACAACTTAGACAGAGTCCCCAAAACCAATCAATTGTTATTTTACCTCCACATGAGTTTCAGATTTGCGCTTTCGGTTTAGGATGACAGGTAGCAGCTTCTGTCCTGGTAGCGATTCCCTCTTGTTAGTCACTCTGCATCTAATGTGCACAAAGAAAAGGATGAAATTTCAAGGAACATACAGCCATCAAGCTTAGGAGGCAACTAACCCTCTCCTGGACATTTTCCAGTAAATTCAGACAGAGTGAAATAAGTTGAGGGCAGTCAGTTCCTTCTACACCTTTGGTCAAACCTGAAACAATATGATTAAAATTAAGAAACCATTTTAGGAAACGCATAATAGTCCATCGGGAAAGTGACATCCATCAAGTTCAACGAAAGCGAATTGCTTCTTGTCATTAAAAAATAAAAGTGAAACGCCACCGGCTTCCGACACGAGACGAGGCCATGGCCACGTCCAAGGCCTTGAGGCCATCGCAGAAAAACCCGTTTAATTGGAACAAATTGTAGTTTGATTCAATTCTACTTACAGGATTCGATAGAGGAATGAAAATGCTACGCGTTGATGTCGATCACTTGACAAAGAAACACTTAAAAAGTGCAGAAATAAAGCGTCAAAGATTTGACACATTCGTCGTGGGGGATGATGGAAAAGCAACGGTGGCGGCGCACTTGGCGCCCAATGGACAATGGGGAAAAAACGCGCGCGGGTCCAACAAGTCGTCGCACTCTGGTATCGTTCTAAAAATCCCAACTGAATCTAAACGGCTTGGCCGATAGACAAAATTTTCACACGCTCGTGAAGCTTAACATTTCGACCAGCGATCGATGCAATTCGATTTTAGTAGCGATGAACCAGAGTGATTAAAACGAGTTGGAGATCTGTGTTACCTTCGGTGTGAACGAGTGGCGTTGGCGGATACGAGTGTCGTTTGCAGCGCGCGCGGGGAATGGACAAGAAAAAGAGGGGCCAGAGAGGCAGGGAAAAAACCGGGGCGCAGCGCCACCACTGTCGTCGTCAGATGGGCCATACTTACTTATCCAGCGGGGGCGCATCCGGTGCTGCCATCCGCAAAACTTTTGACAATCACTTCAATAGTTTTCAGAAACATTTGATGCTGTTACACACACACGAGACAATTTCGATAAAAGAGCAACCATGACAACAAGTATGACTAAGATTTTTGTTTTCTTTCACTTTTCTAAAAAAAAAAAAAAAGAAAGAAAGAATGGACGGAATCGAAATGGAATAAGCAACCGGATGGAAACATTTTTTCGGCAATTCATGAAAGGGAAAAAAACAACAAGATGTTTTTGGTATTGACGGAGAGTTGCTCAGCCTTAACTAATGACGAGGAAGCGAGGCATAGCCAGTGGCCAAACAATTGAAATGTTTACAAGTAAGGCTGAAATTGTGGATTCGCGCGGAATGGACCGTAGTCTTGCCCCCAGTGTGTGCAACAACCTACAGGGGGTTGTTTCGCATTGAACTATCTCGCATGTACGAATAAAAGATGACCGGAGAACGGACGGAGATCAGGAATGTCCTCATGATCATCTGCGCAAAGAAAAGCAGAGGAGAAAACGCAATCTGTTTCGAGCCGGCTGAGCCCATTCATTGTTTACAAAATGCTTTTGGTTGTCCCCCCCTCCTCCCCCTTCTAAAAATCGACATGGGGCACAACAACTGCACAGAAAGACGCAGCTCCATGTTGAATGATAGTAAAGCACATCCAAGATATATAGCACCGATGAAAATGCATTCAACATTTGATATTGAGTGAGTTTCGGCTTTGAGGGGGGTGCTGCTGCTGCTGCTGCTGCTGGGGTAACGTAGAGAGGGGGAGCGTTTCAGATGGAGGGAAAAAGAAAAAACGGAACAAAAGGTGCATCTAGGATATCTCTATAGTAGATTCCACCCTCCGGGCGCCCGGTTTTTTTTTTTCACCCTCGACACACAACACACTGTGCGGCACTGAATATACACACTCGTCATAGTTAAAGCCACAGTCGATAAAAGCGAGAAACGCGCGCCAAATTTCTTTGGTATCAAAACTAAACGACTCGAAAAACAACAATTTTAGCAATGATAACGATGTACGAAGTGATCCTGATTATGTTTTCATGAAACTTGGGCGAGTTAGGACCGACAAGGAGGCGGCAAAATAATGAAAAATTTCACAAATGAAAACATACCTTTGATAGTTGAATCACTTCAAATCCAGTTTGTATCGATGATAATTTGATAAAGATAAAAAAAAAATCACTAATAAACGATATTGAATTGATGAGACAAGCAAGCGAAATAGAATCCGTGTAGTCGAAGAAGTACGGTGAAACTGGGAAGAGGACTCTCTTTTCGTGATAAAGATCGACGAGCGCCCCCTGATCCTTTTGATTTGAAATTTCAAAGCGCCACCTGGGCCAACATCAGAAGTAAGACTTTCATTGGTCAATGCCTGCCCTGTGGGTGTGGCCTTGCAGGAAAAAGTCACGTGGGCAGCTCTAACCGATCAGCTGTTTCAACTTTTCGCGGCAAAAACAGGTGACTGACTGGGCGGGAAATGAAAACACAACGGGCCTATCTCGAACAAGGCGATATAAATACGACGGTGTCGATTTCAGGTGCATCTGAGAAAAGAATTTTCCGTCTAAAATTACGCACCCATTCCATTAGATACCATCTGCTTGTTGAACGGCCTAAAAACTTTGAACTAGAAACAAAAAAAAAAAAAACTATTAAATTTCAATTTTCTAATCTATCAAAGTAAAGGAGGGTCGGGGTGGCTGAAGGGAAAAGCCCGCGCGCGCTCTTTTTTCCCACTCTTCTTCCGGAAAGTGGTTACAGCAACTTTTGGACATCAACCTGTTTCGCCTGCAATCTTCGTGTTTGGGTGACCCAAATTGGGTCGTGTCGATTCATTCTCAACTTTATTTTCATTTGGACTTTGAAAATGAAATATTTAATCATTCAGCTGCACGTTTCTGCTAGGATTTTGAGTTAAATGTAGCACCTTCGTAACAAAATTACGAAAAGCGAATAGATCAGAAATGAAAACTGTTTTGTCTCAAAGAACGAAGAAGAAAAGTTTTCCCAATCTTTGCTGGTACTTGGTAGTGTTGGTTATTGGTTGCGGAAACCAACGAGTTTTTTTCTAGCACTTTTGGACACAATAAAAAGCAAGAAGAAGGCGCGCGCGGATGCCTAAGAAAGGAAAAAATAAAGGAAAGAGAAAAAAAAACAAATGAGAATTTACCCTCCAGTGAAGAAGGAAGGAGTAGGGGGTTAGTAGAAGGACTCGTTCAGGAAAGAGGGGGGGATGCTTGGACCTTCTGGACGGGGATGATGAAAAAAGAACTTTTAATTGAGAAGTGAATTTTAATGGAATGTTTCTTGCATGATCAATCAGCAGGTTCCGAGAATAATAATAACACTCTTTAACGAAGTGAGAAACGTGTGTGTCGTTTACCAGGAAATGGTGCTGGTTAGCTGCGAGCAAAACATGAAGGATGGGCAACAACAGGAGGTACGTGTCTACTTATTGCTTTTCTGTTGTCAAATGCAACAGACAAAGAAACGTCCAGTCACGCAAAAGTTGTTGTCCCAGACACGTTCAAGTATCGCTGTAGGTAGACACAATCCAAAATAGTTGATGGGTTCATTTTTCACGCTAAAAATGTCCATATGGCAACGTCATGAATGCCAAGGTCATATGCTATCCGAAAATCTAAGACAAAGGCCATCACACAAAAGAGTTGCCATCCAAACGAAGAACCGAAATGCTTCCATAAAATCCTTTTTAGGTTCTTCAGTTTTGGCTTCTCTCATTGAGTTATTGAATGATTCACAAGAGATGGTTGCGAGATAGTTTAGTAAGAACAAAAGAGTCGCATAATCCGAAACAAGAGAACGAAGACGGTCGCGCCATATTTGCCTTTGAGGCTTTGACTGACCAATCGTTGTCTTCTGGCCAGTTTATCCACGTGTATGTATATAGACAGTGTCGCTGTGTGTATCCACCTGATCTCCCTAAAGGGGACAGGTAAAATACCTGTGCTGCCCACATTTAGAAAAGAGGAAACCCAACGAGGAAAAAGAAATAAAAGAAAGGGAAATCACATGAAAGAATGAAACAGCAGCAGGTGAATGAACTTGCTTAGGGATTGGCCAGTTTCAAGTCATTAGACACGTACGGCATCGATTCATGAGAGACATTTGTATTTCTTTTTTTCTTGTTATTGTTGTGTGCGAATTTCAGAATATTAAACGAAGAAATAAAAATGTGGGAGGGAATTAGTAGAACATTGAAAGGAAATGGGCTGGGTTTAATTCCTTTCTTCTTGGTATTGTGTCGGCCTTGGCAATGCAAGTTTCAATTCATTCAGTCTTTGTCGTATTTGCTGGCTGTAGGTCGGACGTGGAAATAAATGGGACCGTACGTCAAGAACTGGACGACGGAACGGAGGAGCATCACAAAGAGAACGGTGAATTGAACGATAACATAATGAGAGAGGGAGGTGCCAATGTCTAGCCAACTGCCACGGGAGGTCACCCAGTGGAAAAACTGAACGGCCATGGCGGCAGACAGCAACAAAATCATCAGATAAACATTCTTCATTGACAATTGGTGCTGGAGCGTAACGGCCCATAGAGCCGAGGAGACGGCAATGAACGGTACAGTAATCTTCCACAGCAGGAGGCCGGCCATGGTGAACGGTGAGAAGGTGGTGACAAAACAACGGACGCTGCTCGGATCAAAACTATTCAGACTAGCCAAATTACCCAGTCCAAAGAAAGAAAGCAGTGTGAGAAAGAGGAAAAAGTAAGAGCGGCGAAGTTGAGTCCAAAAAGAATCTGAAGGCGGAATTGCCGCCTCTAACCGGATCCAGACGGCCAACGCAACGACTAGAACGACAAAGAAGATGCCTTCGTAAGACAAACTCAACAAAAGAAAAGACGGTGCCAAAGTGATGACAATCCCGATCAAACGAGGCCATAATAAGGACGGCCCTATGACAGGTAATGTCAAGGGTAAACCTAATAATAAGAGAAAATTACTAATTACAACATTGCCAAGCAACAGCGTTCGCTTAAAATAATTGCAATTCAATAAGTCTTCTTCTACTTGTAAACATGAAATTCTTACCAAGAAGAAGCCAGGAAAGAACTTGCTCCAAAATAGGAAGTCCTTGTCCTTGAACGAGACTGTCACTGACGCTATGGCGGACATAAAGCGTAATTGGTATGGCTATCGTGTAGCAAACCAGCACGGTACGATCACGATCGTGATGCATGACCAACGAGCTCCAAAATGCCATCACCGTCAACAACATTCCTCCAATGTCCCTAATGTTTCAAATTAAAACTCAGCATTATTAAAAAAATAAACCAGTCAACATGCCCAATTAGTTTAACTTACACAAGAATGGGAAAAGAATGTTTCCCTACGGGGGGGAAAACAGGAAACATGGCCAAAACGAGAAAAGCAAACATCCACAAACTCTTGAACATCTCGTGGTGTCGCCAACGGTTGGACGATCGCTGGTCCCAGTGTGGCCAAAGAGACAAAAAGATGAGTCCGACAGAGAGGAACCACCGTTGAAAAAATCCTGCCACTAGAAACTCAAGTCCACCAAGGAGAAAGACGGTCCATATAAAATGGCGGATGCGGACTAGACGGACGGTTTGGCGTAGCATTTTTCGCGACTGCCGTAAACAATACCACCACAACACCAAAGGCAGTAAATGATAGGCATAGTAAAGAAAAGGGACTCCTTCCACTGACGTCACGAGAAAAAGATTAAAACTTAAATACTATGCGATATTCCTGAATATTACAATATTTTAAAACCTGTCAAAACGATAAAGATGAAGACGGATAAGCCGAATGCGATCTGATCGATCAATCCAAACTGTTTGCCACATTTTTTTTTCGATGCCGGCGTCCGCTCTTGAATAAGGAAGACAACCAGGATAGCCGCCCATCCGATATAGGCCAGCGTAATACACATTTTCAACTGGAACTCGTCGTAACGGTAAAAATACTCCATGCCTTGGAGGCAGAGATCCATTAATTCAACACTTTGCTGGATCTATTTTGACCACGGTATAAAGATGTAATTTTAAAGAAACACAAATTTCGATGCTAAACTGAAATCTTTTTTACCGATTCGTTGTAGTATCCAGAACGAATTGAACTCTCTATCTGCTGAAGGTTATGCATAGTCACTTGATTCGATTCCAATGGCCAGAACGGCCGGAATCGCCACGAAAGACTTTGGTTTTGCTGGCGTTGAGACAGAGATTGGAAGGATCTCGTCAATTGTCTGGCATTGGTCAACGCAGCGTGAGATTTCCATAGCATATCGTCGGCTAGATAAGCTAGAGGTAACTTCCCCTTATAAAATTACGAGAATTAACTTTGTTTCTTCAATGGAACTTAAAATTTAAACATTTGTTACCACTGAATTCACCGGGAAATTGATCCCCAGCAAAGCGGCCATAAGAGGAGCGATATCAGCTTGTTCCATATCGTCCCTCTTGTTCTCCCAATGTAAAGAATCGATATGATCCGTGTTGATTCCGGCGCCCCATGCCACAATAGGGGTTTGTGTTTCTGTTGGATGACCCGCTCCATGAGATCCTAAGGGTATAATTAGAAATCCTATCGTTGTAGTTTTGACAACTTCATTTAACAAACACACGCTCACCCCAGTCAGTCATTCCATGATCCGCAGTAAAAACAAAAGCTGTTTTATTATCCTTGAAATAGCCGTTGACCAAACTTTCAATTTTACCGATCCCCTGATCCACATACCGAAGGTTATCAGTATACAAACTAAATCAAACAAAATTGAATTATAACGCTTTGGACATCTGCATGGTCTTCATCATCTTACGTAGAATGGGGCTTATTGGTGTGACCATTAGTGTCTAATCCCAAAAGGTGTACAAAAAATATCAACTGTTGCTGTTCTAACATGTTGGAGATGGTGGCATTATGTGGAGCCATTTGTATAAATCGTTCAAAATGCTCAAAAACCCATTCATCAAGTTTGTAAGCATCATGTCCAGTGAACTGCTCACTTTCTGAAGAATAAGTGAAAGTGATCACATTCCCTTTTGTTCCTGCATATGTAAACAATTTAGCATTTTGCCAAATCCTATTATCAAATCATTTGAAAAACCTTTTGAGAACATTGAAAGAATATCTGGGCTACCCCACCCAAATGTGTAACTGCTCTGATTGAAAACAGAGTCAAATTCAACTGGGTTTTCTTTCCAGCCCTTTAATGAAATATAATTTATCAAAATACTATTAAGTAAAACAGTTCCTAAAGAGGATTGGAACTATTAAACAACTAACTCTGAATACGGCAGATGGATCCTCGTACAGTCCAGCAATCATTGCTACATGTCCCGGACGGGACTCGGTTGGAACTCTAGTACTTGACAATCCCCATTTTCCTCGACTGCTTGCCACCGATCTGCAAACAGAACAAATATTTTTGAATTAACACATCACTTAAATGTTTGGCTTAAAGTTGTAGACCTGAGAAATTTGGCGTTAGGTTCTCGATCATTTCCATAGCTGAGAAAGGTATCAAATCTCAATCCGTCCGCTGAGAAAAGTACTAATCGTTTAGCCGGTGCCGGAATCGGGTTGGCAGATGGAGACATTCCCTTCACGATCGGTGAATGAAAATGAATATCAAATACTGAAAGGAGAAAGACTATTTGTACACAAACTGCACTAAAAATAATCCACATTTTGGGGTGTTATTATATTTGGTTTACAACATTGTTGAAAATAAATAATATATTTTGTGTGTGTCAGCTGTGGCTGAGTTTCACGGAACGCAAACACACAGTTTTTTCTACTGCTGTCACGACACCGATGCCGTAAACAATGTATAATATAGGACTACAGACATTTCCTAATTTTGTTCAATAAATTGCGTTTACAATATACGTGGAACTATCATTTCGGCTTTTGATTTTCTTTTCACGTCAGTTTTTTTTTACTGAAAATGAAAGCGGGAAAAGAAATATTGGCATGGTGTTGTCATGACAACCAGCAGTCGCTCCCAAAGCTGAATCGAGTTTACGTTTTTCTCTTCTTCTCTAGAAGACGTGACGTTTGATTATTCACACACCACAAGGCTCTGTTTTACAGTGTTAAGATGTCAGAGTAAGTTTTCGATATAATTAGTCATTCGATGGTAAAAATCATAAAATGAGGAGTAAGTGCATTTCTAATACGTAGCCGTTTTCATCCAGTGATAGAGAGTATGCCATCATTAACCAGAGGTTGGTGGAGAAAGGTGACAAGGAAAGGTATTGTCTTTCAACTTGTTTACTGTAATAGATTTTAAGCCAAAATAGTGCAACAAAAAATTGGTTGAGTTGAAGCAAGTTGAATGGTTTAAGCTTTTTAATGCTAATGCAGTGAAGCCCAATGATGAAGGTCATAATCGTTACATCCTGACACATTTTTTTTTTTTCATAATATAATTTCTGAGTAAACATTCTTGGTTTTAACCATTAAAAGAGTTTGGGTTGCAAAGGACATGGTTGTGGCTTGATGTGAGCTTTTCTCTCTAACAGCACGACACAGAATTTGTTTGTGTTTCAAGGCTGCTACTTAAACTGGTAACAGCCCAATTGAATGCAGGCATAATTACATGGATATAATCTTAGCCAGCATATTTATCAAATATAATTAATGTCTTGTATATATTGACAGATTGAGAGCTATATTGCGTGAGCAGTTGATCAAATCTGGTTGGCGAGACGCTTTAAAATTGGAATGCCGTCGAGTCGTGCAAGAGCAAGGTCTTGACAACATCAGCGTGGACGAAATAATTAAACAAGTAACGCCACACGCCCGTGGTAAGTCCCAACAATATTTTTTTTATCGGCGTGGAACCCGGTCTAAATGTCTCTGTTTCACGCAGCCACGATTCCCAGTGACGTCAAGCAAGACTTGCTGAATCGCATCAAAGAGATCGTGCAGAATGAATCTGATTCCTTTTAACGATAATAAGTTTGGATTGTGTATTTTGCTTATAATGTTTTTTTCTAAAAAAAAAAAAAGAAAAAAAGAAAAAGAAATTGAATAAAATGCTCGTGTCCCATTTTTAAGAAAACAGATAATAGTCCATAGTCTGCAGGAAAGCGGCGAATGCGGGTTGGTCGCCTTGGTAACAGATCGTAGCGTGAAACGGTTGTCGAATTCTCACGAGTCGATAGGGTGGAGGGAGACGCGTGAGGACGTTCGATGACGGATCATCCCGAAGAAGGAATGGTGCTTGTACTGCCGCTCGTTGCATTCATTCACACGCATCAGCATGTCTGTATAAATACGCACATCAGACTACATCATTCGCAGGTAATAAGAAGTGGGGTGTTGGACTAGTAGTCTGCAGTCTGAGCAAGTAGTGAAAGGGAAATAAGTAAAAGGAAAAAGCGCATCTGCTTTGGGCTCGTTTCTTTTCTCGTTGGCGCATTGGAGAGAAATGGCGATGGCAGGTGTCGTCATTCACTTGAGAAAAGAACCAGACGTCGTAACAAGCCCGAGAAATAAGAACAAAATTGGAATGACGACGACAAGATGGAACAAATCACAAAAAAATGGAATTAGAAAAAAACGGGGGGCAAATGACAATATCAGCTGTCAAAACTACTGGGGAACAGCAGATGGCGTCTCGTTTATTGATAAGAAAGAGAAAAAAAAAAAAATTCGTTGCAGGCAGACACACGGACAACTGTGTGTGTGTGTGTGTGTGTGTGTGTAGATGAAGAAGAAAAGAAAATGGGAAACACCTGGAACGGGCTTGTGGCGCAGTAGTTGAAGCATCTGACCCATTTGTGTTTGAATTGTGTGTGTATGTGCACGCGCTTCTGATACAATTGTGAAACGATTGTATAGATTCAACGACGATTAAGAGGGTGACAATGATAGGGGGAAACGAGGGGGGCAGGTGGCCATGCAACCACTTTCCAGTTTTGTTTGGCCCGCTGCTGCCTGTAACCCATACACGTTACAATAGGCAGCAGTTCGAGTGTATGTCATCTTTTTCTTAATCCAACATTGGAGGGGAAATTCCGCATCAACATCTGTCGCCTTATTTTTCGACCCTCTTTTTCGGTCGGTTTGAACCCCATTTTTTTGCCACTCTGATCATCAGTTTGTGTTGGTATTAGCTTGTGAACGGAGGTGTCCTGCTATTCGGTGGTCCGCCTATCAATGTTTTTGTCAGTGCATCCACATTTGCATCAAGCCATCCGAATGAAGGTAAAGGAATAAAAAGAAAACAGAAGTCAAATTAAAAGGCAAAAAATTCGTCTCTGACTGTGTGCGTGTGTGTGTGTGTAAGCTGCGGATGTTGTTGAACGGAGCGGTCGGGTGTCAACGACACTAGTTACACGGCGTGGTGATGGCGTGTTCATAATGAAAAAGACGAGCGCGAATAGAAGGCCGTTTCGTCTGAAAACGAAAAATAAATAATAAAGTAGAGGGGGAAAGGAAAAAAAAAAATTGAAAGGATCGAGAGAAAAACGTCTTGATGGTTCCAGACTGTGTTGAAGGAGCTATTAGGACTGCAACCGAGTTTTGGTGTTAGCTGGCCAGTTTTTCCTTTGGCCAGATAGCGTTGCCTCTGCGTGTTGAGACGTTTTCGAGTAGTCTTTCTGTCACAAACAGATGCCGTGTTTGCCGCTGCTGCTGCGTGAGCTTTCTGAAGAGCGTTCACCACCACTGTTGAACTGTCTTGAGCACTCGGTCGTCACCTTTTTTTATTTTTTACCCCCACTTTTTTCTCTGTTTTTCTTTTTATCCATCTTTCGTTCAAATCTCCTAGACACTTTTTCTTTTTTCTTCTTTTCCTTTGGCTCGTGAATTGCTCTTTGGCTCTGTCTGTGATTGACACACGTTAAGAATTTCCAGCGGCCATGGTTCCTAGTCGGACGATGTGATTCATTTTTAAGACAATTTCTGCTCCCGTGTGTTTGTTCCCCCTCCATTTCTACGAAATTGTGTGTGTAAATGGTCAACATTTCTCTGACCATATCCTCCTATTATAAGAATAGAGCGTACTGTATCTATAATAATAGCGATGATAAGCTGTTGTGTTGTTGGATCGTGAACCGCGTGCCTAGCGGGATGGGGTTGGCTGGAGAACTCGACACAGTTCATCCAGGTGCGATCCGGCTGAGAACGAAGGCATCTGCCGACCGGTGTAGATATGCTATGATCCCCCTCCCCGCTTCTATACTATGACCACTAGATTCTTTAGTTCCCTGCACAAGCGTTTATAGATACGTACGTATTATATGGTGAGCATATTAGACGCATAGATACCCTACATCCAACTACGTCTGTTAGGCAACTACTACTTGCTATCCAAGCATAGAAAACAGTATAATAGAGAAGACCAAGTCATACACGTCAGCAGACTTGGTCAGCTATTGGACCATATATCCATGGCGATTTTTGTTGAGCGTAGCTTCAATCAGACGAGATATTGCTCGTAGCGTGACAGAACAAAAAAAAATTGGACAAAATGAATGCATCCCAAAGTACTTAAAATTCTTTCACGCGGATTGCACGTCCTCCTGGATTTTTCGGCTGAGCAATGATGCTTCAAAACGCTGCGAGTAGTTGTCGCGTGAATCGATTGCAACGATAACAAACACACAGCAGCAAGTTGTGATGTGATATGACACGTGTGGATTGTCCCACATTAGGATTTTGCCCTTTTTCTTTCGTTTCGTTTCGTTTTTTTTCCCCCCTTCAACGCAAACCAATGGGCGAAAAGCGGAACTGCTGAGCCCTGTCTTGTATAGCATAACCATGTGATGGGGAATGGGGAAGGAGCCGCTTTCACATCGTCTTTTCCGTGAGAAATAGAATCGAGCAGAGCAGCAAGCAGCCCCGCAGGAAGAAGAAGATTTAGGCGGATGTCGTCCATGTTTTTCGCTGCTGCCGTTCACGTGCTGTTTGTTGTGTCCCAACTTCTCACGCCACAGTCTTTTCTTGTACGCTACCAAAGCTGCAGCAACAGCGATCTTTTCCCGATAAAGAGGATAGACAGTTGCGCCTCTCGCTCAAAAAAAATGATAGTTATTGGCTTATACTTGGATGCAATAAAAATTAACTCATAACACGAGGCTTTGTTCTTTTGGAGCAAAGCTGCTGCAATTCAATTTCACGACGTGCTCAACAAAGATCTAACAACGAAGAGCATCTCCATTTACTGCGACAGGGTTAAGGATTATACATGGAAGATGGGGGATTATAGACTGGACTTGGATACAAATCGCTGGCCGTGAGTATGGGCTACTATTATACAAAGAGATGGGAGGGGCAACACACAAAAAAGAAAGAAAAACGAGGAGAAGAAGCGCAGCTGTGCGCGGATTTTTTTCTTCTTCTTCTCCTCCGGCGCGGATATATCCCCGTGATGTCTGCAGCGTCTGGATATGTCAGTTCACACAAGCTTGCCCTATATCTCTTAGGTAAGTCTATAAGTTTGTGTGATGTGGATATGTGAGAGAGCGGGTGAAACTGCAATAGCAGCGAAACACCTTGAAGGCGACCGCGGCCAAAGTTGTTTCTCTCTCATTCGTGACGGGCTGGCGACGATGGGCGACGACAGTTGGCACCTGGTAACGTCCGTCCCCGTTGACAAGACGCCGACAGCCGCGTCCGTCGCGCCAATGCGGGGAAATACACGCTGGATATGCCCTGGATCATATGGTCCCTTCGTTCAACCCCCGGAAAAAAACAAAAGCCTAGAATCCAATTGGTTTATTTGGTGCTCTATAGCTGTTCATGTGTTTTGACTTTGCCCGTATCGATCCTACGTTCTCGAACGAATCAATCAAGATGAATACGTCAGTCAAGCCCCTCTTTCTCAAAAAATAGTTGCGTTTCGTGAACTTGAGCGAAATGAACCGCCGATGAAAATCATTGGCAATAGGCGTCTGTCGATTCATTGTAATAACACGTCATTTGTGAAGGAACATGCGATGAGAAACCCATTTTCGCCTTGTGCTGCTATTCCGCGTTTGACTTGCTGCGCGCGCGCGCAATTCCCTCCTCCTCCTCCTCCACTCTTGAGCATTTCTCTTGAGAGAGGGCAACTTGAAAAAAGAAAAAAAGGAAAAAAAAGGTTATAGAGGCTTATTGGTGCCAAGCCCAGCAGTTGCTCTTCGACCGTCCGTTGGTAGCGACGTTCGTTTTTAACTTTGAGCTTTTTGAAACAATTTCTCATTGCGACGTTCGAAAATTGGATATTTTTCCATCAGACTTGTACAAGTACATTTCGTCCTTTCTAAAAAGGTAAGCTCTACGTATGGGTGCGACAACATAAGTCGATATCTATCCATTTTAGAAATGTTATATGCACAGCAGTAAAAGACCCCGTTTCATCGGCCCCAATAGACAGTGGGAAAAAAGAAGCCAGTAGAGCAGAGGTCTCAGATGCGGGTCGGCCTCAAAAATAAAAGAACCTATTGCTTTTCTATTTCTTTGCCAGCACAACTAGATTTCCCTCTCGTTTTGTGTGCATGTGTGTGTGTGTGTGTTATGCCTCGTCTGTCCGTCTCCATATGGGATGTCAGCATGTGTTTGCGCTGAGCGCATGTGGCGGATGAATGGCGCAGCTCGGTCGCAACAGCTGGGCCGCCACCAAACCTCCTCCCCTCCCAGTCCTTTTTTTCCTACCCCGTCCTTTTTAGAAACAGCGAGTGTAGTAGTAGTATCTGGCATATCGCACATGTGTTACCTACACACCGCAGCAGACAGGAGCAGCAGCTTATTAGTACTAGACTCGTATAAAAAAAAGGTTTACAAATAAAAATTTACACTTCATTGCGCGCACGGAACGTTTTTGACTGCGGCCCATTTGCTTTGTTGCGTTTGCGTTTGCGTTTCATCGCCATTCATTCGCACAACGCCATTCTTAAATGTCAATCTATTTCTCATTTGATTGCCTTCTTCGACAGCAAGTCACGAAAAAGCTGAACATGCCCGACGAGAACTTATCGCCGCAAAGCCAAGACGAGTCCATTGGCGGTGAAAAAGAGGAGGAAGCGGAGGCGAGGAGGAACGTCAGCCGCGGAGGATATTCTCCGCACAGCACAACAACGACGGGGACGACTCCACCCAGTCGTAAGAGACATCAAACACCCAAAGACGAACAAGACCAAGACGAAGAAATGGCTGATGCACATGCCGGAGAATCAACCGACGTCGATCCTTTGATGGCCGATCAAACGACGACGACGACGACGCCCTTGAAACAAGTTTTAGTGGCTACTCTAAAACTGTCGAGTTCCATTTCACGTCAGCATTCCGACAGGGCGTTGCAAATCGTCACTGATCTTTTGGTGAGTCCACATTCAACTGTTCTCCATCTGTTGTAAGCGAATGCGAGTCTGCTGTTATTACAAAGACGGACAGACTTTTATCGAACGAAATGACATCAAAGCGTGAGACTACAAGTCGTGAACACGCAGTCGGTCCATTTGCTCGGACACTTACTCACGTTGAAGAAAGGCGACCAATGTGCCTGTTCCACATCGTTATCTGCTGACTGTCGTCGATTCGGAACGGACAGCCTCGCGTCGCCGTGCAAGAGTCGTAGATGAGAACAGGACGGCCAACAGCTGCGTTCATCCGGCCGCAACTCGGGGCAGTCTTTTTCATTGGCGGCTTGTGCTAGCTGTGCTGCTCATTCACGCCATGTATCCTCTATGGCTTTTCACGGCCGTTTCGACTTGTACGTATATAGGCCCATATAGACCGGCCCCCCGACCGTGACCGTTAGACCAACGGGCACTAACCGACCCAGACGTCTACAATCTAATACCCTCCTTCCACCCTATACCAACTATACTATATGTGTGTGTGTCCACACACACACACACACAGACGCACGGCAATGCCCCCCCTTAAAAAAAAAGAGAAGAGAGGGATGGCTGTGAGAGATGCTATATCAGCATCAGGAGTTTTTGGAAGCAGCGGTGACGTGCTAAGAACATCTGTTTCGCAAACCAACTTTTTCTCTAGAGAGGAGGGCGACGTGACAGCAGCAGAGAAACGTACCGAACTGTTATTCTTCTTTTTTTTAACCGAGGGTTCGCTTGTTTGTTTGTTCGGGATTTATATTCCGGCTGTTCTGTGTTGAATATGTCACCAGTCCAGCTCATTTTTTATTATTTTAAACCTTTGGTCACCAGATTGGAGTGATAGACTCGAGCGAGTTTCAGCAACGTGTGAGTGAAACTGTTCACTTGTCTTTTCGATCCTTCGTCCCGCCTCTGCTCGATAGACAATTGAATGGATTACGAAGAGAATTGGCTGCCAGACTTCATCCTGCCCGTCTGCTAGCCCAGCAAACCACTGCAAGTCAGGTAAAATTACATGAGTTTCTCCGAGACTGCGTGAATGTTTGCAAAAAGTGTTGCATCTAAACGTTCGATTCCTTTTGTTGCCGTTGTTGTCTAGACGACGAAAGAGCATGTGAAAGCCCTGCTGTTGCTCGACAGTCAGCTGCAGTCTCTTCATCAAGATTCAACGTCTGAATCGTCCTCGTCGTCGTCTACATCACAACAACAGCTCAGCGTTTGGCAGGTGTTCCGACCAGGTGCAGCAGAGGCCCAAGCAGGAAGCCATCCTGCGGGAAGTGAAACGGCTGCTGCGGCTGATCAATCGGTCACAGAGGCCACACAACTGGTGCACCAGCAAAACGGCACTACGAGAAAACGTCGTGCTTCGGCCAGGTATTTACTCTTTTATTTCGATTCCAACAAGGTCTGTAACCGTCCCGATGTGACTACACGTACCCATTTTAGTACGTTGGCGTTAGGCTATAGCGACGTTTTGAATAGTTGATGACGTAAGGGCCTGAACGTTCATTATTGATGAGACAGTTGCTGCCGGCAGTCTTGACTTTGTGTTGAGGTTTGCATTAAATATAGAAAGCCAATCGCGGGCCAATTGGAATCGTCCGCAATCATTGTCGGTCAAAGGGAATCTCTCATTTCTATTATACAGTTGAGATATGAATCGTAAATGAAGCAACGACTGGCGTTTGTTGTTGACAATTTCCCAATTTCGTTTGGTTTATTTCCAGTTTGATAGAGAATAGCGGCGGAGGAGACGACGTGGTGGAAGAGACGAGAAAAAGAGTGGCCCTGTATTCCACTCATCCGCCCGTTTGGATGCCGCCCAAAGAGAACGGAAGCCAACACCAACATCCAATGGCATCGGTTGCTGTTGGAGGCCCACGTGAAATGTCTTCGACCAAAATGCTGTCGGCTTCTTGTTATCCTTCGAACCCGATGGCGTCCTTTCAATCGCAACAAGGCGACGAAGAATGGGCCAACATCCACACGGTTCGATTTCCTTCTTTCAAAAACCATAGCCCCCCCCTCCTATAGATGAATTGCTAACACACACGTTTCACGTTGCAGATGTTGAACTGTATCCTGTCGATGGTGGAAAAAACGAGACGCGCGCTGGGCATTTTGCAACATCGGGCCAGCAACGACAATCAAGTGCAACAACAAAAAAGAAGAGACTCGTCCACGTCTCTTCATCATCAGCAGCAAGTGACGTACGAAGCGTCGGAATTGCGTCGTCAGGCAGGTGAATTGATCGCCCAAACACTGAAGGCGACAGAAGATCGCGTCAATCAAGTCAAACGCAAAGCAGAGGAGGCCGTTCACGATGTCAGACGGGCAGCTATGATCGAATTGCAAAGGGCACTTTCAGCCGAGCGACTTCGAGCAGAACGATTGGCCGCTGAAGCCCGTCGTCAGGGCGCTGAAGAAGCGCTTTCGGCCTTGGGCCAGCACGCCATGATGGGCAGTGGTCATCATCCAACGTCGCCAGCTAATAAGGAATTGTGCTGGAACTGTGGACGACGAGCTAACGAGACGTGCAGTGGTTGCAACGTGGCTCGTTATTGCTCGACATTTTGCCAGCACAAACATTGGGAAGTTCATCACAAGATTTGCGGTCGAGTCTCTCAAGTGATGCTGGCCGCCGCTGCTCCTTCATCATCGATCGAGCATCAAAGCGAATCAGGTAGTCCGTCGTCTTCATCGCAGCAACGCTCCGGCCATCGCAACAATTCAAAGACGCCAAGTCCCGTGCAGCAGCAGACATCCAGTTCGGCATCGTTTGTCCATTGAAAATTGAATCCTAAAATGTCGGCATTGTACGTGCGTCTGCGATGATTGTCACTATGTCATATGCATTAGATATCGCAACGTTTTGATAGATAGCTAGTCAGAATTTACCTAAACCACTGTGCGTACTACTACTACGTGCTGGCGGAGAAATCCCTACCAGGAACCTATATTTGATATTATTGTGTAATATGGTAAACCTAAACCTAACGATTGACTTGTATTCGACGATCTCACCTTTCTATTTTTTTGTTCTATGGCGCACTCTCGTTGTTACCTCCTAAAATCAGCCTCTCTTTTTTTTTTTAATTCTGAATCACACATCAATTACTTCTCTGGTCAGTATCACTTAATTGCTAATTCTATGCTGCGCTTGGATATCCAATCATGTGTTTCCTATACCCGTTTGAAACAAGTCGAGTTCCTAGTCATTGCTCTGACGTCACATGTAGAACGTCCTTTTTTTAAAACTAGCTTTTTTATTCGAAATCGTCAATGTGTAATCAAACATATAATTACGCGACGAATGTTATCGTCTTCTCCCGTTCTATGGACGTCTATACGTATGTGTACCGACTGCAGAAAATAATCAAACTTGATCATTCGTCTACTCGTTCACATCTTGTACAGTACGTCTCAAATCAATGGCATGGTAAATGAAAGTCTAAACCTAAATTCATCGGTGAAACATCGAGAGTTTATTGATTTTGCACATCAGGGTACAACAAGAATTGAATGTTTCAATAGTCGAAAGGAAATGGTTTCTAGACGGTCATGTGCGACGTTTCTTCTTTACGATTTTCAGCCAGCGGATCGTATTCGTGTTGGATGAGACTCGGAGAGTCGACCGTGTCCGATTCTTCGTCGTCGACGTCGTCATCGATGCAACCAAACAATCGACGCAAGAGCGCAAATTTTGGGCAATGAAATCGCACGAATGCGTGGATCAAATACAAAGCGTACAAGATGGCGACGCAAAGGGGCGCCAGGAAAGTGGACTCCACCAAATGCCGGACTGTGTTTGGACCCAACTGAATGATCCGATAACCAAGCAAAACTAAAGGAGAGAAGATGACCAAAGTCAACGCCATATTGACTGGTTGTCTGTGTAATTCGGGACTTGTTTGGCTGACGGCGTACATGTCCATCATGGCCGCCCTGTCGCTCAAGAATCTAACAATGGAGCAGATCCACGAGATGACGCCCAGAACGGGAAAGATGATGAAGATGAGCATCGTTAGTCCGAAATTGGTGGTAAGTTCAGCGTAATTGCTGGTAAAGTCAAAGGAGAGACGATAGTTTTGTCTCCAGACCGCGTGTTCCGCTTCTGATTGGGAGGTGATCCACTTCAACAGGTAAGAGATGAGAAATTCTAGTCTCGCGTGATTCATCAGCACTCCGCTGGCCGTGTTGACAATGATGGCACAGCTCAGGAAACTGCCGTGCTCTGGGAAAAAGAGGCATTTCCAGCGAATGTCCCTGATGTGAAACTGGCCAGAAAACACCAACGGAAGCGGTTTCATGGCCATCATTCGGATTAAATAAAGAACGGCTGATAAATGACAAATGGAATGCAACTTACCCAACTCGATGCTGGACAGAGTCGTCTGGTGTCTGTATTGGCCAATTTTGGTTACAAAGTTAGTCAGTCTGCGGGTGAAGAAAGAGGCCAGACTTGGTAAGATGAGCAATTGCCAAGTCAAGGAAATTTCGTCCGATCCTTGTCCTACCAACTGGAAGGATTGCACGATGTATCCGGGTGCGGCCATGACGACAATGTAACCAAAATAAATGACCATCATTGCCAAAGAGATGGCTAGTTTCTTCCACAAAGGACGCCTTTGCTGCAATTTGGGCCAATTGATTTGCGAGCCGGGTGGGGCATATCCGATGGTCCACATGGAGGGCCGGAATTCTCGATCGCCTCCTTCCTTTTCCTTTCCAAACCAAGTAGATCGCTGCAGTCGTTTCACACCACTTTTGGTTGCCTTGGCTTCAGTTGGACAGTCGAAACCGATGAAGGCTAGTCCGACAAATTTCAAGTTATTCATCATGTCGTCTCGTTTGGCCAAAAGAGTCTTTTCCATTTGACTGTAGAATTGCAAAGCGTCATCGCTGCCTGGGCTCCTTTCATCCGTTCCAGCTGCCTCCTTGGTGGAAAAGCATTCCCAAAAGCGATTTTGTATCTGTTGAGGTCCCGTGGTTAGCAAAGTGCGTTTGATTTCCCGCAACCATTTCAAGTTTTCTTTCACCGGCCATAGTCTGTTGAGATCGTAAACGAAATGAATGTTTTCGCGACCGATTCCCTTCGAGTCAAACCTGTTCTTCAAGTAATCAAACAGCGAATCGACCGTGACGCTAAGCGGAAGTCCACCGATCATCAGCCAGCGGCGATTGCAAACTCTGTCCGGAATGCTGGGACTAGCAAATGACCTGATGCCGCGATGTCGTCCGTGCTTGTACATCTCCCGATCCAAAATGACCAGCACCGCCAGGCAAAACACACAGTGGATCCCATTAACCCCAATGTTATAAAGCGTCGTTGAATTCAGGTTTTTGACAAGTCCCTGCTTATCGCCATAACGATGGACGACTATAAGAACAATGCTGATGATCAGTATCCACGTATAAGCAATCATTTGCCGAACCTGGAACCACAGGTATGTTGCCCCATCTTTACCGACCAGCTCTTCGTCGATGGATAGGCCCCAGCTGCTGGAACGCGTGGTGCATGGTTCAACCTGTCCGTCGAAACGTCGGGTTAGAAATCGCCAACGAAATTTCCAACGGAGGAAGTGAATAACTGCAAAGGAGAAGAGTAAAACAATAGACCAGTAAACGACGTTGAACGCAATGCCACCTTCCCAGATGAGGAATTCGTTGAACCAGGTGTGAGAAGTAACTTGAACGAAATTAAAGTCGTAAACGTCCTGGTTGTTGCATTGCGAAGTATTTAAGCTTGAATACGGATCGCTGAGGAGTCTCGTATTCACACTCATTCTCCTTTGCTGTGTGTGTGATCCAATAAGTCGGGATTTGACAATTATACGGACAGTTCCCGTACCTACGTTTTCCTAAGCCTATTGGCGAATGTCAATTAGGTCGCATTCTCTTCGCTCCACGACTACGCCTTCAGCTAGTCAACACGCTACAAGTTTCAAGCAAACTTAAAAATTATTGCAAACCTTGTTCAAACAAAGTTTTCATTTTACCAAATCCCTTTTCAGGGGATTGAATTGATAAGTGACTGAGCCGTTTTCGACTGCACCAACAGACAAGATGCGTAACCTTAAACCAACTGAATGACAAACGTAACACTTGACATCCTCTCAGATGAATTGTCCACGCTGTATTAGAAAACCGTTGAATAATAATTTGAATTAAGATTTCGTTTTCTTCTTTTTCTTGACTCGATCGGAAGTTTCGCCATCATCTATCCAAATAAACTAATGAAATTCTATCCGTAGACTGGTGGTATTACACATAAGCTCACCCATAATAGGATCGACAATGTCTGCAAACAGTTTCCTCTTTTTACTCTCCTTATCTTGCATCGTCTTCCAGTCGCCCTTTTGTTTCTTCAGAAGCGGCAGAGCGTATTTTCCAAAAATGATGCGACCAAAGAAATCGCCTTGCAGCGCCGTCTCTTTCTGTAAAAGTTCTTCTCCAATCAACTGTCGCGTTTTCACTGAACTAGCTTGCCAAATAGCATCTAACGACCGCGAACCAAATTTGGATGAGGCTAACGAACAAAAGCATCCTTGCAACTTTTGGAAGAGTTTGTCGTGGCTCTTTTCACCCACAAATTCAGCGCTAAAGAAAGCGTCCATGATCCGACTACCGAATGAGTCATTCAACAAGTCTCTCAGCTGACTCGTGTCCATCTCCAACAGACTTTGCACGATTTTTATGGGTTTGCCAAAGTGCAGCAATGACTGCACAATCTGCGATCCAATGATGTGGCACTTGAAAGCAGGTTGGTCATCGGCCGGCTGCTCAGCCACTTCGTAAGTGATGAGGCGAGACACCAATGGCACAATTTTTATCTGGCGGATTTCAGGTGTGAAGCAGTGGAACGTTTCCATCAAACTCTATGTGAAGAAAGGAAATACTAGTATTACGTTGCGGTGTCAGAGCAAATGATAAGCCCTATTTACCTGCAAAAACTTGGCTTGGAGAGTCGATAGGCGTTTGCACGCGTTTGCTAGACCCAGGACAACAGTACCGCATCCAGCGGCGAATATGTCTTCCATTGCTGGGGCCAATTCTTCAAATATTTCTGCAAACTGTACGATAGGAACATGCGTCAAGCTAAAGCCCTTCAATGTACAATCAACTTGAAAACGATCATACCACTTCTTTATCTTTGACGGCTTCCAGTAACTTCACGACCGAGAATTTTAGGTCAAAATTCTCTGCCAATGCTTTCAGCCGGCCTTTAAAGTGGGTCTGGTAAAGCTGCCGGAAGATTTCATCGTCGCTAACAGCCACACAGGCTTCTAGGGTGTGAACGACAGCCGAGCTGGAAAACATGTCATCCGGCTGAATAGCCGATAAAATGTCTTTGACGAGAAAGACGAGTAGTTTCTTACAAAGGTCAGGTGCAGTCTTGTTCAAGCAAAACAAGACCGTTTGGATCACAGCAGAGGAATCCTGGGAACGCACCATGTCTAATCAATTGTAGAACTTTCTCTTTACAAAAATAAATTAAAAGAGCAATTGGCTATAATGATTACCATGCAGTTGGGGCCAGCTAGCAAACCGTTCACCGAAATCACGTAGCATAGTGACGAATTCAGCAGACTCGTATTTTGGAATCCCGTCGGAAGATGCGGTATGATCAATGTGTCTTCTGGAACGGTAGCTTTTCATCAGCAACGTGTCCAGTTCAACGCCACTGAGGCATTCCAATGATGTTCGTAGTATATGGCTAGCATAGATGTCTGAGATAAATTCCTCCACATTGTTGAAAGCATAGCGACTGGCTGAAGAAAGCCATTTGAGACAGAAAGCAGAATGTTGATCCATGCCGTCATCTGGATTTGTTTTGGATATTTTCTCCAGACAAATTCTCATGACCTATGAAGAAGAAATCAGAGGTGATTAAAAGCTAGTGGCCATTTTAAGTGGCTAAAAAGAAAGTGTTGCATACTTTTTCCAAGACATGGCTGGCATAAGGGTCTGTGCAGATGATTCTCATGTTTTGCAGCAACAAGTCAGCAAAGAACTCCAGAGTTTCATTCTTGGCGAGTGGTAGAAGCTTCTCCATTACTTTGGACACTACTTGATTACAAATCAGGTCCATTTCTTTTCCTGCGGTCTGCTCGAACACGTTAACGACAAACATATCTGCATTGGAAAAACATTAGCTCGTTCATTTAAAAAAATTATAATAATAAACACGAAAACCCAACAAACCTTTTTCTTCTTCGTCTTCAAACTCTTCGTTGAGCCGTTCCATAACACGAACGAAATAATTGTAGGTTTCCTCGTCCACATTTTTTCCTCTGCCGTACAATCCTTTCCGACCGTATTTTCGAGCCTTCACAAGGAAAGAATGCTTTTTTTTTACACGTCCTCCGCGACCACCTCTTGAATATCTGGACGCCATGCTGGAATTTTAGCTGCTGCTGCAGTGCTGTTTGACTTTTCCCTGTCGTCTGCTTCAAAAAGTAACCCAAATCAAGAAGCCTCTTCTACCTCGCGTGAAAAATGCAAATTCAGCAAATCCCATTTCGGCATTTGTTGATTGTTGTTCTAGTCTAGACATTTATCAAGAGAAGCGTAGAACAAGGGCAGTGGAACCATTCATCATTTGGTTTTGTGCAACGTGAAGAACTTTCCAATCAATAGTTTCTTTGTGCTTGGCTGCGGTGACGGTGAGGTCGTACAGTATATTTCAACAACTTTGTACACGACAGACGAGTGTTCAAGCAGATTTACAACTTTTAACCAACCAAGCAGTGACCAAAGAGTTGACAACTTAACGTAGAAAACGTGGAAAAGACGTAGAACGATAGCAAGTCTGGGAACTAAAAATGGTGTCCTTTCGTGCCCTTCTTCTTGGAAATTCGTGAGAGAAAAAAGGTAGGACACTTGTTCAGTTGCCCACCCTTTGCGTAGTCTACATGGGGAAGGGTACGTTAAGCATACTGATTTCGTACCTATCCTTCACCACCGTTTCTTTCTCTTTTTTTCTTACTTTATTCATATTTTTTACTTTTAGTTTCTCAACCCTTGGGGGAAATATGAACCTAACCTGTACTGTACGTCGTAACTTTGAAAGAGGCGTGTAATTTTAAGTAAAAGGGCAGGTCTTCTGTCACTTTGCCTGCACTTTAATGGATCACATCTTTTAAAACATACCCCTTGATCTGCAGATCGTGTTCATTGATCAGTACGTCAACTCCCAAAGATCTTTGCATTTATGGAAACATTTTTAGAAATATTTTTGTTCTGCAGATTCTAAAAAGTCAATGTCTACGCGTCAAGTCACTGAACGGTTCAAACGTGATGTAGGTGGTAGTTTTTGAACAACTAGCCACGAAAGTGATTCGACTTATTTTACATGCAAATTGAAACACGTACGAGCAAACGACATTGAAGTCAAAATCGATTTTGCCTATTTGTTGGACGGTTTTCTTTTCTCTTTCATGGGGCGTTGTATTGTTAAGTCTATCATCAGCAGGGTCTTTTACTCCCACCATTTATGGCTGTGGACACCTCTAGCCTATAAGTTTAGGTGAAATCCAAATATTGAAACCTATTTATTTTTCGCTTTTTTCGTGTAGCACCAATATTCTAAAACATCAGTAAAGTTTGAAATCGGGGTATAAGGGACGATGTCAAGGGACAAACATTTCACCTGAGCTCAGCTCTGATCATTGTGCTTGTCGGTTTTATGACGCATGTAAATTATACCTTGGCAGGGGCTGCTGGGGCGGCCGGAGCGACGTAAGGAATGTAGGGAGCAGCATATGGATAGGAGTTGTAACCATAGGGATAAGCTGCGTAATAAGGAGAGACTACATTCTTGATTCCGGCAGTGTAGGCAGCTGGGTAAGCGGTGTAGGTGGAGGGATAGCCGGCGTAGGCGAGGTAGGGGTAACTTTGAACTGCGGTGTAGCCAGGGGTCCTATAGGTGTACCATTTGGGGTAAACACCGTGAATGCTGTAGTATTGCTCAGCAGCTTCTTGGTCCTGAGCCTCCATGGACACAACACAAGCAGCCAAAGCCACCAAAACCAAAAGAGTCTACGGCATTACAGCAATTAGAAATCGTAGATCAGTAACTTATCAGCTATAGTTATTTTAAAAGATTGAATACCATGGATTTGTACATGATGAGAGTAGAAGAGGAGAGAGCTGTTGTGTTTCTTGGCGTTCAAGTGAGTCTTTGTACTGTCTAGCTTCTTCAATTTATACCCCCCGAAATCGCTCATTAAGGCTTTATTCAATTCAGTAACAACCACACCCAGTATCTCATCCCGTCTATAAATATGTAACATGTTTAACCAGTTTTGTTTGTTTGTTTTTAACTTGCGCTGTTTGCCACACGGCAGGTTACGTGACATTGGGAGTTGTTCTATTGGAAGATGACGAAAGATTCCCACCCTTCCTAGAGGTGATGGCATTGGCCTTGAAATAAAAGAACATTTAACTGTCTTTATTGCCATTGTCACATTAAAAGAGTTTGTTCTAGAGGACGATCAATTCTGTGCCGAAAAGTACTGTCAAGTTTCATGCATAATTACGTTTGATGGCAGGGATTTTGTTTCAGCAAGGCCCTTGATACTTGGGTGGCATCATTTTTCTTTTCTTTTATTTTACTTGATTACTGATTAAAGTTTTTTTGTTTAGTGGTTCTACTCTCGGTTTCTTTATATTCCATTCGTTCGTTTTGTATATTCCATTCGTTCGTTTTGTATATTTCATCCTCCGATAGATCCACATCGAAGCCACGCAGGTGGTATCTTAAGTGCTATTGATCCTATAGCAATGAAATGATTTCATCTATAGAAAGTTGTTGCGCATTTTGTATTTGCTTTCGACTAGACCAGTTGACTAGTTTTATTGAAATTGTAAACATTTATTGGGCCGTAGAGATAATGTGGTTTATGTGCCTTCCGTAAGGGTACATTGGACAAATACATACACGAATTGGATCACTTTAAGCGCAGAAGACGATCGAATGATTGAATAGCAACAAGTGAAAAGGCTAGGGAATGAGAAGTTAAGGCAGAGACGGAGAGAATGAGAGCAATCTTTTCCAGTTTTTCGCATTGACTACTTGGAGAAAGAGGTCGGACTTGAGAAAACGCTGGTAAGAATCGCGTTCCATCATGTGCTGGATCTTCCTCTGAGCCTGATCGAATGCGTGTTGGTCAGGACTATCCGATTGGACATTGGCCAGCGTCATGGCTCTCGTCTCGGCATCCAAATTGACCTAAATGTTATGCATTAAGAAAAGGTGAAGTGAACAAAAATGGTAAACGTTGAACGTAAACGCCCTCCGAAAACGGGCTACGAGGTTATACTTGTTGCTTCTTGGAGGCTTGGACAGTCAAAAAGTCCTTGTAGATTTGCTGGGCTTTAGCCGCCATGTCTTTTGGTTTCGTTGAATGTTTGTAGTCTTCAACGGCCAGCCAGAACTCGAGGTTTTCGTTGCTGAATTCGCCTCGCAAAAAACTGTGGTAAAGAGAAGATCCATCTGCAATGTGTACGCAACAAAAAGCTTTGATGTAACATGTCCCAAGGCCGCAATTTGAACATACTTTTTTTTGTTTTGTTTTGTAACGGAAAACGTTTTGAACTATAAGAGTAGAATGGTCAATATCGGCAACATTAGCCATCAATTTCAGACGTAAAAAATAAAGAAACGCAACGATAAAAATATTCCGAGACTATGTAATAAAAACTGTGAAAAAAGAGGCCGCAAATCGTCAATTTACGTTTAGACGAGAGAAGAGCAGTAAAAGATTCTGCCCATTTCTGCGCGTCTGCCGGTCCAGCTGATGTGATCCTCGTCCATGCCAACATGTTTCGATTGCCAGATGCACTCAATCTAAAACGATGGATGCGGGTTTCGAATGCGTTGATGCCGTTTTGAATAAATTGCAGGAAAAAAAACAAGACAAATGATTTGCACGGGTGAATGGAGCACAGGTAGAAGCGAGTTTGAAAGCTGCATCGTCGCTTCGAAACCTGCAGACAGCCAAAGCTCCGCATATATTTGGAAAGGCATTCAGCGTTGAAAAAGAGTAGATCCCGTTCTTTCTTTCTCTTTCCGAAGCCTTTTTTCTTATTTTTCGCTCACGGGCATCAGCCTTGAAAATAGCCTGGATGATTTGCATGTTTGAACGCTGCAGTGGTGGTCAAAGCGTTACACGGCTAAAGTTTTGCTCGTAAAAGGTGTGCCACCTGCTGACAGAATTTAACAGACATTTCTTTGAAAAGCCAAAATAACTTTTGTTCAAGACATTTTTCCCTCTTAGCCTCTCCCTTTCAATATTTACGGCAAAACCGTAAACGCTATAATCGAATCTAAAGTTCAACGTAACGTTAATTAAAGTAGATCGACGTTGAGACCAGTACATTCACTGATGATCTTGCATCTCGATCCCGCATTAAACGGAGAAAGGATGCACGTGAAGAATGAGCTTAATCCGCAATGAATCATTCGCCTTTGATGTTGTGCAGTATACCCGCAATGCAGCGTAGACGGAAGCCATCAAGGACACACTTTAAGGCAGTCGAGTTCAATTACATTTTTCCTGTACTACTATTTGCTGTTTTTTCAATTAACAAGTTGCAAAAAAGCAAGTCATCGTCGCACGTAAGGGAACGAGCTGCAAAGGGCAAGGAAATCCCCGCATGACACATTTTCATACGTGCTGTTGTTTATTAGACGAGATGACAAACAATGTCCAAACTGACTGGCCGAGTATAAAACATAGTTAACGCGGGGATAATAGCGAAATGTGAGGTCTCGCTAATTTCATTTTCGCTCATCATTGGCTATTACAAAAACGTAAAAAATATCCCAACGGGCTCAAAAAAATGCTTCATGTGTTGTCAAATTGTCGTACACAATGATGCGTCGCATCCGGTTGTGACGGCAAATCGTGTTTGAAAAGCTCATTTGATGTACCGCGTGAAGGCCATTTCATGACTTTGCGATAATTTCCCTAGCAATTCCGCGAACACGGTCACGAGCCCCAAGTTTATACGAGACTTTTGTTATGCCCTTCTTTTCAATCGTCTCAACTATTGTGCGACGACATGAATAAACAACATTCCCCGTCCATCAGGGCCGTGGACAATCGTTGCCGATTGGCTGGCCTTTTAATAGATATCATCGCAGCACGATCAATAGCGCGTCTGCAAATCTTAAATCAATAGAGATTGCGTATGCTCCACTTGGAATTGATCACGGTCACGCAGGAATGTGCTACATCATTTTGTTAGACGGCCACTTGTGTAGGACGTCAAAAAGATGTTGCGAAAACATTTTGCTTTTTATAAGTCATATTTTATTATTGCTAGTGTAATGATGCGCTTCTGATGTATGAACTAGTAACGTTCTTGTATAGACGTGTATTAGGACAGTATAGCCTAGTCTAGCACAAGTGTTTACGCAACGAATTTCTTTTATCAATCGTTGTCCCGGTGAAAGTCAATACTGCAGCCACCTAACGATTGCAATGTTGACTAATTTTTAGGCAGTGTGCGGGCAATTGAAAATTTGATTGAATAAATCTTTGAAATTTGTGGAAACTTATTGAATTATGCACTGCTGTGTACAAGACATTCTTTTTTGGCTTCCTATTTACGTATGCGCATGTACTATTGCGTGAGGCCAGTGTAGTACAAGTGTACAGACAGCACGCAAGGCAGCGGTAGCTACGCGTGCAACGTAAGGGTCACCGAATTCGTGTTACCAAATTCTCGTCTTGTCCCTGGCCCACTTTTGGTCTATACAGTTACGGTCGGATGCAGTCACCATCATTTTTTTTTCTGTTTTTTAAATATACAGCTGGTTTTTCTACAGTATTACCTCTACAAATATGCAAAACTGCCTGCAAAGTCCCCCGTTCTGTATATCCATTGCCGTGAGAGTGGGTTTTTTCTAATTTCTAGAAATGTGTTGATTAGCGTGGCGTGCACCCAAATAAATTGGCTGACAATCAAAGTCGAGATCAAGGACTTTTGTTGACACAAACCGTATAACTACTGAATGTAGATCGAATCAACCAGGTTGATGGCACTTGATGAACGACACCTGATCCGAAATTCATTGCGCGCAACGTCATCACCGGCAGCACGATAAAAAGCGCGTGATCGAGTGACTGATGTGCAAATTTTCGGTATTCCTTCAACGCAGACTACTGTGCTGTACATAACAACACCGACGGCCTCGACATTTTGTTCTTTTCGCTCGAACGCTCCTTATATTATCTTTGCTATATCCTTCCTCTTGAAAAGAGGGACGCACTCATAGCACATCGTCATGATTAGCGCCATTATTATACGCTAAATAGAAAAATGGGTGGAGAGAAGAGAGAAAACTGGTGATGGCCTACATTCTGCAAGAAAATCGAGCCACACGTCGCCACGAATCCGCGTTATCCAGCGGCCGGAAACAAAGGAACGAAAAAACAAAATAGAGCGAGTTAAATGAATGATCAATGGAGCTGGTGCAGAGTGGAAGATATGCATTTGAAAACAAAAGTAGACACAATTTGCTGATTGGGTTGGATTCGATTGAGAACGAGACATTATTGATGGGCATCAAACATGATGTCGATTTTTGTAGGTACACTAACATGTGAGAGGGGAAGTGTACAGTACGTAGAGTGCTGTTTCCTGATTACCAACAGGGAAATTTGCGATCAGGTTTCATTCGTGCAACTAGGACGAATATTGGTCTAATTATGACGAACGGTAGACGACTTTCATTTCCCTCGCGGCTTCCAATAGACGAAGAATTCCCGCTTGACAAGTCATATAGAAAGCAAAGTAAGCGTACGTGTCTGCTATATAGGGAGTCTATTATAGACAAATCAAGGTTATCTAGATTTCCGTCTTCTTGTGTCCAACCGGCTTCTAATATGCATAATGAACACGCACTATACAGGGTTTATAAGACGAGACTACACATCAATGTCTATTCCTTTTTTGATTGTCAGACACAGGCAGGAATTCAGCACAACTCATTTATAAGGAAATATTAAATAAAACGGATAATGAATATACCAAAGGCGTGTCATCTGTTTTTTTGTTTTTGTTTTACAATGGCGTCAATAATTGAATCGATTTACTTGCAATAATACATCAATTTTTTTTCTTTTCTTTTGAATTATAGTTGGTGATTTACTTTCACGGAGAAACGCGAACGTCAATCTTGTAAACCTTGAAACCTTACCGAAATTGTCTGGTCGTCTCGACGCACAGCACACACAGACAAAAGGAGGGGGTGAAAAATAAATGAAAGCTTTCGTGATGCAATTTGCATACATCAAAGCCGAGTGTAGGTGCTTGGGTGGGGCCATCAAAGGGCGACAATCGTTAAAAAGTTTCTCCTTATTTGATGAAATCTATTTGATTCGTAAATGCTAAGCTGCTAGTTTCTTATGGATACGTTCTCTAGATTTATAGTATAGAGTGTGTCAAGCGTAGAGAGCACACCAAGTATAGACACATCAATGGCGACTCAATGACGTCACGCAGTTGTTTTCCTTTCAGACCGTCGGGAACGCCACTAGTTCCCTCTGCCACACCTCCTCCCAGCCCGAACGAGCAAACCGAGAAAAAAAAAAGGGAAAAAAAAAAAATCTTTCTCCTGTTGTTGAGCCTTTCGTCGGAAAGTTCGTCAGTTGAGTCGCCAGTCGTCGAAGCGTTCGGTCGGTTAGTCCGTCGCCGTTAGTTCGTGTGCATCGTGCGTGTGTGCCCTTTTTTTCTTGTTTTCTTTTTCTTTTTTCGATGCGGCATTAAAAGTTATTATTGTTATTCTCATTACTAGAGTGTCGAGAGATTGTCTGTGTTTATGTGCCACTCGCACTTACGTCAGAGATTAGCCACCAAAATTATTTATTAAAAAAAAACACGCATCTCGTATGGTGGGAAACCCTTAAAAAAAAACTGAATTTTCAGAACCTAAAAAAAAAAAACTGCTCGTTTTGTCAAAAAAGAAAAAGAAAATTCTTTTCGAAAACAACTGGCTGCAGAAAAAACATTCCGTGACGATTATTGTGTTTATACGTTCGGCTTTTACAACCCGGATCTAAAATTAGGTCGGTGGCTCTGCACTGCCGATCGTTCCGTTTTCTCTCGTGTACGTGTGCGTGCACAGCTGTTGTTGCAGGCTGACGGTTTTTCTTTCTTTCTTACCTCTTTTCCACCAAAACTATAGAAAAAAAAAAAACGAACGAAAAGGAAGAGGGAGGGAGTGAAGCTGATCATGTCGCCATTTCGAACTTTTTTCTGCCAAGGTAAGACAACAAAAATGTTTTCACCGACAGCTTCTTTTTTGTTTGTTTTTTGCTAGCCCTGCCTTAAATATGTTTTGTCATTTGCGATTGCCCCTCTTTTTCCCCCCTCCTTGTCGACCGAGTGTCAGCGTTATTTTTCGTGCAAAGGGTTGCGCCGCCGCACCGTTTGCCCATGGCGGACTGGCAAGAGTATTGATCCGCTTTTTGGCAGCGGGGGCAGGGAAAGGATGAAAGTGGGGGCTGGAACGGATATTTAAATCCTTCGTTTACTATCGTTGATGTGTAGTGCGATTCATTTAACGTTGATTGATCTTAAAGGGATCAACATCAACAAATGTGAAAGGAATGACACGATAGGGAGGCGGAAAGAAGGAAGAGTTTGAATCGAAATGTTAGGCGATGGCCGACTTTCCCATTGTTCATTCAGACATGTATGCATTATTTCGTGTGTGTTTTTTATTTTATTTTTCTATCTGCTTTTGTTCGTGTGGCGGAGAGAGTCTGGCAAAATAAACGGGACGGAACAATCCGAACACCGTCACCACCAAGCAACCAACGTCATATAGTTTTTTCCTTTAGCCCTTTTTATTTTTTTATTGGATTTTCTCTTTGTTTGGTTATCCACACAGGCTATTATGAAGTTGCATTAGGTTATTATTATGATTATAACAGTCAGATCGGGCTTTTCTGCTTTTTTTTAAATATTTAATTTTGTGGAACAAATGAGGACCGATTTGTTCAGAGGGCTCCATAAATTGTGTCTAGCCTGCCAAGATGGCTGTCGTTTCTAATTACGACTGTCAGCTACACGGTTATAAATGCTGGCAGCCGACGCCAATAATGAGTGGAAGGAATGTTGTTTTTACTTTGGCCTTTCCTCATTCAGTAAAAACCGTATTCATTTTTCGTGCGCGTAGCTACTATACGTGCCGACGATTGGCTCAACGCAGTCGAAAACGAGTCTCGAAGACGTCACATTTCTTCGTTTCTCTTGTTCAACGTGGGGGAAGATGAGCCGGGCCAGAAACGGGGTATCTCCCTAGATGTACGCAATCAATAAGGGAACTCCCCTTTTTCGCTTCCAGCTACTGACTGATGAACCCATCCGCCACGCTGTTCCGTTTCACCGTTTGTCTTTCCCAACGTTGGCTGCGCGCACAAATGATTTGTTCATTTTTTTCTTGCCTCATTTTATGGTTTTGCCCAGCTCACTGACATGTCTAATGCTCATCCAGTTGACTTAATTTTTTGTTTGTTTTATTTTTCAAACCGGACTCGTGCCTCCTCTTCTCCTTTTTCTCTTTTCTTCTTCTTTCCATTTTCTGTTCAAACGCCTCGTAAGACTATTTCAAGAACGGGAAATGTCGTCATTCGAATCCGACCCGAAAACTGAAAAAAAACTACAACACCCGTCCAGGATATTGCCCAATATCTACTGGACGGGTGTAGTTTACGGAACAGCCACGATTTCCTTTTTTTGTGTGTATGTGTGTGTGTGTATGTATGTATGTGTACGTCTTCAAAATTGTTGATTCGAAACGTTCCTTTCGTTTTGGTGGTTTAATTTTCATCATTTCTCAATTTCGTTTGCGCAGAATTGGAGGGATAACAGATCTGGCCAACTTGAAGCTATAAGCCCGGCCCGTGACATGAAGTGCTGCGATCTATTGATGAGCGCCACCCGATTGCTGCTGACGCCCGCATCGACGTCTGATTCAACGTCCAACATCATGTCGTCGCCGGCTTCTGCGGCCAAGGAATGCATTTTAAATCAACAGTCGATTTGGCTGAACCAACCGACGTCGACGATGAAACGACGAAGTCAAACGCTGCCCGATTTGTATTCGCCTTCAGCCTGCGCGTCGGCAGCGTCGGCTCTGGAACGACGTCTGTCGAGTCACGGAGAGAGAGGCGGCCATGGCGATAGCAGCAGCAGCACGGCCAATCGCAGCGGTAGGCGTCGCCGGAAGGATTTGCTCTCTAGCGGCGGTGCTGGCAAAGAGCAGGTGACGATGGCGAAGGACGAGCCGCAGCCGAGAATCATCAATGACGTACATTCTGGCCAGGCGTTTATCAGTGACAGGACGGCCCTAGCGGCGGTGAAGCAACAGATACCGGCCGTTCACGATGCGTTTATCAGACGCGATCGTGCCCTCACAGCGGCCAGTAGTAGTTTGAACTCGCTGCATTCGTCAGCTCGTCGCTCGTCGTCGACAACGTCTTCATTATTCAATCACCGCTACAGTCGATCGGCGCTAGTGTTGACGCGTCCATTCAATCATCGCCGCTATCCGGAAACTGTTTCGTCGTCGTCGACTGGCCATGACGCAACTTGCGCAACGAGTGTTGACGTTGCCACTGTCATGATGGACGATGAAACGACCGACGAGTCGAGTGCGCGCCTTGCCGTTTATCAGCAGCCACCGACATCAGTCGTGGACGGGCGGCGACTGGACGTTTGCAGATCGGCACCGACCACTCCGCACTTGCCTCGTTCGCAACGCGCAGTCGGACGTCAGCAAGAGACGCGACGAAACAATCCGTTGAGAAATTCGAAATCGTCGTGCGGTTTCAACGATCCGGTCGTCGCGTCAATGGCAGTGCAAGACGAGGATCCAACGGCGACTCGGTCGACGTGCAGCGATGCCGCCATGGCTAAACGCGATGCCGACTCGGAGGCGTCCAGTGACGGCGAGGTGCTGGTCAACGCGTCGTCTTGTTTGTCGCCCCCTCCGCCTGTGATCCAACGGCGCTTCCTGAAACTGTTGTCGGAAGGCGACATCCAGTTGTGCCGCGTCACTCATTCGGGCACAGTCATCGGCAAGATTTTGAGCTCGAAATTCTTGCGACGTTGGGAGACGCATCACCTGTACCTCAACGACGCCCAAATCTCTTCGAAAACGGTAATTTTTGATGGAAAAGAAATTCAATTGAAAAGAATTTTGATTGTTTGGCTCAACAGCCGTCGGGTTTCATGGAAGAATCGACGCCTTATTCTTCGATGAAGGACATCAGTCTGGTCGTGTCTTCTTCTTCTTCTTCTTCGTTGACTTCATCCGCTTACTTGTGGGATCGCAGTTATTCCGATCCCGGATCGATGGAAGTGATGGGAGCGGCAGCAGTTGGCTCTTCCTTTGCCACTCCGCCCAGCCATTATTGGCCGCAACATTGTTTGATCCGCATCGTTTTGCCCGAAGGATGTCTTCTTCTGCAGGTAAATGGACTCGCCAAATCCGTTTCTTCCTCCACCTCCACCTTCTTCGTCCACCTGCGCAGCAGCAGATGATGATCGACTACAGTTCGATTGGCAGTTGGCTGAAATGATGGGTCGACAATTGGCCAATACGAAACCGTCTAAAAATAGAAGCACGATCGTTGCCTCTATTTATAGCCGTCAGAGACCATTACGCCTCTTACGTAAGCACGCACGCAAATATGAATCGCCCCTTTTTTTTATTTAAAAAAAGACAGTGCGCAAAAAGCCGATCTTTTAATCAAATCCGCAAGTTTCCGTGTGAGCGACGATGTGGGCGTCTGTTTCACCCAACGTTTCTGGGCTGCTTTTCAAAAAGCCTCTTTCATCTTTTTAATTGAGTTGTTGCAGCGCTCTGGCAATGCGCTTTGGCCCCGAGAGCCAAAACATCCATTCTAAAAAAACAAAACAAAATGAAAGAGGTTTATTCTTAGTAACTCTTAAATAGTTGTTGGATTTATTTCGAGTAGCAAGTTGGCCCGGCAGCCTCCATGTTTGGGGCTACCGATCAATTGCACTCACCTGGAAATTCATCGACAGCAGCTTTTCAAAAAAACCCTTTCTGAAATCGCTCGGGTAAAACTGCATCGCCGGCCCTGTAAATTACAGGGTAATGCCGTTGAATAATCAAACGGCATCAGCCTACAGATTAGAGTGAAGACGTAGCGATAAGAAATTTTGCGTTTATCAGTAGCCAGTGCAATAGTCTCTACGCGTAAACTCGTCTGGATTGCGCTTTTTTCTTTAAAATAAAAAAAAAAATGGAGATTCATTTGTATTCACACGTTGATCGCGTAATACTTTGCGAGCCGGATATGAACAAACACGATACACAAGACTAGAGAACTGCGTATATTTTTATTTTATTTTATTTTTTTTTTGCTACGGCTGTGTTTGTGTTTGTCGTGTGTGTCTGTGTGTGTGTGCACGCGTGATGATGACGGAGTTTTGAGTTAGGTGCCAAACAACCAACAAACGAAACGAACCGGTAACACAACAAGGAAAGGAAGGACGAGAGCAACGGCGTTGGTGCGTCGTGTGTGTGTATAAAGAAGGAAAAAGAGGGCGTCAGTTTGTACGCCCTACTATATGTATATTTTAAAAAAAAATGTCTAATATGTACTATACGTACAACACATGTAATGGTGGCTGGCTGGTGCGACGTCACAGCAGCCACCTTTGACGTCAGAGCTCAAAGTTGTTCTCTTGATAGCAAATGTCAATTTTTATTCTTTTTAGCCATTGATTTGATTTTATTTTTAACGATGGGTTGCCGTTCGCTGCACAATTCCCTCCACTTCTATGTCGGATCTGATTTACAATGCACATACCGTCTAGTGGCACGACGATCGTTCGTAACGGGCATTTCGTACTGCAGCACGCAGTGATTTTTTAAACGTTGTTATCGCTGACGGAAATGCATAAAGCAGTTGATGAATGATATCGATTTCCGGTAGAAAGTAAAAATAGAAACGGATCGATGTAATGGGTCTAGGTTTATTATTGAGTACAACTCGAACGCTCAACGCCTATTGGTTTTCTTTTGCAGGCCAACAACGCGTACGTGCGAGATCAGTGGTATCACTCCATTATTTGGAAGGTACGTACGGTATCAGTAGACTATTATTCTTACATGAGGTGCTCATCCTTCCTTCATTTGTGACCCATCACGTGTGTCTAATATGCAGAAAAATCTATTTCGGTACCACCAAATAACGAGGCGGACAACCAGACAGGAAGTTTTGCTGAAAGAAGTCAAGGTAATTTAGGCTAACAAAAACTGGATGATGATGATGATGATGATGAGTGGACATAAATGAATCAAATTCTATGTGACACGTCACTTAGAGCATGGTGGAATTGGCGACATCGACGCCATTACAGGACCATTGCATCGCTCAGGCGCCATTCCAAGTCATTTCGTCTTTGCTCTCCACCGTCAGCGTAAGTGTTGCCTCCCAAATATTTCAACAAAACACAACACAACCCAAAGAACACAACAACAACAAAAAAACCAAAGAACTTGGCCTTTTTGGCTGCTCCTTCGTCATCATCTTCCTAGATTTCTTTTTTTTATCTCGCCGGATGACGTCAATTGCCGGCGTATAACCTTCAAAAAGATCTCGCTCTCTTTCTCTCTCTTTCAAATGCCATTAAGAAAACAACGAGACGACTAACATCATTTCGTTTTGTTTCGTTTCTTTCGTGACTGGCCGCGCTGAACGTAGGAAGAGAAATCGCAACATCATCAGCAAAATCGTATTTCAATCGGCATGCCTGGCGGCTGCTATTATTCTCAAACGGTTTTAGAGGATCTGTTGTTGACGTTGTCACCTCTACTGGAACGACAACCTCCGTCGCGCGAAATGTGCACCGCCTTCAGCCGACACTGTCGACTCCATCCGCGATCTTCTCTCGTTCGCGGTCTCTTTACCTCCGTCGTTCATCGCATCCTCAAACACAACGTCGTCAGTTGCCTCAGTTTTTTTCTCTTTCTTTTCATTACTGGTTTTTTTATTCGATTTCGTTTCATGTTTGTTTTTTTTATTGAAAAAAATAGGATTTTGGGAAAAATCCGTTTATGCGACGCTTCGTTCACGACTACATCCGGGTCCTTTACGCCCACAACGACGGGCCACAGGCCGTCCGTGACTTTGTTCAAAGGTGCGTTTCATTTCTTTCTGGTTTTATTGATTTAAAAAAACATATATTATTTAATGCTTTATGGATGTTTGTTTTGTTCAACATTTTGGCAGCGCTCACGGTGAAGGAAGTGCTTGTCCACATCCACGTGTCCTGCCCAATTTAGTGGCCGTTTGTTTGGCTGCTGTTTTCAGCATTTACGAGTACCGACGTCGACGACAACGTCATCCGTCCGACTGGGTTAACATCCAAGCCAATCATCCTGTTGATCACAACGAAGATAAATTGACGACTGCACCAATTGTTGAACCAATGGCCGTCGAAGATCGTCCAGTCAGTCAAGATGAGACTCAGCGACCCCACAAATCCAACAACAATTGCCACAACAACAATAACAACAACAACAACAACAATAGCAACAATAACATTTGGGACATGCAATGTTATCTGACCATCATCAAAACTGCGTTAGTTTCGCTCTTAAAGTTTTGTTTATAGCCGAAAGTGATGGCGATTAACGAATGGGTTCTTTTGTTTGTATTTTTCAAACATAATTTAGTTGCGAATTTGAGGATTGGCGTCCCGGTTTGGCCCAGCTGTTGCAACCTGTCCCGTTCCCTGACGAAGCGCTCGTTGACGACGTCTTTATCAAGTTGGCTGCCACATTTCATATGCAAACAGAGGCGATTGGACTAAATTTCATATTCGAATCGTTTATTACCAGGGGGATGGGTGTTGTCGTTGGAGCCATTGGAAACGATCCTCGTTGCGCCGTCCATCAGTGCGTGCTGGGCATCCGCGAAGGAAAAGAAGGCTGGTTCCACGTCATTTGCCCGTCATCGGCTGCCTGTTGCGACGACGGATCTCTTTGGGCGTCTATTGTAATTATTATTATTCATTTGTTTTGGGTCATAATTGGTCCAGTTTCATTCAAAAATAATCACGTACGAATGACAATAGCTGAAGACGCTGCTCGACTGTTGCTGTCGTCGCAAAGCGTTTTTAGCTTCCATGACGAAATTGGTGGGCGCTTGCCAACTGTTGGCCTTACGAGATCATTCGTCGGCGCAGGAAACGCTTTGCCTCATGCTCGAATGGAATCTGTTGGAAGTCAATGCCGGCCAGGAGAATTCACAATGCGGAACGAACACGAGTGCGGAAGAACGCGATTCGCTTCCGCTGCAAATAGCCACAACGTTGCAAAGCACCGAATCGGGTCGTCGACTCTATTTCGAACTGTGCGATCGTCAACTTCACCTGAAAGAATTGGTACTGTTCGCAACTGCTGTCGATCACCTTTTCAATGTTTTCTAACATCAATTTTGCATCGACAGCAACAAAAGGGCGGACCTAAAAAATTGACATTGCCCAATCGATCGACGGACGATGATCTGTCGAAATTGCTACTCAATTGCGGTTCACTGGGCAACCTTGAATGTCTGAGTTTGGCCTTCACTCAGGTGACGAGTGCCTGCGCCCAGCATCTCATTAAACTGCCCTCTCTGCGCTACCTCAATCTCTGGTCTACTCAGGTACTTGCGTCGTCTCCAATCAATCGCACATCTGTACGTAACTGTCTGGTGTTCACTGTCGTTTCGAACTGCGCGTATTTTTTTAGTTTGGCGACCCTGGTTTGCAGCTGATAAGCGAACACCTCCATAAATTGCAGGTGCTCAACTTGTGCGAGACTCCCGTCACCGACAAAGGCCTCGCTTGCCTCGCCAGTAAGTTCATTCAAAACCATAAAACAAAAAACAAAAAATGCCATTTTCACTTGACCCACTTTGAATGAAAAACAACCAACTGTTTGACTCTCTTACGAAAAAAGGTATGAAGAGTTTGCGCAAGCTGAATTTGAATAGCACGACGTTATCAGTGTCGACATTCGAGAAATTAAAGCAGAAATTGCCGTCGCTTCAAGAATGCGACGTGCGTTACACGGACGCTTGGTGACAAGACGGGCCGGGGGATCATCAACAGTCAGGAGAAGCAGCTGGCCACACCAGCGACACTCCAACTCCCTCGAATGCCCATTCATTTTTCTGCATCCGGCCACAATTACAGACGTCGTCGTCTACCCTCAATCCGAATCGAAGCGCCAATCTCTTTTTCTGCACTCGCTACCATTCGACACGTCAAGCGCCAGCCAATTTTCTACAACTGGCTGATCAATTCCGTTAAGAAAATTCCGCCAATGAAATGAATTCAGAGTTTATTTATTTATTTTATTTGTTGAGGTGGGGTGGTGGGGGGAGTTCTTCTTCTTGTGAAGAATGAACTTGATGAACTTGTGTGTGACGAGAAGAAAAAGAAGCTGCTAGTCCCGTTTGTTGCTACATATGAAAAAGAACTAGCTCATTCAACTTCCTCATTTATCTAATTTTGCTCTGCTATTGGGATCCATTTTCTCGCAACCACAACATCACGGTAACCAACTCTTTGGTACATGTGCACCTACAGTTGCTTTATTTATCAAATATATATAGTATATACTATCAATATCGTGTGTGTGTGTGTGTGTACATATGCAACAAGGACCCACCCGACGACATCAGAAACTATGTATACTGTTCTATTGATGCATTCATATTCTATTCTGTATCTGATTTGTCGAACGGTGATTTGTAAAAAGGGAAACATTTCCTGTGTTTGCTTCCTGCCGTTTATTGATCGTCCCCAAAGTGTAAGCCCTCAGTGATGGGCATCGTCGCGTACAGCCTTTTTAGCTGATTCAATTTTGTTTTACCCTTCTTTAAATGACGACTTGTAATCGACCTTGTTTTCCCTCGTCATCTTCTTCTCGATCACATTTCAAGAAAAAAAAAAAGAGCTTAAATTTTGTTTTTAATCCCCACCTTTTACTTCTACTCTCCTTTTGACAAGTCAACCATCCAGTCCTCATCCAACATCCAACCAGTTACGTATTTAACGTATTTAACTTAAAAAAAAAAAAATGCGATTTCAAAAAATTTCTTATCTCTATTTTTCTGATTCGAAATGAAGGTCATAGAAATAGGAAAAAGATTCTAGGGTTTTCCTTTGGAAATTTGCAATGTGAAAAAGAGTGAGTCTATTTTGGTTGATTTTGCGTTGCTGTACCGATTCATTTCGGCACTCAATACAATTTGGTACAACAAAACAAACACAATTTCCAAACATTTTCTTTCGTCCATTTTTCATGCCATAGCAAAACGTACACACACACACACACACACACACACACACAAAAACACACACAAGAGAGAAAAGTGGACTATGCAAGAGGCATCCGTCATTATCCAAGGTCCGTTAGATGGCAGGCCGAGATTGTGATTATTATTTTGTTTTTCTGAAGTAGAGAGGGGAAAGATTTTTTATTTTTATGTTTCTTTTTAGAGTTTCTTGTTCATCCGGGCGGCCCTGAAGCGACTGACGGGTCGGTGGGTGTTGACAGATTCTTCGTCTTCTCCTTCTGCTGTTGCAACCAAAGAGGAAGCTGTTTCTCTTCTCTCCTTGACCTCATCACCAACGGCCGGTGTTTGTTGTTGTTGTAAAAGACTGGACCGATCTGGATCTGCAGTTGAGCCACCGTCTGGCCCTCGCCGCTTCTCCTCCTCTTCCTTCCGCTGCTGCTGCTGCTGCTGCACAATCTCAATCACCGGCGTCGTCGATTTTTTCACTTTCAATATCGATTTGGGTTCGCTTTGGCCTGCACCAGTCGACTCGCCAACACTAGAGTCTGTCGTTGTTTGACTGTTTCTATACTTGCGAAAGAGTTCAGACGGGCTCGATACTAGTGACGACGACGATGATGGATCGCCACTATTGGCACCAACCGAAGACGAAACGGGAATAAACGAAGCTAATTTGGACTTGTTCGAACCAGCTGACGATGACGATGCAGGCGAATGTTTAAAGGTGATTTTCAACGTGCCTTGGCTGTCGTCGTCGTCCTCTTCTTCTTGGGCGGTTGTGGTACCAGACGACCGTGGAAGGATTAGTTCGTCTCTGCGAAACTGTTTGACAGAGTCGGGAGTCTCTGACCATCTGACGCTCTTCTTTTTACTTTCTTCTTCTTGCTCCTCTTTCACTGCTTCGCTCACCTCTTCATCCTCCTCTTCCAACTCGTAACTGCCATCTCCAACACCTAACCTTGATACAAAGTCAAAAGAATGCAACATTCGATGATCGCCTCATTACAAATCCGAGTAATCGGGCTAAAGAAAATCGTACAAGTCCAACTCGTGCTGCAGCTCCTCTTCTAGCTCCAGCTCGTCTAGCCTTCGCCATAATTCTTCTTCTTCTGATCTTTCATGAGATTCTTCTGCAGACTGCTGTTTCAGCAAAGCCATTTTCTGCTTGTATTCCCTGACTTTGATGCGGTGCTCCTCTGCGCGGATTCATCAGGGAAAAAGAAGGAAACAAAACAACATCAAAGAGTTGCGTGTGTGTGTGTTTGCCATGTGGGTGACCAGCAGCAAGCCACGTCTAGACAACCACAACAGCAATAAGCAAATTATACCTCTCCATCCTTCATCCTCTTCCGTCTCCACAATGTTGACTCCTTGATTGAGGTCAAGTTCCTGTCTGAGTTTCTTTGTCTGATCACACCAGCCGTCCATCAATTTCAACTCCCCATGAAACTTTTTGAGAGTTTCATCGCATCCTAAGTTCAAAGTAATGAGCAGCTGGTTTAATTAGATTAGGACTCTGGGGATTCCTTAAATAGAGGGCAAATGGCCTGGGGAGTGTGGTGTGGATTATGTTGTTGTCACCTTTTATCCTCCGTTCCACCATCTGAGCAGCTTGCTTGGCAGATCTCTCAACAAACCAATTGTCACCCAGCAGGCAAAGTATCTCGTTGGTGTGTCTGACTCTCCCAGGTATGAAAGCCAACTTTCCAAAAGGCACCATGACTTCGTGTGAGACTTTGTCAGGCAGCGTCTCCAGTCTGGCTTTAAGAGCTTCATAATCCTCCTTGAATTTTGTCAATTGCTTCACCTTTTCCTTAACAATTTCCGTTTCCTAGATGCAAGCAACGAAAACAATTGAGATCGAAGAGTGAGGCACTTAGTCAGCAATCGTCAACAACACACTTGAATGTGTACGACATCCGTAAAGACGGCGAACGGGGATGTCGTCACCTAAGGATACTCACTTTGGTTTGGTGTTGAAGCAATTTGGCGAGGGGATTACTGTTCACGGATGTGACTGGTGAAATGAGGTTGTGTTGCTGTAAACCAACGTCACACGTGTCGACGGTCGCCATTGTTTGCTTGTGTTATTGCCTGTATCTCTGCACGCCTTTTAACTTTATTTTATTTTTTTTTGAAATCGTCTTGCTGAGCCTGGAGTGACACACGCACACGAGCTAGGTTGCCGCGCCGGACATGGGACCCACCACATCGACGCGTCACTGGCGCGTTTCGCCACACACAATTACGGGTAAATGAATCACGCTTCCAAGATTTCACGATTGTGATACCGTTTTTCGCAATCACTAGCCATCAGCAATAAGTCTTTCTTGTAGATTTGGTCATTATATAATGCGTGTCTTTTAGTGATGAAACTGAGCGGTAGAGGGACCCGTTTGTACGTTTCCTCTTGGATTTCTTGATTTCTTCAACTCCAAAGCGGAAAATTGTGCGTCGAAAACGTTTAGTTTTTTTTTTTTTGCCCGACAATTCGCGCACAGGGAATTAATCGGAAAAGCAAAATAGAGGGAGATTAAAGAGACACACAAGAACAAAACAAAAAAAATACCCAAATCCAATTGCATTGGACAATTGGTCGAGTCTGGTCGGGCGCGGTCTTTTTGAATGAGAATCAAAAGCAAAATAAGCTCGCGCGGCGGCGGCGACTGCCTAATAATGCAAAATAGTGTTGCTACTTACTTACCGTACATAAAAAAAGGAATTTTTATATTTTATTTTCTTATTTCTGGGACCTGTGTTGGGTGTCGAGAAGGGATAGGCGAAAGGAATGACGAGTGACTCTAGAGACTGTCGCGACGTCCATCCGCGAGACTCTTGGAACAAAAAACGAATGGAAAAGATATCGAATTCGTCCCGTCGCCATTCACATCACCATTTCCATTGTCGAGTTGAAAGAGTTTTTTTGTTTTTTTTTTTTGTTTAAGGGGGGAACAAAACCGACCGCCGATTAATGAAAAATAAAGTATAGTTCTTATCAAGTCTCCAAAGAATGTCCCGACTCTTTTAACAGACTTTTTACGAAAACGGTGAGCAAAGTGAATATTTTTGCGACTCCATTTGCCAACACCTAAGCTTCTCTTTCCACTTGTTAATGTGTATAATGACGAGAACGTGCTGTTATCGGCATAACGATCTGAATCGAGAGATAACCACCATTTAACGTTAACAGCAGTCAACGAGGCTATTGAAATGGGGAAGGGGAGGATTAGGGGACGGTGTCTTGTTTGTACTGTAGTGAAACGATTATAAAAAGATGTGCTATAATCCGATTGACAAGCGGAGTGGGGGAGCTGATCAGCTGTTAACTCTGCTGCCTACGACTGCGAGGGATTGGACAAAGTCGTCGTCACCATCGTTATACTTGTTTGTTGCTTGTTTACAGTCTACAAGGCAGCAGCCGAGCGCATATAAAATCGACACTCCCTCTCCCTTTACGTGTGTGTGTGTGTGTGTATACATTACGCACGGACGATGAAAATGTTTGATAATGAACGACCTCGAATGACCTCTCTGCTTTTAATATGGTTTTCTCATTTCTTGTGGTGCTGCCCAATTTGAGGCCGAATCAACTGTCTAATCAAGATGACTCGAAAATCATTTGTATGTCACTTTGAATAGGAATAATAAAAGAGAGGCGTTGAACTGAAGCATCAAATGTCTCCCTCTGAGCCATTACGCCTTTTGTGCTTGTGTGCGTGCATCGATAACACCGACTCGTGCGTGAATTGAAGAGCTGCATCTGTGAGAGTGTGGCATCAGTGAATGGATGCTAATTAGGGCATCATCATTCCGGTTAGGCGGCGACTCAAAACGTCTGGACTTGTTTTTGATCTGTCCATTTTTAAAATAGAGACTAAACGAATAAATGTCTGCATTATTATTTCAAACAAAGAAAAGTAATACAAAACAAAACCAAAACGCATAGAAATGTCAAATGATTCCAAATTTGGTAGAGTGTGGGCGATTCGAATCAGAGGCAGCAGCAGCAGCAGCAGCAGCGCATAGAGCGGGGCTTAATTTGTTTTGTTTTGGGGCGGATTGCCAATGAGTGGGTGGAGCTTATTGAGAAGGGGGAGAAAGGAGGGGGAAGGGCGGAGCTTGCGGAGATTGTGTATTGAGTTGAGTGTGAGTAGGAGCAAGCAGCAGCAGCAGCAGCTTTATTTTTTGTGGTACCGTCTCTTAGTTTTGGGTTGGACTAGTGGTCGGTCGGTTCTTGTCCGTCAGTTGGGGCTCAACATCGTCGGCCATCGGACGGGACAGCGTCTCGACACTCACGAACTCGGCACTTGGCCAACCGATGCCAAAACTCTCTCTCTGTCCCTGTCTCTCTCTCTCTCTCGCACGCACACACACACACACGCACACACATACTCAATTTGATTGTCTCGTTTTTCAATGTGGCAGAGTTGAAAAGGCGACAGAAATTGTGTCATTGTGTGAGCCAAGTTTCGAGTCCCGCGTGATTTTCGTGTGCCGTTGGTCTAAAAGTGCGTTCATTAGGTGGGAAAAGTGTTTTGAGTTGAGACTTGAGACTTGAGAGTGAGTGAACATGCAACACAAATTGCCGCACTGGCAGTAGATGACACAACAACAGCATCAACAACGATCGACAACGAGTTGAATGTTGTTTCGGGTGAAAGTTTCCTGATGAACGGGCACCCATTGCCGTTCTCTCTCGTTAACTTGTTCGACTCGGCTGAAGAAGAAGAAGAAGAAGAAGAAGAAGAAGAAGAAAAAGAAGAAAAATTTCCAATCAAAAACTCGATTCTCTTTTGTGGCGGACTGGAAAAACTTGTCGTGCCGTCATCTCGCCGCATGTTTTTGTGCTTGTTTTTCAAGTGCACGCCATTTTCCATTTCGTTGGCGTTTTTGATTGATTTTTTCGTGTGTGCGGCCATTGAAACGTGCGTCGTTTTGTTTTGAATTTCGTTTATTTTGTTTTTGTTGCTTGTTCTTGTTGTTGTTTTTGTTTTTGTAAACGAAACCAAACAATTGGAACAAGAAAAACAAAAACAAGGCAGAAATGGCTTCATCGTGCGGCGTCGTAAAACTGTCGATCGCCACCGCTCGTTTTTCCGTCTGCTTCATTTCTGCCATTGTCTTGGTGACGTCGTTGATCGGCGGTGGTGGATTCATCAGCCGTCATCCGAATTGCGCCGACGCCATTCAAATCGGTCAGTGTCGAAATCCCATTTTCTTTCCCGTTATTATTTGTTTATTGACGAAATCGCACGCTGTTGTTGTTGAGAACTGATTTTCATCACATTTTCCTTCGTTTTTTTGGTTGGCCAAACCAATTGGCGTCTGCTCTGCTCTGCTTTGCTCTGCTCTGCTTTGCTCTGCTCTGCTGTGTGTATGCGTGCGTGGCTCTATTTAGTTGAGATAGACGTCTCGATGTTGTTCTTCTCGTCTATATGTGTGTGTGTGTGTTTCAAAAGGGGTCAGGTGATATTCATCATCGAGCAAACAAGGCCGGCGGCGACCTTCTCTCTCTCTCTCTCTTTTTTTTTCTTCTCGTTCTCTTTCGTGTTCTCTCCATCAGCTTGGCCAGCACAGCAGACACAACTCGCTTTGCTTATATGCACGCACAGTCTCTTCATCATCATCTTATCTCTCTCTCTTTTTTTTCTCTCTCTTTCTCTTGCGCGCGCGCGCGTCTATCGTTCGGTTTTTTTCTTTCTCTCTTTGCCATCTCTCGTTCGCCTTTTTTTTTTAACCCAAGGTTTTGGTTACCTTGGCAACCCGCCGCCGCCGCCTTTTTTTATTGCCAAAGCTTTCGCCCGTCTCGTTGCTCTTGTGGCTTGTTTGTGTTTTTCATCCTCCTCCTCCTTCTTCTTCTTCGTCTTCTTCTTCTTCTCTTTCATTTTCTCTGGTTCGTCTGAACGAACGAACGGACGTGCAGAGACGTACAGAGCCAGAAGAGCATCAATCAAAAGGCATCGCTTTTGGGGCTGGCCCTGCGAGCTCCTGCCATCCGATGTCTACTGCATGGCTCCTGCTGACGTTCGGGCGCCCACACTCTCACGCCAATTGACACACAGCTAGATTTATCGATAACATGTCGATTTTTTATTTTGTGGTTCTTGAAGGGGTGGGGTGGGCGGGCAGAATCGGCTGCTAGCACAAATTCAAATCAATTTCACATTCGAAAACAAAGTGGCACTTTTATGAAACAGTTTCAACTACTGAAAAAGAAAAACAAAACAATTGAAAATAAAGTAACTGTATATTTTAAAGGTGTCGAGCTCAACAGTTTGTTGGGCACGCAGGCAAAAAAGAAAAAAAAAAGAAAAAAACACTTTTGTGTGTTTCTGTCTGCACGCTTCGTTTTTTTGTTTTGTTGTGTTGTTCTGCTGCCTGCAGCAGGTAAATGTACAACAGTATAAAAGGAACGAGTTTTCTCTTCTTTTTCTCGTTCGTTCGTTCGTCTTCTTCTTGGTCTTGTGTGTGTCGGTTCCGGCTGCTGGTGCACGCAGCGCCGCACGTCTATGCAAATTCAGGCCGAATAACACACATCGAACACGGTGCAACCGACGAAAAAAAAAAAAAAAGGTGGCCAATGAATATACAGGTGGGCAACCAATGTCTGTACGTGTGTGTGTGTGTGTGTGTGTGTGTGTGAGGAGAGAGCGGGCCAAAAGTGATGGGGATATGATAAAAGGCGGCTCTTAAAATACTAAGAAGAATCGCGTTAAAATAAGTAGAGCCGCTGCGAGAAACGCGTCGGTCGCAGTCAAGACAAATGTGGCAAGGTCGCATCGTCTGATTTATCGGCCGGATGCAGCACCGATATTTTTTTTGCTCGTGAGCGCAGCCGTTAAGACGAAAGAAGAAAATCTATTTTCTTTTCTTTCGATCCGAGAAATATTTCCCAAATTTGTTGTGTTTGTTTCGATGGCGTGGTGGTGATGTGATGGAATTCACGCGGGAGTGTCACAAAAAAAAAAAAACGTTGGCTACGAGTCGCGGCGGCGGCGGCGGCTGCTGCTCCCGTCATCGGATCCGGGTCAAACTCAAATTCTCGGCTTTTAGAAGAAACAAATTGATTTTGTTGGACAACAAGGAAAAATGCAAGAAAAAAAACATAACGAATAAAACAAAAAAAAAAACCCCAAAATTCCCAATGAACTTTGAAGATGATCTGCCATATGGGCAGCTCCTCTCATATTCTTGTCTGGCGCTGCGACTGTAGAGAATAGATCGGTTGCTAGGAGACGACTGGTGCGTGACACGAGGACGACATGTGACTCCTGGCGGCCTCCTGTCGACACCAATTCCTTTCTTTGTGCCGGCAAACATTTTCAACACAAATTGAAAGGCCAGAGAGAAAGAGAGAAAAAAGCTTTTCACTTCCGCTTCGTTTAGGGGATGACGTCAAAGAGATTTCCATCAAGGTCCTTTGTGTGATGCAACGTCCGCACGCCACCAATTTGAATTTCTCGTTTCAATTATTCCCTTCCCTCGCTCGTCTCTTGCTCGCCCATTTCTTGTTTCCCCCTTTTTGTCGCAGCTAATCGTTTGGTCGGTTTGCTTTGTCACCTTTTTGCTTTTCTTTTTGGCAAAACTCGAACGTGAAAAGCGGGGGGGACAAGATCTGCTGCTGTTCGTTGCCCGCCAGCTATTTCGGGAGTCATTTTTTTTTTCTTTTTTTTTTTTTTGCATCGTCGTTCAGTCTGGGGGGCTCCCAATGTCTGCTCAGCTGTGGCCAATAAGAAATGTTCAAAACTTTTGAAATTTCTTTTTTGGCATCTCTTTTTTTTGTGTGTTGCGCGTCCGTTCGGGACCTGAATGTCTGATCAGCTTCTCGGCCCCTCTCAGCGGGAAGTTTTGCTATTTTTCTTTTTTTTTTTTTTTTTTCAAGTGAGAGAGCCAAAGCAGCAGCGAAAATTTGAAGAAAAAAAACGAAAAGCGGGCGCACGCGCGAGATTTTCTTCTTCTTTCTTTTGCGCATTTCGTGGAATGCGGCGGCGAGCGTCGGCTCATTTTCTCACACACGGAATATTATTTTTTTCTTTTTCTTTTAATTTTTTTTTTGGCAATAAAAAAAATTTTCGCAAGTTTTTCTTACTTTGTCTGCCATAATCAAATAGTTGGCGGGAAATGGCCATATTTGAATAAAATGGACGAGCAACATCCGCATAGACGTCGATTGGCGTCACAGAACGGCCAATTTTCTATTGATTTCTTGGCCGAACGACACGCGTCATCACCAACTAGCAGACGCACCAAATCTCGAATCCGCACGCGTTCGTTTCTTTTTCGACACGATTCAAGGGGCGAAAGAAGAGGAAGAAACGTCAACAGAATCAGAAAAAGTCGGAGCAATGATGTTGATGGATTCGCACGCAACGAGAGAGAGAGAGCGGGAAAGAAAGAAAGAGAGAAAGAAATAAAGAAAAAAAACCAAGTGGCCGGCGCCAGCCGAATGGCGTCATTTATTGCGGCAACAAGTCGCCAGCGCAACACAAGAAACTCGCGGCGGTACGGCACAGCCGACGGCGACCAACCAGCAAATTTCAAATTCATCATCGACCCGAGACGTTAACGGGGCAAAAATGAACGTTGCCCTTTTTGGCGTCCTTGCGCGTGCAACGGAACTCAAGGTCGTCACCTGACCAAACGACGCCTTTTTTTTATTTTTATTTTTATTTTTTTTTATTATTATTGATTTATTTTTTATTGTTTCTTTTTGGAAGAAAAAGAAAAAGAAAAAGAAAAAAAAGAAAACAATCTTTTGATTATTGCTTGTTGTTGTGTGTGACGTCGTTGGCAAGGGGCTGCTGCCTTTTGTTGCCGCGCACCGAGATGTTATTATTTATCCATCCATTCAATTGTCGTGACACGCGATGGACGTCTAGAAATGGGCGTGGCTTGTTGCTCGTTTCTCAGCCAACATTTTCTCCGATTTGCACGTGTATTTCTTTTCTTTTTGGCTCGTATGATTATTATTTGACTGAGACACGACGACAATGCACTTTGTCGTCACTTTTGTTCAATTTCTCCCGACGCCGCCGCCGCCACCGCCACCCACGCCCACGTACGAACACGAAATTGTCGTGTCGTGCGCCATTGCGACGCGCTGCAACGTCTGCAACGTCTGCAACGTCTGCCTCTTTGTGATCACTTACAACGAGCGAAGAAAAACACACACATCCTGGTCGATACATCACCATCATCGCACAACAAAAATGTTGTGTGCCCTACGCCAAATCATCTCACCCTCCCCACTGTTGTTCGCACTGCAGAACTCATTTAGGCCTTTTGAGGTTTGCTGGCGGGTTAGAGCACCTGGCGGGTTAGAGCACCTGAAAATTACAAAAATTAAGGGGGGAAACATTTTAAACCGAGACGTTTTCAAGGAGTTGGTTTAACGTTTTAGAAACTTCCACCTTTGGAATTTGCAACTCGGCCCTCTTTCGTCTGTTCCATGGGCCTATTGCGTCTCAGGTTTTACTGCGAAACGCTCTGTGACTTGGTCCACTTTTTGAATTGATTTCAGTGAAGAAAAAACAACAACAAAATTTTTGCCACAACATTGACGAGTTTACGCCGATTCATTTCGCAATTGATGGCAACTCTATTTTTCTTCAAAAATAATGAGCTGAAAAATATCCAATTTTCCAGGTGGGTGGTTGGGCATTTTTTGTTTTTCTTCTTCTTGTAGCGAGTGGATGGGGTGATGTGGAGAGGAGGGTTGCGTGCATACCTCAACTTAAAAAAGAAATAAAAAAAAGGAAAAGAAAAGAAAAGATTTCCTTGTGCCGTTTTCCCAGGCACCGCGGGATGACGTGCGTGCACGCCATCTATCAGCTCAAAGAGCCGACACTTGATTGAAAAAAAAAAACCCCGAAAGAAAGAAGGTAAAGACAATAAGTCGAGCCTCTTGATCGTCAAACGGTTCAAACAACCGTGAAACCTGCACACACACACAACCCACGTCTGAAAGGATGGAGAGGGGGTAGTGGCTGTGTGCATCCCCCTCTGTGAAAAGAGGCAACATAAACGATTGACTCGTCTCTACAAGAAGAAAAACTATTGTTTAAGGGAAAAAAAAGGCCGGCCAGCCCATCAGCGGAGAAAGAAAAGTGGTGCGGCGGCGGCGGCGGCGGTGGTGGCGGCGTTTTTCTTCCTTGATTGTTTTCCCCTCTACTTTTATTTCTCCCTTTCTTAGATGTTAGATCATATACTATATATAAGCAAGTAATAAAAGGAATAAGACTGGGAACATCGGAGAAAGGTTGGCCCTTTTTCGAAAAGAGATTTATTTGTGTGTGTGTGTTTTTGTTTCGACTGTCGGCTTCCACTGGCCTTTTGCTTCAATTATGTTCACTGTTGAACAACAACAAACATGCAACTCAATTTAATTGAATTTGTTCTTTTTCTTTTTTAAAAAATCAATTTTCATGGAGCAGCGAGTCTGACGGCGACGAATCAAAACTGCACCAACGAAGGACAAACGGTCGTCGTGAAGATAGTCGAAGAATTCATTCCCTGCATGACCTGCATGTGTAAGGTAAATCGACACATTCAATCATTAAGCCTATCGCATTTTTGCTTTTGCTTTTGTGTTTTTATTGGATGGGGATGGGGATGGGGGTGGCGGTGGCTGTGGCTGTGACAGTGGCAGTGTTTGGGTATCACGAGCACAAAAGATAATTGATGATGTTTGGGGGCGCACGGCGTTCAGATGAAAATAGAAAGGGCCTACAACAACATTGGGAAAACAATAGGAAAGACTCTAAACATTTGACTGGGTGGTCTTCTTCAGTTTCCACATTCTTTTTGCCTTTTTTGCCTCTCGCCTCTTCTTTCTGCGGGCATTCTCCTGCACCTTGACCATCCGTGGCAGCGTGAAATAACGGACGCGTTTCGTGCTCCCCTTTTTCATTCGACGATCGCCTTCGTTCACATTCAAATTTCAAAACAATAAATAAAAAAAATAAAAAAACGGGAGGCTGAAACATCGATAGGTTAGGTTGTGTGCGTATTTTTAGTGGGTTGATGGTCGGCCGGTGTGTCGGTCAAACGAATCGAGAAATGAATCCGAGGGCGGTCCCTTTTTCAGCTTTCGTGACTGCAAGCGTGACTCTTTTTCTCCGCAACCGCACAAAAGATTCTTTTTCTTTGTTTTTTCTTTATTTTATTTGTGTGTGTGCGAGCGCTTTTCTGTTTTCGGAAGGCAGTCAGTCGAAAAGTCACGTTCGTCCGCAACTTGTTTTTATTTTATTTTGCATTTTTGAAACATAAACAAACAAAAATGACTAGAGAAATTGCGCTCGATCCCGTTGCATTTCAGTTTCAAACTGATCGATTTTTTGTTGTTTTTTTTTTTTCTTAAAATGTTGTCCAGTTTGACTCAATCACAACATCCGGCTCTTCATCCACCCCCCACTCATTTATTTGTAGCCAAGTAAAAAAAAAAAAAAGGTCACCCCCCTTTTGTGTGTGTGTGCGCGCTAAAGAGACACACACACAAATAGCTATCCATCAGTGTGTGTGCTTAGATGAGTGGATAGGATTAAAAGCTAAGCCGTTCATTGATGCGCTCCATCGGGTAGGCGGGCCCGACCATCAAGGGGATTTTCAAAACTCTGCCTCTAGGACGTACAAGTTCATTTTGTTATGTACTTTTCGATTTCATTTTTTTTTTTCCGAAGACATTTTCAAAACAGTAGACGGCCATTCGTTTTCCGACCCATTTCTCAGCTGTGGGTCTGCGCACTGGAAAAAATGCAGGAAAAAAAAGAAAGAAAAAACGTTTGATTCCATGGCTCCACTCTGTTCTTAATAGAAGGAAAAGATAGAAAACCCATTAAAACACACTATATATATACACTTAACCTTTTTTTCTTTTCCCTTTCTTTTTCCTCTCCCCCCTTGCTCTTACTGTGATAGATAGCCATCGAAACGAAGAGGAGGACCTCCCCGAGTGAGTGGGAAATAAAGAACACACACACGCACGCAAACGTCGTCTACACACACACACACACATACACACAGAGAAAATAATCTATACGCAAATGTGATTTCGACTGCCCTCTTGCATTTGGGTTTTTTTCTTTTCGGGACGAAATTCGCGGGAAATCCATTTTGGTGTGCAGCTGGGAACGATTACGAGCTGTCGTCACTTGCGACCAGGAGAAAAAAGAACAGTCAAATGGAATCACTTTGTCCTTTCAAAAGTTGCGTCACCGTCGATGTTGTGTTGGCCGTCGACCGTTCATGGCCATTGCAAACCGATGGAAAGAAAAAGAAAAAGACTGGAAGAATCGTTGATTGGAGATTTGGCGGTCCAAATGCGCGTCAATAGACGGAAGTTGGCCGTGTTGTCCAAAAATCTAAAGCAGCCGTGTATAGAAGGGATCAAGTGGCCACACAAAAACAAATACCTGTGTGTGTGTGTGTGTGCGGTTAAGTACCGTTTCTTTGCCTAGTCTTAACTGGATGTATAGATATATATACACTTCAACGAGAGGCTATTCATTTTGTTTTCTTAAAGGAGAGAAGAGAGCGAGAAAAATCTGAAATAAAAGGTCTAGTTGGGACATGCAATGGTTTAGGAGAGCCCCCCTCTCGGCCGGGGAGAGCGGCTTTTAACGAAGAGAAAATCCGCATTTTTGTCCAGCCCCCCCGCCACCTTTTTTCATTTGAATCTTTTCTTCTTCTTGTTCTTCTTGTTCTTTTCAAAGTTCTGTCAACTGCTAAGCAAATACAACCGCCCACTCTTCTTCTTTCCTTCTTCTTCTTCTTCTTCTTCTCTGTGTAGACCTTTGCATTCAGATGGACTATTTAAGCTCTCGTATTTATTGACCGAGAACGCCCTTTTTCTCCATTCTCCTTTGGCTAGAAGAGGAGGGTGGGGGGTGTCTTTGGCATTTCAAACCTCGGTCGCCAACGCAGCGCTCACCTGAGAAGGAATCATCAATTCATATTCACCTGCTGTGCTGGCAGCCGGCAGTTCTTGCGATGGACCATCTCACAACTAGATTTACACGAGTTCCATCAACTCGAATTGAACAAACAAAGGCCTTTTTTGTTTCAATGTTTTTGGTTTTTTATTTTTCTTTTTGAAAGAATTTAGCCTTTTGTTTTTTAAGTAGTCAACAATTTTGAAAGCCCATTTCCATCCATTAATGATGTGGGCTTCTTTATCAATTTTGAAATGTTTCCTAAAATGAAATGAAATGAGGAAAAAAAAAAGAGATTCTTTTGTGTGTGATACGTTTCACTGTCGATGCTCGTCTACGATGTCGCTCATCCCCTTCCCTAAAAAAAGAAAATGAATCCGGTTTTTGATTTCAACAATCCGGATCGAATTTTTCTTTTTTTCTTTCTTTCTTTTCCGACCGGCGTATCAGCGATAGTTTTTTTCTTTTTTAAAATTTTCTGTATTCGGCCATCCGGTGATTGTGATGTGCAGTGCCGACAAATAAGGTGGGCATGGGCCACTGGACTCGCTTACCGTGTGCTCAATCAGATGAAATTACCGACCGCCCATTTTTGAATGAACTGGATCTGGTCTCTCTCTCCTTTTTCTTTTTAAAATCTTAAAGCAAAGATCAATTTTCACGTTTATTCCTTTTTCGGGGGGTAAGGATTTTTTGTTGTTGTTTCTCTTTAAAACGACACAGACATTGTCTGTTTTTTACAACAAAATCGAAGGCGGGTGAAACTGAATTATTTATAATGGACGAAAGACTAATGTGAAATGCTTTTCTGGTTTGTTATTCAATTTTTTCGTTTTGTTTTTTATTTCAATTCAAGGATGGCCACGTCCAGTGCAAGAAAGAGATCTGTCCCAGTACGGGCAACTGTTACGTCGTGTTGCAACAGAACAAGAGCGCCGCCAAATGCTGCCAAGTCTGCAAAGGTAAAAAGAAAAAAACTCAACTTTGATTGTTTTTTTAGTTTTTTTGTTGCGTCTCATCATCGTCCCAGTCCATTGAAATGCCAAATGTCGTTAGTGGTTGACCGCACTGGTCCGCGTCTATACGTTCCGACGCTGAGTGCGCGGCCACCAGAGAGCAGCAAACGAGAAACAGATTACGCCGGATTGACGGGTCGAAATGTACAACTTATTCTCTACACTGGGACATTACCATATCATTTTGATAGGCAAAAAACGAAAGGAAAACTCGATTCCTTTCTTGTTTTTTTTTTACACAAAACAAACACACACGCACCCACACACAGAGCCACGCAAAATAATAGAATCTATGGAAAGTTTTGAAAAGAAAACTGACGATGGCTATTATTATGTTGTGTGTGTGTGTGTGTGCAGGCGTTTAAAGTTTGTTTGGTTTTTTTTGGCGGCTTTGCTAAGCCCCGGCTTTTAATTTTGTTTTGTGTTCTAAATCATCAAATAATTATAAAACGAAAACGAAAAAGAGAAAGAAAAACAAAACAGAATCGTTTCCCATGGCTTAATAATGCGGTCGGCTGCATTCCTTGGTTGATGACGACCTTTTTGTCGACCAACCTTTTGACATTCTTCCGCTATTTTTCGTTTCTTGTGGCTCTCTCAGTCTCTACAATGCATTCAACTAATTACACATTGTCGGTGCCCCCTTCCTTTTTCCTGTTTTTATTTTGTTCAACATCTTGCCGTAAACACAATCAAAAAAGAAAATAGGAAAATAGGAAAAAGAGAGAGAAAGGACTTTTGATTCTATAGTCGCCTTTATTGGCAACGTTTGTTTATGGCGCTGATGGCGGCGCAGCTAAAGTGTCCCTTCCCCCTCCTTGTACACGACTGTCAAACGAACCCAACATCCTCAAATATTCATTGAAATATTGAATTTTTGTCTTTCCTTTTAAACGTTCTTTTTAAATTTTCAGGTTGCTATTACAGAGGTGTTCACTATCAGAGCGGCAGTCAATGGAACGACCCCGACGATCCTTGTCAGGTAAAAAACCGAAATCCGGTCTTTTTTTTATTTTCTGCATTCGATTGTGGCCTCCTTTATTGGCTGGTGCGTGAGTCAGACAGCAATGACTCACGCAGCGCTCCAAAATCGAAAGATTCAAATGAATTGCAATCATCCAAAAAGAGAAGAGAAAATAATTCAAAAAAAAACAAAACAAACAAAATAAATGTTAATTCAATTGATGTGCAACATAGACGATGACATGTCAGGGCGGTGTAGTAACCGTGTCCCGTCAAACGTGTCGCTGGAACGAGGAGGACGCGTCGACAGCCGACGGCCATTGCCAGCATTTATTGCCGGCCAGGCCGGGCGAATGCTGCCCGCGCTGCAAAGGTTGCCAATGGAGGCAGGCGCGAAGCGGACGCAACGTGACGATGGCGGAAGGTGGTCCGGCCGCCAGTCCCGACCCGCTAACGGAGCCGTGCACCCAATGCCAATGTCTGCCGGGTGGTTCGATGATGTGCACTCGCCAGACGTGCCCAGTCCTGCCCTGTCCGGCCAACAAAGCTCTGCTGCAACCGGGCGCTTGCTGTCCAGTCTGCCAAGGCGTGCGCAAAGAAGTGCAGCCGGCCATGGCTGCGCCCGCCGTCTGCCAAATCGGCAAGAAACAGTTTGAACTGGGAGCGAAATTCCGGCCCGATCCGTGCACCAATTGCACGTGCCAGCCCAACTCGACGACCGTCTGTCTGCGCGACAACAGCAGACGACTCGGTGGCAGCTCGTCGTCGTCGTCGTCGTGCCCCAACGTGCACCCGGCCACCATCACGGTGGCTCCTCCCCTTTTGGCTTCTTGGCCATCGGACGCCGTGGCGTCGAAATCGGCCACCACCCAACCGTCGGCCATGGCCGTCGTCGCTTCGTTTCAAAGGCAACAAGAAGCCGCCGCCGCCGCCTCTTCTTCGTCATCGTCGTCGTCGTCGTCAATTCTTTCCACTCACGGCAAAGGGTCGCAACCGCAACAACAGCAACAACAACAGCAGCAGCAACCTGCCATGCAAACGCCGACGGCTCTGCCGGCGTCACGACCTCTCACCTGCGCCTATCGTGGCGTCACTTATCAGGTCAGTTCAACATATTTTGGGGTCTTTTTCTCGTTTGTTTTTTCTTGTTTGTTTCTTTCAAAAAAAAGAAAAGAAAATGTTGAAACAAACGACTTGGGCGCTTGTTGTTTGCCGGCCTTCATTTTTCCGCTCTGATTACACAACAAAGAACGGCGGCGGCGGCGGCGGCGTTAGTCCATCCAAACAAATGCTTTCGCTTGTTGCTGCCTTTCTTATTACACGTTGCCTCTTGGAAATGGTTTGTGCGGTTACCTGGTGTGCGCGCATTCGACAACAACAACAACAAGAACAACAGACGGAAAGAAACACACGAAAGACCACCTGCAGCGGCGAGGCTCGATGACGTACTTAGGACACGATTATAGCCTTTTTTTTCTTCCTTCCTTTCTTTCGTTCGTTCTTTCTTTCTTTTCGACATTCACCGCCCGTCTTTCCTTTTGGGAAATTCTCCATTGGATGATGAGCTTCTTTATTATCATGATGCCACCTACGACGGACTTTTATTCTTTCAGACGTCCAGCAGTTCATTCAAAACATGTCACTATCGGCTTCGGTTTGAATCTCGCGCATTTTGCTCTTCTATTGCATTCATTATTTGGGTTTTGTGCGTGCGTGTGTTGGATTGGAGGCGACCTCGTTACCTAAATTGGGGCTGTAAAATGACTCTGGCTCTTCTTTCTGACGATCCTTTGTCCGACGCATTGAAAAAATATCTAGAAAATTAGTTTCTTTTTCCCCTAAAACAAGAGCCAAAACAGCATTTAACTGATGACTTGTAGTAGACACGCAAGACGAGAATAAGCTAATAAGCTAATGAGCTATTGTAATGTAACCAACTATGTCATGGTGCTCTATCAATTCCCGTTTAAAATTTAAATTCTTCATTCTCTTTTTTCTTTAAAATAAAAAAAAAAGGATGGAGCTGGTTGGTCATTGGATCCTTGTACGCAGTGCAGCTGTTCGCAGGGCGAAGTGCGTTGCGCCGTCCAGCAATGCCCAGTCTACCGGCCGAAAGATCATCACCGGCGCAAAATGAAATCGAGCGATTCCGATTCGTCGTCGTCGCCCTCATCGTCGTCCTCATCGTCGTCCGGCAGTGGCAACAATGTCCAGTCACCGCTGCAGGCAGCCAACGCTGGCCAACCGTGTCCACCTGGCCGCCATCCAGTCAAAGAAGCGGGCCAGTGCTGTCCGAAATGCGTGGAAGACGACGCCGTGTGCACCGTGTTTGGAGACCCGCATTACCGCACGTTTGACGGCCGGGTCTTCAACTTCCAAGGCGCATGCAAATACCTGCTGACGTCCGACTGCCGCAACGACACTTTCTCCGTCCGGGTCACCAACGACGCGCGTTCGTCGCGTTCCTTTTCCTGGACCAAGACGGTCACGCTCACCGTAAGTGGCTCAGCTTATTTGTCGTTTGTCTGGAAACAAATTCAAATTGCCCATCGACTGGTCGTGATAATGTTGGCTTGATTGCAAAATTTTCTAACAGATTGAAGACCTGAAAGTGACTCTGGGCCAGAACATGAAAGTCAAAGTGAACCACAAAAGGGTGTCGTTGCCCTTCGTTAGCCTGGGCGTGCTGTCCGTCGTCCAGGAAGGTTACAGCGTCGTCGTTCGAACGAATCTCGGTACGTTGTCTTTCCTTTCTTTTCTTTCAACACGTCAAATTGCCTGCATTTCAATCAGAGGGAAATGTAAAAGTCACAAAGACAAGACGATGCTGAATGCTGATTGGGTCTCGATTTGCCAATTGCGCCAAACAGGAGTGAAATTGCTGTGGGACGGCGAGAGCTTCTTGGAAGTGACGGTGCCGCCTGCGTTCAAGCGGCGACTGTGCGGCCTGTGCGGCAACTTTAACGGCAGGCGGCGCGACGATCTGCGCATGCGCTCCGGTCAATTGGCCACCAGCGTCGAACAGTTTGGCGCCTCTTGGAAGGTGGGCGGACCAAAGTCTTGCAGCAGCACCAGCACCAGCAGCAGCGCGCGGGTAGCCAGCAACAACGACCGCCGCCATCTTCTTCTTCTTCTTCTTCCAGTTCGGCCGATCGCTTGAGTCAACGTCGCTTCCAGCAACACCATCCCAACCAATTGGCCAGCAGCTCTTCCACTGCGTCCTCTTCGTCTGCTGCTGTCGCTGGCAAGAAGACGATCACTGCCGCCGCGCCGGACGAGCCGCTGTGCCAACGACAGTGGCACATCCGCATTCGGGCCGTTCGTGAATGCAGCGTCCTCAAAGCGGCCACGTTCGCCCAGTGTCATGCGCAAGTCAGCCCCGTTCGATATTTCAAGTAAGGCCACCTTTTAATTTACTTTAGTGACGTTTCATTTGCATTGATTGATTGATTTTTATTGCAAATCGAATAGGTCGTGCCTGCTGGACATGTGTGAATGCCCGTCCGGCAAACAGTGCTACTGCGAGGCGTTGACGGCCTACGCCCGCGAATGCGCTCGTCACGGCGTCACGCAGATCGACCCCAAATGGCGTGAGGTAACCTCTTGCACGGGCCACCATCACACTGGTGGCAGCACTCGACTTCATCCCAGCACTTGAGCGTTTCCTCCTCTTCCTTCTTTGCTTTTTTGTTTCTGTTGCTTCAGAAAATTTACTTTCGATCGAAATCATCGAGCCATGCCAAAACTCTTTCTCATTAGTGATGTTGATTTTTTTCTTTTTTTGTTTGTTGATTTTCTTGTTTTTTTTTCTTTTTTTTTGCGTGGGGGAGGGAGATTGGCGTTTGAAATCACCTGCTGTTTGCGCTTATCCTTAGTGTTTCATTTAAAAAACAAAAAAACAAAAAAAAACAAACAAAAGGAACAACTTTGAGAGCAACAGGTGATTTGGCGTTTACGATATGCGTTGGACCAGGTTTGACGGTTTAGACGTTGCATCATTTTTTTGACCCAGTGGCCATCGTTTTAGTTTCTTTTTCTATTCGACAAACGGACAAAAGTGTTCACCTTTTCGACTATTTTTTCGCCCCTCCCACCTTTCTCACTAAAATGACGACAAAATGATCTACCGACACTCATTGAAAACACAAAGAAATCTCATCAAAATGCGCCGATTCAATTCACTATTCTTTATCGATTCGACTCGTATCGTAAGCAAAGCAAGAAGAAAGAAAACTCGGATTAGACGTTTCGTTGTTTGTGCATTTGCAGCGTTGGGTTGTTGGGCTCCGTTTCTTTTCGCTCGGATGTTGCCATTTTTTGTGTCACGAACAAGAATGGGTTTGACAAAAACACTTTACTCGTCTCATTATTATCATTATTATTATTATTATTATTGTTGACTAATCGGAAGGGATGACGATAATTATAAGGAAATGCCCTCCTCTATTTGATGATGAATCAAGTCAGCTGGCTCTCTCGTCGCGATCTCTTCTCTTTCTCCCTTTTTTTCTGGTGCCATTTCTTTCAATTATTAGCCATCCCGTTCGTTCGTTCGTTCGTTCATTGCCGACGATCACCCTACCGCTATATACATACTATTGCTATATTATCGTTCGTTCGTTCGTTCGTCGAAGCAAAACCTTGTCTCATCAGCTTGGCCTCCTCTCTGTTTCCCTTGGCAAGCGCATTTCAATTTGGCCCATTCGTTCAATCAGATGAAACGAACTGTAGGCCGATCGAAAACGCTGACGGCCTGGGGCTGCGTTTTTCACTTTGATTTTGTGTACATATTAGGCCTTATACTACATGTTATACATACAGTATATATCATTTCATTTGTTGATTTGTTTAATCCACCTGAAAAAGGTTTTTTTTTTTATGTCGATCCTTTTTTTTTCGATTCCCCCGTGTTGTGTTTTTCTTTTTGTCTTTTTCTCATTTTTCTTCGAAGAGGAAAAAATGAAAAAAACGCCCATGTCATTTTTTTCAAAAATAATTTTGAAAACATTATATTATGTGTAATGTGTGTGTGTGTGTGTGTGTGTGTGTGTGTGCTCCTATAATATATATATGCTGCGCTGTAAATAGTTTTTGATGAATATATCATAACCAAGCTCTGTACAAAACAAAAGAAAGAGCATTCCATTCATTCATTTAGCGATTCCTTGTCGTCGACGCTGCCCTCCGTGAATGATGACGTCACGTGCCGTACGCCTGCGAAATGTCGAACGGCTCGCATCGGCTGAATGAAACAGTTCACGTCTAACGTTTCGTCGGGTCCCCCCGATTCGATTCGGCTATTATGCGAAAGGCGCATCTTAATCCGTTCAATTAGTGCCCATTGCTTGTGTGGACTGCATCTATACCGACCATATCCAAGCGTGGTGGGGGTGTAGGGCAGGGTAGAGAACCAGAGCAGACCGGAGACAAGCGGCCGAAAAGAAATACATTACCAAATCATGCGCGCCGATGATTATTTTAATGGATGGGTGGAGGAAAAGACTGGAAAAGAAGAAGCGGATGGACACACACTTTACGCCGAACAGTTGAAAGGAGAAGACAAAAAAAAAAAAAAAGGGAAAGAAATGCGACAACCCACTGCACACAACGACATTTTCTTTTCTGAAAACAAAAAAAAAAAAAAGAAAAGGGGACACAAAAAATACATCGAAAATGTCCGTCCGTCCGTGGACCGGGAAAAGAGCACTTAAGTGGGGTCTCTCTCTCTCTCTCTCTAGCCACTTTTAATTGGTCGGAAGAGAGTCACACACACACACACACACAGACACATAGACAAGAAAAGAGAAAAGGTCACCCACAGGGCACTCTGGAATGTTGTCGCCGCCCTTTTTCCTTCAACTTTTTTTTTTCATATTATTCTATTTTCTTCTGACATGTTCAGACAATTCCCTTTATCTTTATTTGTCTTTTTTTTGTTCATTTTTTTGTTGCTTTGGGTTTTAATGGCCGACATGATGGCCAGTGAGTAACGAGCTGTACGCTCATCTCGCAAACGCACTGGATGCGATCTTGTGTAGATACAATGCACACACACACATCTGTGCACAAAGACAACGAACATAACAAACAAACAAAACAGTTTTGATCGCATTTGAGGTTCACTTTTATTTCTTACCTTTTCAGAGGGAGAGAGCAAGCAAGAAAAGGTGATGCGGAAGGGGTCGTCATCGTTTTCTTTGTCGACCTGCTAATATGCAGGAAATGTCTCATCACATTGGCCAGCTGTCGTCTTTTTGTTTTTCTTCTTTTTCCAAAGTGGAAACGGGTCTCGTTAAAACGCCATCGTCCTTGTCAGCAGGGGCGACCCGATCGTCAAAAATGCGCTACACACAACCCAACAACAACAACAACAACAACAACCACAAACCTGAAGTTCGAATTGGTCAAAACGAAAAGGAAAAGAAACAATTTAATAATCAAAATTGGAAAGAAAGGAAAACAAAAAATCTCGTCCAAACAGCACGAAACAGTTTCAATTTGAACGATTTTTCAAATTTTACGACATTAGTCGCGCCGTCTCCTTTATACGACTCTGACGTGTTTGAAGACCAACCAGCCAACCAACAAACGCATTTCTCATTTCTTTTTATTTTCTTCTCTCCCTCAACAAGAACAGGATTTTCTTTTTTCTTTGACATTCACCTTATATTCATATGCACATTATACACGTACTGTACAATAAATCTATTTTTTTTTTTTGTGACCAGTTTTTTAGTCCCCACCCACCCCACAAAAAATTAAGAGAGACGATGGTAAACCCGAACGCTTTTCACGTTGCACGAGACGACATCTGCTCCTCTCTTGTATAGTATACAGTGGCTGGCGTTTGGTCGTGTTGGCCCGCACGGCTCGTCGGGAACGTGACTCGAGTCCGGCTGCGGGCATTCTACACGCTTGATCAAATATCAAAACCTTAAAAAGAATTTTTGAAAAAAAATAACAAATTTAAAGAAGAGAGAAGAAATAATAAAATCAAATTCATCGCCGTCTAGCGATAGCAGCACGAGAGAGCGCACATATGGGCCGCATTCTGGTGCAGAGGGTGGAAAACACTTTCTTTTTCATTTGTCCAAGAATGTAACGAAGGCTGATCTTTCCAGCTGACCATCGTAGCTACGCCTCTTGCAATCGTCGAGTTGTGTCCGAATTTTTCTGCGTCCCTCGCAGCCAAACTATTTCATGAATGTCACCTATAAAATTTCCAATTTGTCCGTTGACACATCAGACGAACACGACGGTTCGTTTGCAATGCAACCGTTGAGAGAGCTCGCGCTTGCTATCGTTCAAAATTCCCTTCATTTTTCCTGTATGAAAAAAAAACAAATAAAAGGAAAGAATTACCAACTGAGCGTATCCTTTTGGTTGTTTTCGGGTTTTTTTTTTTTGTGCATATCGTCTGACACGTCTTGAAGCTTCGCTATTATTTGATTTGATTTTTTTTTTGCTCATTTACATTGTTCGTCTCAGTTATCTCCACCTGCAGCAAGTGCAGTATAGCCAATTTTTGCTGATTATTCGGAATCCTTTTCAAATTTAATCGTGTGTGCGTGTGTGTGTGTGTGTGTGTGTGGAGCGGATCTTGAATCTCGTTTCCAGTCTGACTGTCTCCCGGTTCACTTGAAACTAGAAACCGACTGCGAAATTGAATTTCAAGGCTCTAAATTGTCTGCTGTCAATTGATGAATGTATACCGAATTCAATACTCGAGACGTCGAGAGCCGTGGACATTCACTTAATTTCTCTTTTCATATTCTGTCGCCAGGTGGCTAGGGCCACATTTATCAAGTTTATCGCTAGGTGGCAGGCTTAGCTAAGTATTCTTGTTTTATGGAACAAGGAGCCTCCTCCGCGCAACTTTTACTTGTGAGAAAGATAGGAAAAGCGCAGTCTCGGAGGTTTTTAGATTTTTAAACAAAACAGCTTCGTCAGCTGTTTTTCCTTTTTTCTTCCTCTTTTTGTTTCACTTTGCCATATCTTGCGCAGAAGGGGCAAAGAGACGAGAAATCCAAGATAGCAGAGAGAAATCAGTCGAACAGTGAAGCTCTCAATCCAAGTCTCTGTTTTGTGTATATGCGTGTGTGTGAGCGCCTCTGTGTACACACATTTTTTTGGCAACAAGGGATCTGGGTTTACTTGCCCCACTCTCCCTTCTCACATTTTAACACAGTTTAGGATAACAAATTCTTTTGCTGCATAAAGTTATCCCCCCAGAAAAGATTTTTAACATCGCTGAGTGGTTGACAATCGTACGAAGGTAGCTATTTTAATCGAAAGTCGATGCTTTGTTTAGGGTCACTCTTCCCCTCTTTGTCCTTGGAAGTTGGTTACTTGCTGACACGAGTAATGGACGGTGGCGTAACGTTCGATTCCGTTTTTAATAACAACTAATCCTCAGTTGGATAATCGTGGACAATTTAATTCGTGCCCGTTCGTTAATACTTTTCTTTTATCATTCTTAGTAATCCCCAAATTTCAAGTCTGCTGCTTGAGAAATCTTGTGTTTGCTTTGCACGTTTATAACTCTGTGTTTGATTTATTACGTTTTGTTTTTTTCTTCTTCTTCAGGTGTATGGCTGTGTGCATGTGAATGTGATGAAAATTCTTATGGTGGTCATGCAGCCAGAGCCCAAAAGAAGTTGAAGATACATTCATCTTATTAACCAGGAAGAGAGGAAGACAGACGGTGGCTTCCATAATTGAGCAAAATTCCTCGTAAGGTGCCTGGCATCCCGCCGTCTCTTGAAGGAAGAGCAGCGTGGATTAGGGAGCAGCAACTTGGTGGGGAGGCGCAGTTGGCCGGTCGTCTGGCCTTACTAGGTCTCAATATTTAGCAGCAATTGCAGTGATTTTTGCTCCAACTCTATTTATGGTTTGTTTCTATATTTTGTGCTTTGTTTTACCAGGCCACGCCATACTGGCCTCGACCAGTGAAGAATCCGATGAAGGTGGAGCAGCCCAGCCACCAAAAAAGAAGCTCCGCTCCGCAACCTGCTCAGCGATACCCAGCACCAATATGCAGCATCAAGCTACAACAGTATGATGGATATCAAACAAATACCTCATTACTTTACAATCCTTTTTGTTTTCTTTATGGTCCAGGCCAAGAATGGCTGTTCGTCAAAAGATGCCAACAATGGTAGTAAAAATGATGGTGGCTCCGCTACCGAGTCTCTGTACGGCTTAAAGGACGTTGACGGCGTTGTGGGAGGCCCTAAGCATGGAGGACTGTTTGCTGACGCTGATCAAAGTTTTGCCGAATTGGATGGACTCATTCAGCCCAAAACTGTTTCGAAAACTGATCAGGAAATCGTACGGATAATCGGACAGCATTTGACGTCGATAGGACTGCAGTGAGTTTCACAAATGTGTTCAACTTTTCGACGCAGATAGATCACTGACGCCTTATCCCCCTTTCTTTTGTGTCACTCTAGTCGGAGTGCCGAAGTACTTATGCAAGAATCGGGGTGCAGATTGGACCATCCTGCCGCTGCCAAATTTTGTCAGCATGTCATGGATGGCGACTGGAATAAGGCAGAAATGGATTTGACGGAACTAAAAAATGTCCTGGTCTGCCCACAGAACTTAGTCGAAATGAAATTCCTGCTTCAAGAGCAGAAATACCTCGAGTGCCTGGAAGACGGACGTGTCATGGAGGCGCTGAACGTTCTCCGCCACGAATTGACGCCTCTGGGACACAACGTGGTTCGTGTCCATGAGCTTTCTGGTTTCATGATGTGCTCGACTGGTGAGGAACTGCGCGAAATTGCCCAATGGCAGGGCAAGGGACACCTGTCACGTGGAGCTCTCATGGAGAGGCTTCAGCGCTTCTTGCCTGCGTCAATCATGTTACCTCCGAGAAGGTGACCGACTTCTTTTTATCTTCATATTTTATTTGTGTTTGTGGTTCTTACCATCACTCGGCCAACGTGGGTGTTATTTTTGTTCCTTCTCTGTTTAGGCTTCACGCTTTATTAACGCAAGCAGTAGATTCTCAGAAGGAACGTTGTCCCTATCATAATGTGAAATCGAATGCCCCCTTCGACAACGTTTCTCTGTTGAGTGATCACATGTGTTCCAAGTAAGAGGGATAACTTTTTTTTTTTTTTTTTTATTATTATTATTATTAGAAAAAGAGGTTTAGTGTACGTAAATTATTTTTGTTCTCACGAATGCAGGGATCAACTACCGCTGGAGACATGGCAAATTCTCAACGATCACTGTGATGAAGTTTGGTTTTGTCGGTTCTCGCCTGACGGCACGATGCTAGCCACGGGCTCTAAAGACACTACTGTGATGATATGGATTGTAGATCCGGTACGGTGGTGTCGAAACATCTGGCTTTTTTCATGTTTAATTGCTTATTTTTACCGTGGCTTTCGTTTTTAGGATAACTGCTCGCTGACACATTTGAAGACGCTAGAAGGCCATTCCTACGGCGTGGCTTATTTATCGTGGAGTCCAGATAGCAGCCACCTTGCCGCTTGTGGTCCAGATGACTGTCCAGAACTTTGGGTTTGGCAGGTTGAGACGGGACAGCTGCGGACTAAATTGTCACACGCATCTGAGGATTCGCTGACGTCGTGCGCCTGGCATCCCGATGGAAGACGCTTCGTAGCTGGCGGCTGCCGCGGCCAATTTTATCTTTGCGTAATTTTTTTGTTAATTAAAACAGTAAAATGAAATAACCTACTTTACGTCATGCGTATTGCGTTGCATTGTCAGGATTTGGAAGGAAACGTGCTGGAGTCGTGGGAGGGAGTTCGAGTTCAAGCGCTGGCCTGGAAGACGGATGGGAAAACTGTGCTGGCTGCCGACACGCATCATCGCATTAGAGGATACAACTTCGATGACCTGACAGACTGCAACATGTGAGATTTTCGCTTTGTTCCATCATTTCTACGCACTAATAAAATGAGTACGTTGGTAGTTTACAAGAGGATCACCCCATTATGTCGTTTACCGTCAACAGCACAGGCCGTTTAGCATTGCTCAACGTCGCTACTCAGGGTGTCCACCTCTGGGATCTACAGGTAATCTCTCCATCAGATCTGTTTATCTTTATTTTAATCTAATTTTTTTGTATTATTGTTATTAAACGCGACCAGGATCGCATTTTGGTTCGTAAGTACCAAGGCCTGACACAGGGTTTTTACACGATCCACTCATGTTTCGGTGGATTGGGACAGGAATTCATCGCCAGTGGCAGTGAAGGTATTTTTTTTTAAAACTTATCTTTCTTTTTCTCGTTTCTTCTCATGAAATCAGGTCATTAAAAATTGAAATTTCATTGCAATTTTGACACGGAACAGATAACAAAGTTTTTGTGTGGCATATACGTCGCGAGCTACCTCTAGCAACACTGACGGGTCATTCCAGAACGGTCAATTGTGTTCACTGGAACCCGCGCTTTCCTCATCTGCTCGCTTCAGCTTCAGATGACGGCACGGTCCGGCTATGGGGGCCGTCACAGGAATGCCGCGATTCTGCTAATGCTGCCAGTACACAAGCCACCACAAATAATGCAGCCGCTGCTGGATCGACCGTCACTAATCATTCGTCTGATAGCCCCAAATCGACTCCGTCTAACTCAGGTCCGTAATTCCTTGGAGCCCCTGGAGGCTACGCTAAAAAATTAATAATAAAAATTTGCTATTATAAGAAAGAAAGAGAAAAAAACTTGACATTTTTTTGTCTTTTGTTTGGTCGTGAGAACATAATAAAAAAAAAGGAAAAAACAAAAAAAAAGAAACGTAAAAAATCTCGTCAACTGAGTAGATTTCTTTTTCGTCCCGTTTCTTTTTTTTCTTTATCTCGTTGCACAGGTCACTCAACGTATACTGGTGCGTCGAACGGATCCTAGTTTAATACCCACATTTTATTTTGTTTAAAGGAGAGAGTGACGGGGATTGATAGCCAGTTCTCGATTCACAATCCCTCATTAATGTTTATGTACATATGAGCGATTAGACGAGTTAAAGTGTATCGCATCAATGGGCGATGAGTACCGGAAAAAAACTGAAACAACATCACCCAAACGTTTCGCTTTATTCTTCTGGTGTGTCACCCGTTTCGCCAATCCGCAAAAGTTATTCATCTCGGCTACTTCTAGACGCGAAATCTTGTATGTTCCGTTTTCATCTTTTTATCGTTGAAGAACAGTCAATCACAAGAGAAACACGCTGAGAACAAGGTTCACCAGCCTTTCCTTGAACGTTTATTTCAAGTCGTTCATTCCCCTTGAACTTGGACGAGAAATAAATTTAGAGATGAAATTAAAGTGAAAACATTTCTCATTGTAATATGGGCGCCGCCGATTGGTACAAATCCCACAGATTCTTCTCATTCATTTTTCATTATTTTAAACCCTTGTCTTGTTGTGCGAGCTCATTCGCTGTCGCTGCTGCTTCCACTGCTGCTTGCGCTACTACTGGCACTGGAAGATGAAGATGAACTGCCACTTCCACTGGTGCTCCTATTTTCAATAAGAAAGTTTCTAACGAGGTCTAGATGTTGCATGCATATAATGGTCAATACTTTTTATCCTGAGCCTGGTCAACGTCTGCAGGGGGTGGTGAGGCAGAACGGTGGGATGAGGCTGCACTAGATGATCGTGAACGACTGCTAGAACCTGCGCTACTAGCCGATCTCGGAGATTTAGATTTGGATCGCGAACGGGAGCGTGATCGGGAACGCTCACTACGAGCGTCACTTTCGGCATCTTTATCTTCATCTTCTTTTTCGCCCTCCTTGGCTAGTCGTGGGCCACCAACTTCTACTTCTTCTTCGTCGTCATTCTCTTCTTCATCCTCCTCCATCTCTTCTTCATCCTCGGCTTGATTGGCTGGTTCTAGCTGCCTCTCGCGCTGACGGAACATACGATGTTCGCGAGATGTCAACGAACGATGTTTCAACACCAGTCGGGTGTTGGATGTGGCAGGCTCGCCAGGTTTCGGCCGCCTTTTAGTCAGTCGAACTCTTGTCTCCAATTCGTTATAGTAAACGGCATTGTCGCGAAAGACAATAAAGTAGTTTTCTTCATAGCCCTTAGACGCCTTACTTTTGACATTCCAATGATATTGACGGGCCATTTTGTAGTCATACTCATCATTGTCATCGTAATCGATGGACTGAGAGGCATCCCGTGCACGTTTCGTCAAGGTTTCCGATGTTGGCAAAAAGTAGGCAACAAATTGCTCGCCAGTTTCATCCATCACGCCTCGAATCATAGCCTGAGACATTTCCTCGACTTGCACGTGAGTAGGCCGATCCACGGGTGCCGGGTTTGCATCGAAGATAACCTGGGCACATGGATACTTCCATAACTAGTGAGGAAGGTAAAGATGTAGAATTACGAAAAGCAAGAAATGTAAAACAATAAAATAAAATTAACGGTAACCTTGAAATCGGGAATAACGGGCAAGACTTCAACAGCAGTGACGCCTTTTTTGCTGCTGTGCTCCAAAATGGGTTTCTTAGCATCAGCAAAGGTTTTTTCAATAGCTTTAATCTGGCTCTCATGATCCATGTATACATGTTCTTCCTTGAGAGCCTTCTTCATACTATAACCTACTTTAGCCTCTACTTTCTCAATTGTCATAGGCTGGAATCGTGTGGCTTCAGTGGAAATGTATTCTGTACGCCTCAGCCAGGATACATTCTTGGCATGTTGTGCTTTTCTGAAAAGAAAACAGTAAATTTCCTCCTCATGATAAAGCATGTTAATAGCCATTTCACCTTTTAGCATCTTGGGGTGCATGATGTGTATCCTCTTCTAGTAATCTCTCATCAGCCGGGTCTAAATGCGCATTTTTCTCTTTAGCATAGGCTTCAGGATTGATGAGATCAATAGTGATGCCAAGATCATATTCAGCAAGCAATTCATATTTGTAGCTTTTCTCTAAAGATGTAGCATTGTACTGAATGAACCTGAAATAGCAATTTGTTGATTGAATTATTTCTATGCCTCATTCAACCTGCTTTACAAAATATTACTGTAAAATTACTATTACCTATTGGAATCGAACGGATAAGTTATGAACTTTGGGTCAAATGGAATATCTGGAAGAGTGTTGCAATATTTCACTCGACAAACCAAATCTGTCCTTCTCTCTCCAGGTGCTGCTGCAGCCGATGACGCTTGTTGGCGCCGACGGTCTCTCTCGGCATTTTGCGGTGGATTTATGGTAGGAGGCATTCGACCAAATTAAACCAGGAAATCGAATAGTTAAAGAAACAAAACAGATAACAACAGTTTTAACGTTAGCGTACTCGAAAACAACAACCCGCAACTAAAAAATTAGCCCAACACATTTAACAAACATGATGTTGCAGCAATGCCAGATTTTACTAAACGATATTGCCAAAATATTCGAAATTTGCAATTTCGAACAATTTGAATAATTTTAACATAGTCATAAATAGTACTATTTATGACTTATATAGATATATATCTATATCTATTTATGACTCTGATTTTACCAACAAATTTTGATTGCCACAGATGCATAAAAATATTCGAGACCATGAGTCCATGACTAGTTTATCATAATCAATCCTAACTAAAAACTATTATATTGACACATGTAAGTTTTCTGCTAGAACCCAGTTTTTTTTTTAAATTAGCATCGTAGAGGAGTAAAACCACGTGCAAAACGTTTCTAAAATTATGAATTTTGACCTCAGCTCTGTAGATATAAATTGGCTTTTTGAGTTTCCAGGCGATTGGTGTAAATGATGTTTTTGTATAGAAAAAAAAATTACTACCAACGCCGAAACTACCATTCTATCCCTCGATATACAGCACACGTCTCTTTTCAAAGCGTTTGGTTACTACTACTCAAATTTCTGCGTATTTAAAAAGCAGTGTAAATTTATCATATCATGAAGGCCCTTGAGGTAAATTTTATTGATAAGTATATTGTACAAGACGTACTAGCAACTTAAAAAATTCAGCGTAAAAAAAATCTTATAATTTTACTTAGATTTCGGATGCATGACCCTTTTCCCGCCACAAACATTTCAAGAATTTTCACCGAGAGGAGAGAGTTAGGTTTTTTCCTCTGACGTCACGAGTCTCGTTAGTCACGTGACTGTTCAGCCCGATGAGATCATCGCCAAACATAGTAAGAGGAAAAAGAGGTTGGAAATGAAAAACTATTACCATGGCATAAAGTGCAGCGGCTGTTATATTAGCTAGATAAAAAACGAAATCGCTTAAGAGTTGGCTCCGGCAGCCTGATGCACTAAATTGCTTGCTGCCGCTTCTGAATTTCCTTGGCAGAAAGTATAGTGGGAAAATAATGGAACGTATAAAGGCTTCCCCCAATCGTACGGAATTATGAGTCACCCTCTTGTGTTGTAGTAAAGTTTGTTGTGTGTATAACAAACCTAGTGTTCTACAGCCTTTTATACTAGTTTTACGTTCAGGGATTTCATCTACTAGGCCGAATAAGTAAGTTTATTAGGCCCTATTTTTCATAAACGTTGAGGTTCATGGCTGCCACCAAACGTATGATCGTGGCCTTGAATTGTCTTATCGGAATAACCATGGATAAGGCGTCACTGACATCTGCGTCTTATTTCTTCGTTTTTAAGTTCATCTAGAAAATCTAAATTATTTGATTAATCTTATATCTTTACATCTTTTCAGAAAGCCATGTATTCTGCACCTCACGAAAACCATGATGCCACTCGTCTGAGTGTGGCTGACATCCTCTCTACCATGGCTAATTCAGTTGACGCCATGACTCCCACAACTGTAAGAGTGTTTGACTTTGTAATCTGTTATGATTGATAAGCAATTTTTTTCCTTTTGATTTTAGCTATCCTTATTAGATGGACTTACTGGTGTGCCCACTAGAACAACACCCACATTAACCCCTACAACACTTAGAAATATTGAACAAACCTTTTTGGATTTGGCGGCCAACCAGATGTCTCATGATAGAGAAGCTGGTTTTGTACCACCAATGGTACCTTCAAATTCATTTACTACGTCAGTTCCAAATTATACTGTAACTGTTACAACATCGACAGAGCAAGGTATTATTGACATTAACAGAAAAATAAAAATCTTTTTTATACAGAAATATGTGTGTGTAGATGTGAAACCTCAGTGGCTAGGTGCCTCTGTTTCACAGCAAAGTAATAGTGATTCACCTCCTCCACCGAGAAATACAGCGAGAAGGATGAGTGTAGGCAGTAACAGCAGTAGTAGCAACAGTGGCTATAGCAGTACCACGATGAGTCTCACTTCCGGTACCGCACGTCGTGGTGGTGGCCGGCGTAAAGAGGATCGTGATAGAGAAGAGGTAGTATGCGTGTTAGTGGTTTGTCTTAATTGAATCAAGATTTAGAAAACAACTTTCATGTTTTCTAGCCTGGTGAGGACTCTGGCAAGAGGTTAATGCGTCGCGAGCGAAACAAACAAGCCGCTGCCCGTTGTCGCAAGAGACGTCTTGATCATACGATGGCTCTCCAACAAGTAATTTGATTGTCAGTTTATATTTTGTTCGCAAACAAATTTAAAACGTTTTATTTTAAACACAATTAGGAAACTGAGTTGTGGGAAGATAAGAAGCAAGCTTTGCAGAATGAAATTCGTCAGTTACAAAAACACAAAGAAGAGCTGGAACAGTTGTTGGATTCTCACCGACCTCAGTGCAAGATGATGCGGAAGACGGCCCATTACGTCCCAAACAACAAGGCACCTGTTCTTCCCGCCATGCCTAATTTGATGCCGATACCAAATGGCCAACTACAACAGCAGCAGCAACATCTGCATACACAACAACAGCCCATTAAAAAAGAAAGGCACGAAAGCGACGAATCCTCATCAGACGGTTTGGTCGAATTCACGAGACCGACAACTGCTCCACGCCCTCGTCCTACATCGCTACCAGTTGCTTCCCCCTTCACAAATGCTCCGCCACGGTCTTCAAATAATTGGCATGAAATAGCCGGGATTGCTATAACAACGCCTTCATCAGGTATACCGGGATTCAACTTCGATTCTCTTATGGAAGGTGGAACAGGGCTCACTCCGGTAGTACCTAGCCCATCGTGTAGCACACAGCAACAGCGCAGTAATACAGGAGGCAATTCATCAACCATGCCTGTCGATTTGTCTAGCCCTGAAGCTGTGAACCGTAAACTAGTTTCGCTTTGATATTTTCCTCATAGGTAAAAATAACCTGAAGTTACTTTATTAGGGGATAAAACTGGGTATCATCTTAAAATGATGTGAAATTTAGATTTGTACCCTTTGCCCCCTATATTTATTTTTAACAACCGAAAAATAATTGTAGTATGTCATAAACTAAAAATTCTTCAAGCTCATTCAATCGCTATTGATTGACCTATGCAAAAACGATTGTCTTAAAAGCCTTAACAATTGCGGGAACCGCTTTTTAAAATTCTTCCTACTACTCGTAAGTTTAGTTTTGTAAACTAATTGGGTTGTTTGATTTACGCGTGGTATCTTCTTTCCCTCCCACATGGACCCTCTGCATTCCCGTTCCCGTTGCTCCACTAGTCTCGAATGTCTCTATGATGAGCATCATTTCTCCTCTTTTTTCTTTTAGCTCCCCTCATTTGTTTTTTCTCCCTATGCAGAATTTATTACGATTGGCTGCAACGAAATTTATTGCCGATCCATGCCTTTATTTGTTGAAAAAACTGTATTTTGTCATACATTGATAGTTGATACTACTCTTGTATAATCCGCTTAAATTGACTGCAATAAACAACATTTGATAGCTTGATTCTTGAACCATTCCTTAAAAATGACTGTGAATATGATAAGCTGTTTGCTTGAAACAGGAAATAAACTCATACCTGGTTAAAATGAAATTGGATAACATAGAAAGAGAAAGAAAGAAATGCTGCATAAAAATGCCATGAATATTTAAATCATAAACCAATTTAGTAATTTAAATGGTACGAGGAGCCGCAGTTCGAATTACTTTACGTCGTCTGCGCAATAATCCTCCACGTGGTTGTTGGAAGAAGGGAATCAAAGGATTGTGGTTGGACAATTTCTTCTAACGGTAATTCTGGATTGAACTGAAAGTCTTCGAGAAAAAAGAAAATGTCTGAGATATTTTCAAACCAAATAACTCCTGCGGTGGAATTATCTCTACTAAATCCGCTGCTCAGATCAAACGATTTGACTCATTTGTGTGATGGTATTAGTCAGACCTAAATTTTCAGTCAAAAGGCGTCATAACAACTGTAAACATTATTAGATCTGAAAAAACTGGTAACATATTTTCAAAGAGGGAAGTTTTGAAGAAATTTTGAAGCTTAGTCCAATCAGTATTTTTGAAACTGACGTACAACAGTCTTCCATCAAACAAGAAGTTCAAAATTTTCTCCACAACAATTCAAATGACGAGAGCAGGTAGATTTATAATCCTATGCAAATAAAATTCCTAGCAATAATTTTACTATTGACTAGTTGTTTTCAGATGTTTTGTATTGGAGTTTCTGCCCTGCATCGCTTTATCCAAAGTAACTGGCTTGGTTTCAATCAATTTGGAATCTCAGCAGATGGTGTGATGGACCATGCATCTAAACAATGCCTGGTTCTTGATGCCGAAAGCCTCCTCCCTACTATAAAAGACCTACAACTCCTACTTGTTGCGAAAACAATCTTATATGACTTAAAGGAGCAGTTTATTCACTTTAAGGTGTGCATTTATATCATGTAAAACTAAAAGAACACTAATTTAATTTTACGTGTGGAAGTTCTCTGGTTGGTGGCTTATTAGGTATATATTTGTTCACCAACGAGTCCTAGAAGAATCATCACAATTACTTCATTCAGCTTTTCTAGATATTATTAGTGGAATTGATAAGCTAGAAAAGTCTGTTGAAGCTGACTTGCATTTTAGCTCCTTGCTGCACCTGGAACTGGGCTATACATATTTATTGTATGGTGTAGTGCAAAAAACCAAGCTTCACTTTGAAAAAGCCAATCAAATTGTTAACTTCAGATGTGAATGGACAGGTATAGTTAATGGCATCCACTAGGATCTCGGACACTTAACATGTTTGTTTATTTAGGGGCGATGGGAAAGAGGACTCAGTATCAACAAACTGCTCTGCCTCAACTCACTATTAGAGTTCATTGCGCTATTGATGATGCGCTGTTAGAAGATGAACGAGAAATCGCCAGCGATCTGCCTAAAGATATCAGATTAGAAGATGATACCCGTTTAAACCAAATCGCCTTTATTAATAAAGATGATAATATTCTTCCTGATTTGCCTCCTCTGTACCAGGCTCTTTTAATTGCTCATGCGTAAGTTACTTACACTTTTCTCGAAATCCCGTTTTAAAATTTAAATCTCTTCCGTATTTGGTTTTAGAACAGAAAAAGAGAAGTTTCATCCAAAAGACGAACTGCTTGGGGAAGAACTGTCACCGCTACTGAGCGTAAGATTAATGACTTATTTTTCTGAAACAGTAACAGACTGATGATTGCTTCGTAGTGCATTTTAAGCCACCCAAAAATCTGGAGTTTTCATGTCAGCTCTTTGCTGATGCGGTCAAAACTGGATTCAACGCAGCACCGCGCGGTCGAACGAGCTTTGTCACAGTTGCAAGAACTAGCCGATGCTCTGTCAAAAGAAAGCCAATATGGAAACCGTCGAATTGAATACTTTTATGTTTCACGGATACCACTTGAATTTGAACTCCAGAGTTTACTGGCTGAAGTGCTCCAAAGTCTTGGGGCCGTCAATAGTGCATTGGACATATATATTCGACTACATAAATGGGAGGGTGTAATTGCTTGTTATCAACAGCTCGACAAGAAGCACAGGGTAAGTCTAGACTATTCTTTACGCGGGAAGTAGCGCTTTCATAATCGCAGTTGTGTTTCTAAAATCTAGGCCGAAGAAATAGTGCGGCAAGAATTAGCCAAAGGTGAAACACCCAAACTATGGTGCCTACTTGGCAATTGCACTGATGATGTCTCTCATTACGAAAAAGCCTGGGAATTATCCCAGCATAAAAGTGCTCGTGCTCAGCGAGATTGGGCCTACTACTTTTATAACAAAAAACAGGTTTATTTTTTAAATTATTATTTATACTTATAAATACGTATACGTCATCTCTATTGATTATTTGAAAAGCTTCGGGAATCTATTCCGCACTTTCAAGAATCCCTTAAACTCAACTCATTGCAAGAAAGTGTGTGGATACGCTTAGCCTTCTCTGCAATGGAAATTGAGGACTGGGAAACTGCTGCTTCTGCGTACCGTCGGTATTGCACCCTAAACTCTGAGGTATGTCAACCGAGTGTGTTCGATCGAAACAACTAATCTTTCCTTTGTTTTCTTTCTTAGTCTTTTGAGGCATGGAATAATGTGGCAAAATGCTACGCCAAATTAGGACAGAAAAATCGGGCTTGGAAAGCTCTGCAAGAAGCCGTAAAATGTAATTACGATAACTGGAAAATTTGGGACAACCTGATGGTAGTGTCCATTGACTGCTGTGAATATGAAGAGGTAAATCACATATATATGTATATATATATTTTTTTTACGGTGCGTATTTTGCATGATGAATGATTTTGTAGGCCATTCGTTCATACAACCGCATCCTTGAACTGAAAGAAAAACATATAGACGTTCAGGTGTTAAAAATTCTACTTCAAGCCATATTGGAAAATAAAGAAGACAACTACGGCCAAAACGTTGAACGGCTTGCCCCATCGGTTCAAAAACTACTTGGTCGATTGACTTCGCAAGTGACAAACAATGCACAAGTTTGGGAAATATATGCGGATCTCTTAGCTGGTAATGCTGATACGGACACAACAACTATGTTTCGGGTTGCCCAGCTGATGCAGAAGTCCTATCGGAGTGCCATACAGGAAAAAAACTGGGAAAAGGATATCATATCTTGTATGTTTACTCTGAGATTATGTAGAAAGTATGTTGATAGATGTCTAGACTTGTTAAGAAAAGATTTGTCTAAAGAAAACCTTCAGCTTGCTAGTTCAGCAAAACTCAGTTTACGGTCTGCAATAAGCCAGGTTAAACTTTGCTATGAGTTAGACATCCCAAATGAGATACAAGAAGCACTTGGTGCCCTTGAAGAACTTAGCAAACATTTACAGGATAAATTATCTAATGTTTAAGTAAATATTCATCCATATTGCAAAAAGATTGATTTTGCATGTGCATAAACTCCAATAAACATTTTTATACAATGCTTTTGTTTATTTTCCACCATAGGTTGGATCTGGGAATGATAGGTTATTGTGTGGCCATAGCTTTAGATTTACGTTTCCCCTTAGATTTCTTTTGCTTTTTCAGGCCATCCATGTTGGATCTGATAGTTGAGCTGAAAGTAGTCTGAAATTCTGACAGAAGATCTGCAGTTACCTATGAGTGAATAATTTAATTTAAATAAGTTTTAACAATTCTCTAGAAAAAAGTTTCTACTATTGTGCTTATTTTCTTGCTTCCCAGAGTTGCTCTAAAAATGCAACTATATTCTGGCTCTTCTTTGTTGCTTTGCTCGACTCTGGGAATCGGTTTCTTTCGTCCATCATCTGAGATGAAAAAATTAATATAAAGTTATTCACGACTAATAAACTATAAAAAAATGTGTTTATTATTACATCGTTTTAGTGTCACCCTTACGGATCCTTGTAACCTGGCCTTTTGGTACATCAAAGTGAGTGCCGTGAGAAACTAGAATCGTTATACCGAAAATTTAAAATTAATCATAGGTTATTTCAAAAAATAATTGTATTTAACTGACCGCACTGTTTTCTAGAACAACCATGGTTTGACGATCCAAATTTCTATTTAAGAAAATAATACGGAAATCCGAACAATCTTATAGTATATTCTTCAGCAGACAACTCAGTGTATTCGTTCATTGAATTAGTAAGCATATTTGTCGCCAGATGACGACGTAGCGATAACAGAAAGCCTTCGCAGACAGAAAGAAACAGTTTTTAAGGTTGGCCTATTGCACCGGGAGTCCACCTCTAGTCATAGGGTCCAGCCCTAAACATGCACCGGGACCACGGCGCTGGGGAAAACATGCATACGCGAGTGGACACAATACTGTTTGTATTAACAGCCATTTGAAGCTGTCAATGACGTTTATGTGATAGTGATAAAAAAGGACAAATTTATTAATCCAACATGTAAGAAATCGATGAAAGTAAACAACTATTGGTTTGTGATAAAGTATCGGTGTCCAATCCATCTTTACAAAAACAGATTGTCAGAAGACAGCAGGAAAATTCAACTCATCAAAGAAACAAGGACCCATTAACACAGAAATATATAATCAGCCAAAACTAGGTAAGAAAAAAACAAGAAACGAAGAAGTAAGCAGGGCAGACCGCCTACCGGTATCCACGGCAAAGCATATTTGACAGGACGTGGACCACGGGCAATAGCACTAAGTGACACTAGAGCGCCGTGGACTCCACGGTGCAATAGATTTTTCCAGTTTTAAAACTAAAAAAAAAAAAATGCAAGCTTTAATATTAGTTCTCGTATTTTCCCCCTTATTTTTGTTAGCTAAGTGTAGTGAAGAGGATGATTTATATCTTTCTCCAGATTTCACGTCCATCGATCGATCTAATTATGTTGATCCTCATGACATGTTAAATTATAATCCAAAGGAAATCCAGAAGGAAAAAGGGCTATTAAAAACATCCCGTGATGAAAACATACCTCAAAGCCTGACAACACCCGGTCAAACCGTTGAAAGTAGGGATAGGATTGAGGAAGGAGGCGTTCCAAACCAGGTGGACATCTCTGAAAAAGCAATTAATAAATCCATGCCAGAGTTTCTAAACCATAAACCAGCAAACTGCTCATCACATCCAAAAAACACAACTCTGGATATACCTTTTCTTGGTCGTTTTGTAAAAGTTTTATCTACTGTGTTACAGTTGAAGGTAGGTGATAATAAAGTGTGTCAATGTAGTTCACCTTTGTGACATTACACAATGACTAGGAAAAACATATTGAAGATGGTGATGTTCTGTATATACCACTGTTCGCAGTTGTCAATACAAGAACCCAATTTGTCCTCAATGAGGTAACAAAGGAAGGAGAAGAGATCCAACTGAAAAATTTGGCTGATTTAGATGAAATTCTTACCAAGCCTTCTCCTTCCAAGCAAGGATAAGCTAGAATGTGAGCCTAATCCATCATTTGTTGAAATGATTTTCACCAATGGCCTTCTTCAGCCCAAGGTAGGCTATTACCAACTGAAATTTTTCATTCTGCTATCAATTAAAATATTTCTACAGGATTGGGTGGTGGGGATGTTTGTTGCATGCCTTTGGTTTGTTTTCTGGCTTACTGTCAAAGGCTATTCATACTCAGACATCCTTTCTCGATCGTTTTTGCCATTTTTCATGGTATGCTGGCTCTGGCATTGGAACTACATGCATCAGGTGTTCTGTTTGAATTCAGACAGCAGTTCTGTTCTGTTTTCTAATCGAATAAATTTTCTTTCTCGACAGATGGCTTCATCAAAACGATACTCTGATAAGTCGAAGAACAAGGATATTCCTGCTTCTTGTGACCCTAAACAACTTGGTATATTGGAAAGCTTTAAACTAAGGTTCGACGCATTTTGGGGATATCCGGATCCCTGTGAAGAATATCACAGAGTATTGCTGACCGATCCAAGCTTTGAAGTGAATCCTTTTACAGTTCTCTGGGACATGCTTGTAGTCGGAATACTTCATCCGTTAGGATACATCGGCCACAAAATCGGAAGCTTTTTCAACGAAGTTCTTAGTACGTGGCATACTGGCATTCTTGAATTCCATATCAGAATTCATATAATTTGTCTTTTATAAACTTCTAGATTCGGCAACAGTGTTCCAAAAAATTCCCGTGCTCGTGGGTGTTCTCTTTGTAGTGTTTTTAATTCTCGTAATGAGCTTTCGATATGAAATCCATTTACCATTGTTTAAAATTCGTCCATCGCCACCGGTGTCCATTCCTCGGTCAGGAGCTATCCAAGACTTAATGGATGGATCTGCGACTGGCGACGCCACGCATCAACATCTTCATCGTGAACGGTGCATTTTAACTAGACAGTCTTACTCTCAAGTTCAAGCTATCGAAGAACGGGTGCAGGCTCCTGTCGAAGATGATGCAGAGTTTTCTCCCGTTTCTATGTCGCCAGCAGTCATCAAAGAGCTCGGAGGTATCCTACCTTTTAACGAAACCGAGAGTGAAAGTGAGAGCGAGTTAGACTCAAGCATAGAAGTGCTGATGGATGAACGACAACTAGAGGAGTGCTCACAAGGCATAAAACAAAATTTGCAAAGTGAGAGTTTTTCAACAGTAGTAGACACAACTCCCAAAGATATACTGTAAGTTGTGGCTCCGCTTATTGTACAAATGGATGTTTTTAATTAGTGATTGTCGCCGTTGTCTCTTTTAAAGACTGATAAAAACAAATCTAAAAAATGCCAACAAAATTATCTTTGCAATTCGCTTCATGAAATATATTCTTCTGCCTTTTCAGATGTAAAGATGGTAGGTGTATTATCAATGATTTTAATTATTTACGAAAAGAAAAAAAGTAAAATCACAATCAATTTCATTTTTTATTAACGCCTAACCGATTGAAGACGCTAGATGATGTTGTCGGACTGCTGTTGACGACTGCAACAGATCCTAAACGTTGTTTTATTCCGCTTGGCTTTTGTTGGATTGATGAAGCGGCTTCTTGAGGGGGCCTGACAAGTCGTTTCTGGCTGCCATCCTGTTTCAATGGGAAATATATAGAACTTTTCATAGAAAAACTGTACTTAAAAGCTTGATAAACCTTGGCGGAGATTATAGTTCTTATAGGATTTTTAGGCGGCAGTTTTTTAGAAACGATAGTGATTTTTGTATTGCTGGGCCTGTCCAGTCCAAGTCGTTCTCTTGCACTCTGTTTGGAAGCTGTATTTTCGATGTCCATTCTCAGAAAAGACTTGCCTGACTCTAATATTTTTGTCTTGTACTAGGAGTCTTCTTTAAATGAAAGGCTAAGTCAACTACCTGGGACCTCGTCAGATTTCGAGGCGACTGTCCTAACCGTCTTGACCGGTAATGTCAATGTACTTGCAACCGCCTTAGCTGTCAATGGTGACTCTTTCTTCCCTTCGATATCACCCAATCGTCGAAAAACTGAACTCTGTTGAAACTATAGTCATGTACATGGTTTGACTATTAAAGGTAAGTACTTTTGACTATTTTGGATCTTTACCTTGGCAATGGCAGGAGGATCCTGAATTTCAGGTGTGGTGCTAGTAACATTGCTCTCACCAAGTCGGTCAAAAACAGAAGTCTTTTTTACAGTTTTAGTTACGTTTACAGCTGGTGTAGCAATTTTAGTTTGCAATTTGGGAGGAATGACTTTCCTTTTTAGTTCCTCATACTCTGGCACATCTTCTATCCACTCTGTCTCTTCTGTGTCTTTTTCAATCTCAGCTTTTGCAGTCTTCAATTTTTTAGGAGGTGAAGGCCTAGGAAGTACTTTAACCTCTGAAGCTGTAACAACAAACACAGGTTTTGTGAACAAAGAGCATGTCTAAGGAGTCAGGAATAAATTACCTGTTTTTTTAACATCAGTATTTGTTTTTGGTACATCATCTTTAAGAAGCATTTCATTCAAATGTTTGGTTGCTATATGAAAGAAGACAAGTACACCACTTAGTAAGGCATAGGGGGGTAAACATGATTGTTAATACCTTTGATTACTGAAGTCTCTTTGTCAATGGCAAGAACCTTTTCCCTTGCAACCTAAAAAAATATATAAATATAAAAAACTAATAAGTCTTCCATTCACCTATTGTATTGGTATGTAAACAAATACTTTCTCATGGTAACGTTTGGAATGCTTGAGAATTGCAATTATATCTCCTAGGACAGTAACTCCCATGTCTTTAAGATATTCCTTAGTTAAATCCAGAAGCATGTGCTTTTGTATACGGTTTTCCGTGAATATAATGGCGTAATTTGCTGCAGCTGCAGGAGGTATTCCAGCTTCGACGAAAAATGAGATCCAGAAAGCTGCATGGGTTTTAAGCATGTTAAACTTTGAATAAATTTATTGGAGCTGAAAGAAAACCATGTTACTCACAGGTAGTGACTTCCTCGTCCATTTTATGATGAATTTTGTAGAGATAGGTGAAAATGAACAGGGTGAAACCAACTACTTCTATTTTTAAAAACAAGCCTACGACTCTCGTCACTTATTGCAGACGTCTATAGATGGCTTCTTCAGCGTCCTAGTTTTAACTTCAAACGCTCGAGAATTAATTTAAACGTAATTTTGAAATGAAAAAAAAAATTCTGAAAAAATGAAATGAATTTTTTTTTAATTAGTAGTCTCATATTGATGTTCTATAAGAGATACAGTATAGTGTTAGTTATTTATGGGGTATTTCCAATTTCCATTCCAGTTTGGCAGCTAGGGCTCGGCCCCGATCACATTCTAATCGGGGACACCGCTAAGCTTCCCCGATAAAAATGAATCGGGGAAGTTCGGTGCGGAACGGTGCTATGATCGGTGCTGCACCGATAGCACCGCTTCAGCCATAGGGGGTTAGTCTTACCAATGACCTTGCGTTCTGATAGGCCAACAAGAATCACGTGACTATGGTCACATTTTGTTCTTGTTGGCCGCAGGGCAACTGCCAATTTAGATCACTATTCATTGATAATCGGGGAAGTCACCGATCACCGATATCACCGCACCGATTAAGATTATCCCCGCACCGGATTGACTAAAAAGCTCCCCGATTGGCGCGGGGCCGAGCGCTAGCAGTTTCCAACTTTCCATCATCTAACGCCAAGTTCTAGTAGTGCGGCAACAATGTATATTGGATTTGAAATAAAGTCTTCAATAGAAAAATCATCTGTTGAGACAGCCCAGTTTAACCGCCTTGTTCTTAGTTTTTTTTTTAACCGAAACTAAAACTTTGAAAACCATAATTTTGTTTGTAGTCTAATATACTTCTGTTAAATCTTCAGTACTTGGTGTAAATTATTGAAGTATCTGGTAATTTTTCTTCAACTGTGTTCAGGTATACACTCATGTTTCAAGTTCTTCTGACGTTTTTAAAAGTATCCATAATTTACGAGGCCAGTATTATATATTGCTATGTAGTCGTTCTAGTGATTCACTTCGTGCAATCTATAGATAGCTGAACTTCCAATAGAAGCATAATGATGCAAAAATTGTAAAGAAGTATTACTGGCTTCATTATGTTTGCTGAACAATGGCTGCTTCCTGCTTACTTTTGTCACATCGAAACAATATGTTAGTTGGTCTAATGAATTATTTTATTATTGCAGAAGTGTTGTGCCACCATAATGGACAATCTTAGCGTAAGGTGAGTTTCCCATGTTTTTCCATCTACTTTTGGCTGCTAAATCCTTTGGTTTCAAAGTTTTACCAAATCCTTTGAACTGTTGTCTGGTTGTGGTAGGACTAAAATGCACATTTTTGTGTTCTATTACACCAATATTTTGATTTTTTGTTTGGGGAGGTGGTTGCTTACTGGTGGCCCAAGATAGGAGACCTGAATGTGTGACAAGATTAGGACTGAGGAAAGTTGACTGATGTTTAAGGCCCTTGTCAGCTTAAATATTTGGCCGAGTTCGCACATTCAGGAGAGGACAAGAAATAACTGAACTGTGTTCAGCAGCCTTTAGGTACATCTGTTTGGCGAGGTTGTTTTCCCACGGTCGCTCTACCCTCATGCCCATCCGGCCTCTTCACCATCATAACGTACCTATGATGTTTCTCTATTTCGTGCCTTCCGATAGCCCCTCCCCCCAACATCCGCGCGCATTCCCTCCTCGGCGCGTCGACGCAGATGTGACCGGTGGGAAGTTGTAAACCGAGAGACGAGAGTGGGGAGTGCAAGATGAAAGACATCTGCTGCAGAAACAAGACGTCGAGAAAACGGAAAACATTTGTTGCTACCGCCGAGTGTAGACCACCACAAGATTGTGTTCGTTCCAATCAGTTGAAAGCGGGTGTCGTTTAATTGTGTCAGTTGTTAGTTTTTTAGTGTAATGGAGAAATTCGTAAAAACCACGTGATATTGAGCGCAAAAGAAAACAGCGATTTTCATACTAATAACTGATGGCTTCATTCCGGCTCGGTCCGTTGAAGAGTCCGAATCGACGATTGTTGAGTCATCACAACACGCCGCCTTTTAGGTGATTGTAAACGGGAAAAAGAAGGAGTGCTTTGCGGTTTGATTGTTTATGATTTTTGTGCGCAGTTTCGTTTGACGTCACGTTTTCATCATCAAATCGATACCGGCCACTACAATACTTGGCCTATATATAAATTTTTTTTTTCTCTAAGATGTTTTGCATCCAGCCTTTTGTTTCTTGTTTCCCCCTTTTTTTCTTTTATGTTTCAGAGTGCCAAGCCTGTCGGAAGTGGGTGAGGCCGACAAAAAAGAGAAAAAAAAAAAAAAAACGGTCTGGGGGACTAGTAGTAGTTGACATTTCTGGAACACGAGACGTTCCAAACCTTCCCAATTTAAAACTCTCGCAAGGTCCTCTTTGGCACCCTATACACATGTGGCCTTCCTTTCATGCCTTTCTTTTCCACTAAGTCCACTATATCCATGGGTATTTTTACAGTTTGGAAGAATCTGTCTTTGCACGCCCAGGGCTTGAGAATGTTGCAACTCTTTTTCGGCTGTCGAAATTCGTCATCCGACTTGCGGGAATGTCACTGCCGTTTCTCACTCATCAAACGATAAACTCGATTCCCGAAGTCAGTTTTTGGCAGGTTGCGTCTAGTGAACCTGATTTTCTTTTTTGCGACCTCACGATTTCCATTTTGCGTCAGGATAGTTTTAAAGTATCTGCGCCAAACTGCAATGTGGTTTCGTAAACAACTCCGGTTGTCGCTTTCGAAAACCAAAACAAATAAAGGTAGCGATAATGAACTCTAAGTATAGCCTTCCTTTCTTTGCGATCTTCGTTTCACGCGATACAGGCAGTATTCTCTCACGTAGACCTTAAATTGCAAAAGGAAGACTAGGATGTTTGAACCGGTGCCAGGTTATGTACGTTTGAGATTTACGCTCAGTTGTCCAGAGAGAAATAACAACTGCGTTGCCTACTTGTTTCTTTTTGTTTGTTTTTTATTTTATTTTTTTGCTTTTTTGTTTTTTTTTGGTTTTTTTTTTGTTTTGATCTTTGTATTCATTTGCGTATTCTTTTTTCTTTCTTTTTTTCCATTGTAGTATCGACCCGTCGCATCTGCAAGTATCTTTGGAACAGACGCAAGGTGCCCCATCGACACCCCGTGAGTTGCTGTCGAGATCTTAGTACTTGGTTTATCAAAGTCTTTATCGAAATGTCGGTTTTGTTCAGAGGCCAATCGCCAATCGTCGGGCAAGTCTTCGCCTTTGCGTGGTAGATGCGTCAAAGAATACGAAGAGCAATTGCAGCAGCTGCAGCACGAGAATTTCAACTTGAAACTTCGTGTTTTTCTGTTAGAAGAAAGAGTGGGCAAAGCCTTGGGCAGGACTGATGCTGCTGACATTATCAAGAACAACATAGAACTAAAAGTGGAGAATGAGACACTGAAAAAATCACTGGCAGAAAAGTGTCAACTGCTGTCACAAGCATCTGGTGCTATCGAGGAACTTGAAAATCAGCAGCGCTCTTCTTTGGCTGCGCACCAATCAGAAATAGTTTCACTCCAACAACAAATACAGAAACTTCAAAAGGTATTTGAGACGCTGAAATAACACTCACTCTGTGGCTACAATTTTTTTTTCTAATTTATTTACAGGAATTGGCTGAAGCGGAAGAGGTTCGTGTTAATAATCGCGTCAGTCTCATTCCGGATGAATCCTCCGACTTGTATGCCCAGGCCTTTGGTTCTTTTTTACTGAACCCGAATCAACTTACTTGCAACTATCCCGATCATCACACTAAAGCGGAGATGGATCAGTTACAAGCAAAAGTAGATCAGCTCGTCAGTGATGCTACTGTCCAATTAGAAGAAATGGACAAACTGACAAAGGCAGCCAGTCAGTCACAGGTTGCTATTAGCGGTTCTTTTTGCTTGTCAAAAATCACTTCAAAAATACTGGTTGATTATTTTCCAGGGACAGTTACAAGAGTATCAGCAGCGTGTGCAAACGCTCGAAAGTAATGTTGCCGAAATGGAAAGCATCCGAGCGGAAAAAGATTTGAAGATTTGTAATTTAACTTCCCTGCTGGACAGCCAAACTAAAGCGGGCAAAATCGGTGACGTCCGTCAGCCGGCCGTCGAAAAAGATAAGATAATTGAAGAGAAACAACAGCAACTTGAACAACAAAATAAAATCCTGGTGGAAATCCAAATTACGTTAGATGAGAAACAAAAACAGATTGCTGAGCTGGAAGGGTCACTCAACGACAAGAAGAAGAAAGTTGTAGAGTTAGAAAAAAGTTTGTCCAAAGCAGGCCGTACGCTGCAAGGATTCGTGACCGATCTTCAAAAGAAAGAGAAAGAATTGGAACATTTGAAAGCTGAAGGCCGCAAGAAAGATAAACGTGTTAAGGATTTGACAGCCGAACTGAAAGAAGCGCAGGAGCTGTTCAATAAAACCAAATGGGAAACGGAGGTTTCGGGTAAGGAAGACAACATCAAAGCCATGGCCGAGGAGGAGAACGAGCGTTTATGGGCTGAATTAGAAGAGAAAAAGAAACTTCTCAGTGCTGCTGAACAACAAAGAGCTGTTTTACAGCATGACGCAGACCAATTGGCTTCGTTGAGGCAAGCTGTAGACCAGAAAGAACAAGCTGTTGCCGAAGCTGAAATGCAGATTTCCATCCTCAAACGCCAGGTGATGGATCTTCAACAAGAAATGAGTTCTAGGTCAGCTATCCCCTTACCTCATCGCTCAGAGAACAATTCTAGGCATTCCTTAGATTCGATAGAACAAAAACAACCAAATGCTCTGGCTACTCAATTGGCAGCTTACGTACGTGAGCGCAAGCAGTTGACGGAAACCATTCAAAGTCTGAAAAACCAACTAGGGGCCTATCAAAATGGTAGCGGTGACATTAATGAAACCGTTTCATGGAAAAAACTATATGAAGAGTCGCAAGAAAAAGCCAAGCATTTGGATGTAGAGCTCCAACGATTAAAGGCAGAGGTACGCAGCTGGAAGAAGAAAGCAGAAGCCAACTGTAATGAGAGTATAAAGCCTGGAGTAGGTGACCATCAAGTGCGAACCTACAAAAAAGAATTGACGGCATTACGACAACGTTTAGCAGATTCGACCAATGCCTGTGATTTGTTACGAACACGTCTCGAAGAGATGGCTGACTTTTTGGAAGAAATCTTGTCAATGAGCCAGCAAGAACTTCTCAATCTGAGCAATTGGTCGGCTGCCAGTAAACGTCGACAAGCGCTTCAGCATTCCATTTTACAAAGCCGGGAATTGTCTCGAACTCTTTCCCAATCGCTGATGATTGGCATCGATCCCGACGAGCAGCAACAACATTCAAGTAGTTCGGTTTCGACTTGTAGCAACTCGAGCGCCAAAACAAACGAGCACCACATGAATTCAAGTCGAGAAAAATCTGTTGATAGTCTACCTCCGCCTTGCTGTGCCACTGAAGAAATCGGTTGCCAAGTCCAGCTGGCAGCACTCTCGGAAACTAAAGATTCGCATCATGGAATAATGTTGGATCAACTGCGCACAGCAGTCATCGATTTGGAACACCAGGTCAAACTACGCGATGAAGAAATAGCGAAGATGAAAATGGCCAACCCGCCAGCTAATAATAAATCCATGCAGACAGATCGACTTTCATTGGCCACCGAATGTCAAAACAAAAACATGATCATCAGTAGCACACCTTATCATCGGCCTCCGGCCGGACAAGCTGGAGCTACGAGTCTCTCTCCAGTGGCATTGACCAGAGGAAAATCTCAGCCAGCAGTTTTTTCCAGCGAACTCTTTCCTCTGGAACCAGCGGATTCCATTAACTACTCTACAAAAGAAAGCACCAGTCCTCGAAAGGCGCAATTGCAACCCAAACCTCATGAAGTTGCAGTTTCAGAATCTGAAGCCTGGTCGGAGCCAGATCGTACAGTTTCTTTCGCTCGCATTGGTTTACCTTTTCAACATCACGTTGAAATGAACTCGATCGCTGCTCTGTTAACCAACAAGAAACCCGTCGCACATTCCAACGCCGGTCTGCCGTCAGCAGCCGACAGTAGTGATTCGTCCAAACGAGCAGGTAGGATGCAACAAACATAATTATTCACTGAGCTAATTCGGTTAATAAGATTGTATTTTCTCCAGCACGACGTTCGAAGTCTGATCCTTGTGAAGTCAAACGTTCTGGCAACCGATTGCGATTACTCGAACAAGAAAACAGCCGACTTCGTTTGCAATTGAAAGAGTTGGTTTCCTGTTTACGTTCCACTTACGACGTCCAGTTTTCGAAAGAAGAATCTGTTTTGCTGGAAGATTCACAAGTGAAAGATGACTCGTTAAATGACGCTGAAAGGCGAAATTCGATAGACGACCTTTCTGGTGCGGGTGACCTACCTACCGCCCAATACATCATCAATGCACTGAAAAATCGTCTGCTTAAAATGAAGGACGTGATCAAGCGGCGAGACTTGCGGTTGCGAGAGGCCAAAGATGTGACAACGCAACTCGAATTCAAAGTCAAGGAAAAGTATTTTCAGGCTTGCGAAAATCAGTTGCTTCTCAAGGAGACACAAGAGAGGCTACTCGAAAAGAACCGGGAAGTGGAATTGCTTGAAGCCCGCTGGATCGAAGCTCAATCGCAATGGATGTCAACAAATGCCACCAAGGAACGTCAAATTGCGGAGCTTCGAGGTACGCTAGATGCACGTGAAACGGAGATTCGCACTGCGCTAATGAAAGCTCAGCTGTGGGAAACGTCTTACAACGATGGGCAGAAGACGATGCGTCAGATGGAGAATGAATTGAAATCCCAGCAAGAACTTCTCATACAATCTATGTCCTTACTTGAACAACAAGTTCGTGTATTGAAAGAGGATTTGGAAAACGTCAGAGAAGACCGCAATCGACTACAAAATGAGTTGGAGAATCTCAGGGAACAAACAGCTAACGCAAACGTGTCGCGAAACTCTCCAACTTTGCATGCTGCACCACAATCAACAAGTTATCGGAATAATAGTCAAGGCATCCAACGTCAGAGCAAGCCAAATGTCGGATTACGTGTCAGATCAACCGGCCTCTGAAGATCTTTATCCCGTCATCCAGGTCAAAGAGCTAAATGGTTTATTTATTTACTGTTTTCTCTATTCAAATTACGATTACTTTAACAGACCGGGAGGAATGAGCAAAATACGAACACCAATACTTCGAGACCTTCAGCACTTCATCTTTCACCAGATCTAGGAATCGATTCCGACCCTGGACGGTTCTCCAGCCTTGAACATTCAGCTGTGGAGCATAAGGATGCCCGCGGCTTTAGCAATTGGACTACTAATAAAGGTACTTATTGCTTTCCTTATTTTAAGTGACATATAACCTCTAATAAACGCCAACAAACTTGTTTTAGTGAGTCCCAAGCAAACTGAATCAACAATCCACAAGGAGGGTGTTTCGCCAGACGTTTTGAACTCTTCTGGTTGCGCCAGTTGTACCAGATGGGAAAACAAGTATATCAAAGCTAAGCATACGTTGGCCGCTACACTCGAGAAACTCCAAGCTGCCAATGTGCGCAAGGAAAAGGTTGATCGAGCTCTCAACAAGGAATTGGGAAAAACGCATAACATTCTGTGCCAGGTACGGTGGTTGACAAATTTAGGCCGTCAAACGTAATAACTAATTTACTTTATTTTAATATTATCTTTTTAAATTATTGTTAGGCTCGGGGCCTTCTGGAGCAGGCTAATCATGGCAGCCATTAAGTATTATTATTATTATATTTTTGTTTCCTTTTTACTACTGCTACATTTCGAAGAGCCTTCAATAACGGGAAGAATGTGCCTCATGTTTTAATGTGATTCTTGTACATGATAATAGTTGATCTTATTCTATGGTCTTTTAAATCGATACAGAAATTCAGAAAATCAGCCAAGATCAAACTCTTGCTGATTCGCTACTTCGCTTTGTCGTTTCGTTGTGCGAAATGCAACCGGTATGAATAAATATTATAGTCTCTTCTGTTCAAGAGAAAGTTTTATTTTAACAACAAGTCTCCTTTGAAAGACTCAATTTTCTTTGAAAATTTACTAGCAGTCCTTCTATTTTCTACATGAATCACACTTTGGGGTTGATTTTCTATAGAAAGGGAATAGATAAACAATGGAGCATCACTTCTTTCCCTTTCATGGACTTCTCTGAGGAATTGCTGTACAGTATATATTATGGTAATATTGGTTTGTTTCAACTTTTCAATAAGACACTGCAGAAGAGATTGGCAATATTTTTCTAGGCTTTGGATGGTTGAAGCTGACAATCGGTCTTCCCAGTAGTATGCAGAAAGGCTATCGACTATCACCACTGAGGACTGAGAGTGAGAGAGAATGAAGGTTTTGGTAGAACAGAAGTTGAAAAGGAGCTCTGTCTTACAAAAGCTTTCATATAAAGAAAGTCTTCTTAGAGAATCCTTGGTAATTTCTTTCATCATAGTAAGTCCTGAGCTAGGTAGAAGTTGTTGACATTGGCGAAGAGTCCTCTTCAACTTTCTTTCAAGCAAAGTGACCAAGTTTAATGACGAAAAATGATGATCAGTAGACAGAAACACTACTCCCACCTCAAGTCCACCAATTTGCACACCTTTCCAGGTTGCAGGAAGTATACATTTTATAATCCACTGGGTCAACAGGATAGTTTTAAGGTTTGTATCCTTCTCATTGATCTCTATCACGTCTCCTGGCAGTGGTCCGTCTTCTCCGAAGACTTCTACTTGCAATCCAATAAGTTTCGGCCTGACAGAAAATCTTTGCAAAAGATCAATGCCACTTTCAGTTTTCACAATGTTCGCCATTTAATTAAGAGGCAGACGATGGACGAATAGTAGCAAAACAAACAGTTGAAGAGCAGTTGAATAGTGTATCATAGCCTTCCCACTTTTGTAAAAATCTGCGAAAAACATCTCATAGAATTCGACAAAAATCACATGGAATGATCCAAATTGAAAGTTGATTTCGATTAAGTTGTTGGTTTTCTCGTTAAACCACCTGTAAAAAAAAAGTGCTTTCCTTTTAAAAACTTAGTTTTGGCGTTGGGGTTTTTCTGATTCCAAGTGTTTGCTACTCTGGATCCGTTTCATCCAAAAATCTATTAATTCAGTGGAAAACTAATATTTTATTCGGAATTATCGGAAACAGAAAAACGGGCTTAATTAATGGAGTAAACCTAGATATCTTATCAATAGATGGCTCCGCTGTTTAAATGCTATATGGTTTCAAATTAGTCAATGAATCTTGTACACACAATGGTAACCACTATTAGCGTATAATCCTGAATATCACAAGATGAACGTGAAGTAAGACAGAGAATATAATAACGGTAAAACAATCAATTGCTTATTATGTACAACTTTTCCTAGGTACAGCAATGTGCAAGAGCAGTAGATTGTATAATTATGTAAGTTGTAGCTCAGTGGTAGAGCATTGACTGTATGAGCTGAAGGTAGTGGGTTCGATCCCCAAGCAGCACATGTTAAATGCATGAGTACTTAATTAGAAAGTCTCATAAAAGGCAATGTACGTTCATACGTCTGGAGTAAATGGAAGTAGAATTAAAATCTGCATTGAAATTCAAATGGCAGATCACGTAATAAGCGAATCAATACAATATTAATATTTTTAGATATTTGTATTATTTAAGTCGTAGTTAGTAGTTTAGGGCAGTGCCTCAATTGAATTTGAATCCCCGGGGAGATTACCCGGGGCGTGGCTAAGAGAAGCCGGAAGAGGATGGAAGGTTTCGGACAAGTTTTTACGTGAGCGATTAACCGTTAATTCGGATTTGTGGGTAGCCTCTTCGCCCTCCAATGATATCATAGAACTTGAGGACCCCCACGTCCCCTTTCCGGACAGCGCACTCACAACCTTTGCTGCTGATCACAGTAGGGGCATGACCCCCTACGGGCTTATCACAAGTCAAGGGGAAACGGGGCCACAGAAAAGAAGGGAGCCCAGATATGCACTTCAATAAAAAAAATTTTATTTTATCTTCGAGATGAATCAGCGACTAAAGGTAACGTGCAGGTAGCGTCCATTGAAATTTACACATGCCCTTCTAGCTGTTATCGTTTTAAAATCTCGTTCAAGGATGTACCTCTTTTGATTCAGTATGATTATTAACCTATGTCGGCCTAAAGGAAACGAAACATTAATCAATATATAAACGATTGCCTATAATATGTATTCAATAAAATAGTGCAATCCTTACCTCTTGTTCTGGAGAACTGATAGTATTAATTGTATTCAGCTAAGGGTTCTCCAGATACCCTTGGATTTTAACATTCATCTTGCATGGAAATCGTCCAGTCGGCATTTGGTCATTACGTTCCTCTTTAACACATTCTGTTGATGGATGCCTTGCTTGATGGTAAGTTCCCGGACGAGGCGAAATACCTCGTGCGTTTGATCTATTTGGATGCGGATGACTTGCTAATGCATAAAATTTCCGGTCTTTATGTCAAGGAAAAGAATACCCTCTTATGATTTGCCTTTGAAGGTCGATATAACCTCTAGATAAGAATAATGCATAAAAATTTTGCTTTAAAAATTGAAGATTAGTACAACTTTTTTCGAAGTACAGTTATCAAATTACGTGAGCAATGACGTGAAGGAAGTGAACATCATTCCGATTGATGCATCGGACGGCGAAGAAACTCTAACCAAAAAGCAACGACTTTTCTAATACCACTGCAAACTAGACAATATATTGCACTTCAATTAGTTTTAGTCATAGGTTTACAAGCAGAAAAAACCGACAGACCTAGAACTTGAGCTTTGTCCTGAGATGCTTCAAAACGGTCAACTTGTTTTCAAGAGTCATCAGAATGACACACTTGGGAGAGCCATTTTCATTTAGACACATGATCTCTTTCATAGTAGACATGTTATCTAAATCTGCTGTCCAATGTAGCAAAGAAGCAACATAATTCTATATTTAAAAAATTTTGAATGTCATTTTTGTTATACCTGTTTTGCTTTGTAAAAGTGACACCAATTTACAATGCAGTCGTGCCCACTGTGAATATCATCTATCACCCATGGCTCTGTGGATGGGTGTCTGCCTGGAAAGCTAAAGATTTTGGAATAAATCTCCACTTTTGGAAAATATTGATCTAAAGTAATAGGTCATATGTTGTTTCATTTTACCAATTTACCTTTTGTTATAGATAACTAGTAACGGGAAACAAATGTTCCATCCTCCAACTTTTGGTTTCTCTTGCTAATTTAAGAATACAAAAAAAACAAAAACACTTTATTAACATGATTACAGATTTGTCAAATACCTTAACATCTTTTTACAATCTTTCCAATGACACTTTGTTGGCATCAAGACATCATATGTTACTTGTTCCAAAAAGCAGAAAAATATTTCTGATACAAGAGTCATCTAAAGAAAGCCCACTGCTGCAAATTTCATTATTATCCTAATTCCCCCCCCCCCTCCCGAACACATTTCGAATCCTAAACAACTAGACCACATCTGATGAACCATGAATTTCAACTGTATGGCAACCGGTTTTACCAACATTTATTTTTTCTTTTTCCAAAAAAAAAAAAAAAATCTCTACTCTTTCGCCATCTAGCGGTCGATCTTGAACTCGGTTTCCCAAGTGATTTATTCCCTTTGTATCGTAATAAAAGAACTTTTAACGCATTTGAACAAAAATCATGTTCGGAAGATGCGATGCGTGATTGACTCGTTAAAACCGGTTTTAAAAATTCATTCACAGGTTTTAAAAACTTTGGTTCCTCCCGCTCATATTGCAACGTGCACTTGGGACTCATTTAAATTTACGTTCCACGATAGATGATATACATATGATAGGGCACGCAGATATTCTGTCCAGAGGTGTGCGCCTACCTACCCAAAGATTTGCGATGATACTTAAAATACAATGAAAGCATTTTGTCGACAGTCAAATTCTTAAAACGCTTAAAAGCTAAACAATCACGGAAAAGGAATTCACATGCGTCGCCTTTATTAAATTAAACGGAGTTGTTCCAATTAACATGACGTGATTGACTGTATCTATTTCAAAAAGCACCAGCAAAGGAGAATCTCAAAAAGAATTGTTGATTGAATAGGTGTATTTTTTCATTCCAGGGTCCAATTCAACCATTTTACACAACAAAGTAGTGACTGGCAAGTCGCAATATGAGCAGGAGGAACCAAAGTTTTTAAAACCTGTGAATGAATTTTTAAAAACCGGTTTTAACGAGTCAATCACGCATCGCATCTTCCGAACATGATTTTTGTTCAAATGCGTTAAAAGTTCTTATTGCTGCTGTCTTGTGGTTTGATTCATAATTGGCACATTACTTTCATAGTAAAGTAATATGGTCCTGCCTTGAATTAAGCTGAAGTTTACGTATATTTACACATTTTCTCTTAGTACTCGTTGGAATTCGCAGGCGCACTAGGTAAAAAAACCGAAGTTCAAGATAGACCGCTAGATGGCGAAAGAGTAGAGATTTTTTTTTTTTTTTGGAAAAAGAAAAAATAAATGTTGGTAAAACCGGTTGCCATACAACTGCAGACAATCCACTAAACAGCGTAGCCATCTATTGATAAGATATCTAGGTTTACTCCATTAATTAAGCCCGACAATTTTAAGAATTGACTTATTGTACAAAATTTCAGCTGAGAATTTCAACTTGGAATTCAATAAAATTAACCTATAACAACCAAAATGAGAAGCTAATTCCGAATAAAATATTAGTTTTCCACTCAATTAATCGATTTTTGGATGAAACGGATCCAGAGTAGCAAACACTTGGAATCAGAAAAACCCCAAAACCAAAACCAAGTTTTAAAAAGGAAACAACTTTTTTTTTTTTTTTTACAGGTGGTTTAACGAGAAAACCAACAACTTAATCGAAATTAACGTTCAATTTGGACCATTCTTTGTGATTTTTGTGGAATTCTATGAGATGTTGTTTTTCGCAGATTTTTAGAAAAGTGGGAAGGCTATACCCTTTCCACTTTTCCATTTTTGGTCAAATTTCAACTATCGCTTAAAATACATGATTTCAATTCAGAATTGAATGCTAATCACGAAAATCAAGTTTATTTTTCAATTGGCATTATACTTTTTTTAAACTTGATGTAAAGAACAAAATATAAAGTTGGGGTGGTAACAATACTTTATTTTCGTTTATTTTAAAATCGGCTAATTTAACGAGGAAACCATTTACTTAATCTAAATTAGCGGTCAGTTTTGATTATACTGTGTGATTCTTTTTTCTCCAAAGCTATCGAAAACTTCGCGAACAGCGGGAGCCGTTGAGTGTAATCAGAGCATATACGGTTGCCGCGATTCAAGAGCAACTTATAGCCCAACCCTATCGGTAACTTCCGAACGGAGTGAGGGTCCATAGTTAACCATTCGTTTGAGGAACTTTAAAGAGATACTGCACTGCCATCTATCGACAAATATATTGCAGTAATTAAGCCCGACTTTTTGTTTAAAAAAAAGAAAACATTAAACTCAAAGGCTCCGGGTGTTCGCAAAGTTCCAGATGGCTTTGGAGAAAAAGAATCACACAGTACACAGTAAAATGAAAATTGAATACTGATTTCGATTAAATTATTGTTTTTTTCGTTAAACCAGATGTTTTAAAAAATTAAAAAAACAAAACAAAGTGCTATAAGGGCACCAACTTTTTTTTTACGTTTAATTAAAAACTATAAGACCAATAAAAAAACAAACTAGATTTCTGTGATTTTCATTCAATTCTGAATCGAAATCATGTATTTTAAGCGAAACTTAAAATTTGGTCAAAAATGAAAAAGTGGGAAGGGTATAGCCTTCCCACTTTTATCAAAAATCTGAAAAAACTGCATCTCTTTAAAATCGACAAAAATCACACAACACAACTAAAATTGAATTCTGATTTCGATTTACTGATTGATTTTCTCTTTAAATCAGTCGTTTTGTAAATAAACGAAAACAAATGGCTGTTAGAGGACCAACTTTAATTTTAGGTTTTTACGTTTAGTTAAAAAACTATAACACTAATCGGAAAACAAACTAGATTTCCGTGATTTTCAATCATTTCTGAATCGAAATCATATATTTTAAGCGAAATGTAAAATTTGGTCAAAAATGAAAAAGTGGGAAGGGTATAGCCTTCCCACTTTTGTCAAAATCTGCAAAAAACGACATCTCATAGAATTCGACAAAAATCACACGGAATGATCAAAATTGAACGCCGATTCTGATTGAAGTGATTGGTTTTCTTGTTAAATCAGCCACTAAAATGATAAAAGAAACCAATTGCTGTTAGCCCCCCAAAATAAGTTTTTGTTTGACTTTTAACTAAAAAAGTATTAGGTTAATTGAAAAATAAACTTGATTTCTTTGATTCTCATTCAATTTTAAATCAAAATCATGTAATTTGTGACAAATTTGAAATTTGGGAAAAATTCTAGATGTAGAAAAAAATGCATGATTTAAGCTTGGAATTAACGGTGATCACAGGAAGGGCGTCGTTTTGATACAGCATTTGATTTATTTTTATTCCCTTCAATTTTTCATGGTTTCAAAGGTGCCATATATACTATATTATTAACAAGTTTAATCAATACGTAAAAGTAACACTTTTTCAACATTTGAATGAACATTTTTTCAGCTACAAACAACTTTATTTAGAACACGTCATATTGTCGTTCTATTCATTAAATTTTTCATCGACACGTAGAAGTCCCTTTATAACATAACATTTTATAATAAATTAATTTTAAAATTAAACTCGTAACTGGTGAAGCCATTCGTCAATGGGTTGATAATGCTTCGACATCCACTGAATGTTGGCCTCGGTTACACTGTAAATGTACGAAATCAGGTCGCCCTCCCCATGTTTACTATTGAAAGCATCCAGCTATAGAATTTTTGAGAACTATTTATTAAAAATAAATAATTCAGAAAAGCCGTTTTAAATATGCATACCTTTTCCAAATCGGACAAATTGTTGAATGACGAAGCGGCTATTTCTATAGCCGAGTCTGGTCGATCATTGTATCTGTAAACAGATTTTGGATTCCATGTAAATCTAGTTCAATTTCAATGTAAAGCGTAAACCATTAAATTCAAACCTGAATTTCAGCAAATCCCAGTGAGAGCCCAGAAATTCAAAGACAAGGTCTCTGCCCGGTAACGTTTCGGATGCAATACTCTTAATGACATCGAGGAAGTGAATGCTGTCCAGCCGGTGAGAAGAATTCCCCAACGTCCACTGCAACATGCTTTTAAAAGAAATGTCATAATTAAAAATCATTATGTCTGATAGATTTGCTTGATAATAAACAAGTAGTACGTGGATAAAAGGGACGTATTGGTGGTGCAAGCCATGCCGGCAAGCAGATCGTCCTTTTCCGAGTGAATGTTGGATTCCTGGAATTTTTTCCAAGCGAACTGCCATTCGGACAAGTTCAGGTGACGTATCGCTGTGCAGGTAATGACGCGTTTAAGATCAGCCGGTACTATAACTGCAGAGTCGTTTAATTGGGCCATCCAGTTTCGATAAACTGAAAGCGCATATTCGACGCAATCTGTCTGATTCCATTGACAAGCCCATTTGGTAAGCTTCTGAAAAAAGTTGCCGAGCCACAGGATCTTTGTTATTGCTGCCTAATGCTTTCATTTGTTGGTACATTGGCGTTCATAATCCCAATTGCAAATTGCTGAGAAACATAATGGACAATGAATTTATACAGCTCCTAGTATTCAAAAAAAGAAACGAGCATTTGGCGGTTGTAATACCTTAAACGCTTCGTGTGTAGTCGGCGTGTGAGCCAGCATAACATCAATGTAACTGAAGGCTTCAAAAGTGGATTTCCATGGCAAATAGTCTGTTTCCTTCTTCAGATAATTGGCCAAATTAAAGGCCACTTGATATGATAAAAGACCAGCTCGAGCCAAATGAAACGCGTCGTCTATAATTTGAGCTCTGCTGATAGTGGGAATCTGTTGTGGATCATGAAGAAGTTGAGCCCAGATTAAATTCCAGTTGCGTTCGTCGTAATTCACTCGATAAAATCCTTGGTAATAAAAACAGATGCAAATGTAGTGCGTGATTATCTAAAGCGAGCTGAAATAAAAACGTTGGCACTTTAACGACAGGAGCGTGATCAAACTACAATTTTAGTCAACCAACTAATGCTCATAAGTTTCGTCAGATGAAGGACTATGAAATATATACTACCTGTACGATTCACGTTGAAGATAACCCACTGGTCAGCGGGAACGTTGAAATCCGCTATTTTCTCTGCTTGCGACAGTTGAGGCAACCATCTCAGGTTAGGCTCCTGTTTCGTAGAGGATGCTGTCGTAAAAGTTAAGGGAATGATCCAAAGATTCACGTTGCCATCCTCCATGATGGAAGAATTCTTGTCTTGGTATAAAAGGAAACGGGATTGCGCAGCCGTGGCCGTGCGGGCAGAATAATTGCGAGCTATCGTCACAACTGGATAGCCAACGTTATGCGTCCAGGTCTCCATAATGGTTTTTATGTCATAGGGCAATTTCACCTTGTTAATGACTGCCTGTCGTGTGAACGCTGACCAAAAATCATTCTGAACAGCATTACGGTATTCCCTGAATGTTAAAGAAATCCAAGGATGAGTACAAGACTGGAAATGAATCGTTTAAATGAAAGGAAGAATATGCGTACAGAGTTTTTAGATAACGTGTTAGTCCTTGCTTGAAAGTCTTGTGTCCGATTAGTTCATTCAACATCCTCAGCATGGAAGCGCCCTTTTTGTACGAGATGACATCAAAGACAGAAGTGATCTCTTCTGTCTGATTAGTCGTTTGGTAAACGGAATGGGAAGTTAGTAAGGCGTCATCGTACATAACTTTTTGCATCTCATTGAGAACGAATTTTTCGATCATTTTGTAATCCGGGATAAACCTGATAAATATTTGAATAAAAAAACGATATTACTTTGAAATGGCAAAATACACAGATATTAACCGATTGCACCTGATCAACAGCAACGTAGGAGAGATAAGTAGCTAATCCTTCGTTCAACCAGATGTCTGTCCACCTTCAAAATGCAAAAAGTCAATAAATACGCTTACTTGTTTGCCAACAAAGGCCATCCGAACAAAGGAAAGATTACCAGTTCAGCGTGACTAGGTTTCCAAACCACTGATGGGCCATTTCGTGAGCCATCACCAAGGTGTTGATTTCTTTCTTGGCTTCTGACGTAACCCCCTCTTCGTGTGTGAGGAACTGCTCTCCGGAAATGATGAGGCCCCAATTTTCCATGGCAGTTTCGATATTGGGGACAGCGATAATGTCCTGTTTAGGTAGCGGAAAATCCACTGCCAAATAGTTTTGGTAAAAATCAAGCATTTTTCTAGCTACTTTCAAAGAATGCCTGTAGGGAAAGTTAAAATTACTTCACACCTTAAGTTAAAATTACAGGGAAAATAAGTTTAAACCTTGTCTGATTAAGAAGAGACGGGCGAGCCCATAGTCTCAATTTGACATTCCCGTCCGACATGCTCAACCAAGACGCACTTTCCAGTATAGCCACAGAGACTAGATACGTTGACATGGAATAAGAACGATGGAAAACGTCCCATTCATAACCAGGAAATCCTTCTCCATACCTGCATATCAATTAATTTTAGCGTCATGGCCCACCTTCCACTAAAGCCACAAATGAAGAGATAGCTAGGGTTAAACTTACATGGGCAAAGTTCTGTATAGAGGCATATTGCTGACAGAAATCATGTGACTTGGCCGACCCACAATGATGCTAAAATCAGCTTTCAAATCAGGCTCATCAAAACAAGGGAAGACTTTCCGAGCGTCGATTGGCTCCATTTGTGTCAACGCCATCATGCTAACAATAAACGCTAAACGTACAGCAGCTTGAACTTTCCTAATTTAAAAAATGAAACATACCTGGGTCGACCAGCTTCCATGTATCTCAAACGATAGAAACCTCGGGAATGATCTTGATTATTGAGGCGCCCGATGAAATTCATGGCCAACACATAATTGGCTCCTTTGACGAGATACTTTCGTCTTATGTGAAGAATCACGAACTGGTTGTCAACATCTTCGGTGATGTTCTGGACAAAAAAACGCTCTTTGGACCCTCGGTCGTACACCTTGATGGATTCCAGATTCACTCGAATGCCGACAGCGTGCAGGAAAATTTGTGGAGTATCTTGGATGCAACGGACGTCAATTTGTACAGAGCCGTCCAAGGTGGCATTTTCTTTCTCGTCCAGGACGTGTGGCAGCAATCTAACAGTGTAATGACGAGGAATTAGATGACGAGGTAAACGCACACCTGTGTCGGGCTCGACTGCGGTGACGACGACCAGCACCGACGACACCAGCACAAACGCAAGACGACACTGAAGCAGCATTAGGTTTATTTCTGATGGAGCTTGTCCAGCTGACTGTTGGTTGGCTTTGAAACGACTGGTAGTTTTATACGATTTCTGAACAACAAGGGGTCGATTGGCAATAAGGAAGACTTTGGTACATAAGCCTGTGCCACAACGTATTGACTATGGGCTATGAATCAATGGAGCATTCAAAGAATAAACAGGCGGAGTTATTGTGGCAAATGATTCATACGAGCAGGAAGTACTAATACTGGAACTGTGTCACAGGCGGGCATTGGCCGGTGGTAGATGTCAGCCAACCACCATTTCGTTACTTTCGTTGTTTGGGATGCACATCACTTTACGGCCACCTTGCTACTACACGCAAATAGACATAATGACAGATACGAGGCAAAAGAATAACAGCGGTTTGGAAGAAAAAACCAATAATAAAGTCAACAATGCTTACCTGTAATTGTGCTTACACCCGTTGAATCTGGTTGTGGCTCACGAACTCGTTCCACTTGAGAAAATGTAACAGGACAGCAGAAAGCCCGCATTCTGTTTAACTGAAAAACTGTACCGCAGGAAACCACTTGATGGTCTCAAAACCTTAATCGTTTTCAGCGATCAATCCCCTACTATCACTGACGTGACGTGCCTCGGTTTACATCGAGTTTCAGACGAATTCCTCATGTCATTTTACGTTTGACTTTGATATGAAACCCAATTGGTGACACGTCTGGTTTCGTTCTCTTTCGTCTGATTGACTGAATATCACACGTGAACAGGTCACCTCTTTATATTTTTTGCGTAAAGAAGGGAAGGGTGATGAAGCTACCTTTCTGGAAATGTTGAAGGCAAGGTAAGGATCCTATTGTTCTCATCGTTTAGTTACCCTTCCTCTGGAGTGTCATTGACAGCAAAAAAACTAAGTAGATTTAAATTTGACCAAAGAAAAACTAAATAGGGAACGGTTTAAAAATCTGTAATGATGTCACGTGTTTCTCAACTAGTTTTTGTTCTCAAACCACCCAAAGGTAAAAATGAAGGTTATAGGATCTTGAATATTAAAAGATAGAAGCCCGGATGAAACTCATTTTTTTTTTCAGGATTAATATTTTGTGCTGTAGGAATCGTAAATATGTGGGTGCGATTGTTAGATGATAAATAGCACGTTGAAAAATTATTGGAGGATACCGCTCCAGCAATAAACAAGAATGCACTCGCCCGTAACATGGGGCTTAATGCCGGAGATTAGTTGATGTTGTAAACTGCTGGTTATTACACGCAACGATGGAGGCCAAGCGTGCGTTAGCCTGACAGTGCGCTTCTTGTTTTGATCGGCACCCCAATAACCTACTGAAAAGATAAGAATTTGTAACTGAAAGCCCAACAAAAATAGATTGCACAGTAAATGAATCCAAATAGCATTTTAGTGTTTTTAAACGAACGTCTAGGGGAAATGTTGGTTTATTCTTTCGGGGTCTGCCTTAGTCTCTTCATCGACTCTGGATTCAAGTCGACGCACTTCACAGGTAACAATTGTACAATAATCATACAATTTCCGTTAGGTTTGCGTTTCTTAAAAATGGTTTTTGCTTCATGGAAAAAGTCCGAAATGAAAGCTGTCTTATTGGGACTGCTGCTGGCAGCAGTCTTTGCAATCGCTGTCGGAGAGCTCTTACAATCGACCAAGGAAGAGAGCCGTTGGTGGTATGCACCTTCACGGAAAGCACCCCTTTACGAGCACAAGTACCAAGGGCTTCGTGAGCGATTAGTGAGGGCGGCAGCTGCTCAAACGGTAAACATGCGCCTGCCCAGGGACGTTTTGCCATCATCGTACACCATCCGGTTGCTGCCGTTTATTGAAGAGGGTAATTTCACCACGGATGGCTATATCGAAATCTTGATTGATTGCAAAACTGCTACCTCCAATATATCGATGAATGCCGCTGAACTTGACATCATGCAAGAATCGATTCAGGTATACGAACCAAATGAACAGCTTGATGTGGGCCGATTAGGCTATCTCGTCCTTGTTTAGGTCGTCGACAATGCAGACAACATCAAGTGGGATGTTGAAAAGTTCTATGACGAACAAAATCCAAGAGAAATTATCACCATCAACTTGAAAAAACCGTTGGTCGTCGGGAGTACTTACAAGATATCGATGAAATTTATTTCGTACTTGAATGAAGATTTGCGCGGCTTTTATCGGTCGACATACGTCGAAAACAACGTTACTAAGTAACCGAATCAACACGAGAAATTATAACGCTTAACGCACAATCATTTTCGTGTACAAGGTATTTGGCAGTGTCGCAAATGGAAGCACCCGATGCTCGCCGTGCTTTTCCTTGCTTCGACGAGCCAAATATGAAAGCCAACTTCACAATTACCGTCGGACGCAAGACGTCTATGTCTGCCATTAGTAATATGCCTCTAAGATTAGAGGAACCCATGTGAGCATTGATGTCTATAACAGCACTTTTAGTGCATCGTACGTTATAGTTGTTTAATATGCAATTATTTACATTTTGCTTAGTCCAAACATGCCAGACTATGTGTGGAACCATTTCAAACCCTCGGTCAAAATGTCGTCTTATCTCGTCGCTATGGTACGTCTGGAAAACCGTAACAATTCAGCCCATTCCATTCTCGTTCATGATAACTAATGCGTTATTCAGATGGTGTCCGAATTCGTTAGTGAACTTTCCAATCCTTCACTAAGTCCTGATGTTGAATTCAAGATCTGGGCCCGGCCAAGTTTTCGCAATCAAACAAAGTGATGCCTATTCCAATTGCTTCCTTATATGAACATCGTTCCTGATTTCTAATGATTATTTCGATTAACAGATACTCGGCAGACATTGGACCAAGAATTCTCAACGAATACGTTACAAAATATTTCCAGATTGAATTCCCTTTGCCAAAGGTGGACATGGCGGCTATTCCCGATTTCGCCGCTGGTCCGGTTTTGTACACCAACACAATTTTCTTTGTCTTCTACTCTAATTGATTTGCTTTATTGCACACACAGGTGCCATGGAGAATTGGGGACTTATCACTTATAGGTATGAAACTCTTTGGCATCAATTGCGCCAGTATATACTTTGTAATCATTGGCTGCCGTTGATTTTGTTAGGGAAACGGATTTGCTGTACGACGAAAGACGGTCTTCGGCAAGTGCTAAGCAAAGGGTAGCCATTATTATCGCGCACGAGTTAGCTCATCAGTGGTTTGGAAATTTAGTCACAATGGATTGGTAATTTTCTTTCACTGGCGATATTTGCACGTAGCGCTAATTTTCACAATCTTTTGTGGGGACAAAAGGTGGAATGTTATCTGGTTGAACGAAGGATTTGCCAGTTATATGGAATATCCTGGCACTGATTACGTAAGTATTGATTAAATGGGTTTAACAACTCGACTGTTATTTTGTAATGACATATTAAACACAGGTCGAGCCTGGATTTGAAATGAATGAACAGTTTACCGTGACTGATTTGCATTACGTGTTTGGCATTGATGCGCTCGAAACGTCGCGGCCCATCGATTTCGAAGTCAACACACCTAGTCAAATTAATCAAATGTTTGACGCCATTTCATACGAAAAAGGTAGCGAATAATTAATTTCTGCATGTCTAACGGAAGCAGGTTGGATATGGCTAATGATAAATGATAACTGTATACCTAAACAGGCAGTTGCATCATCCGCATGTGCGCCAATTTTTTGGGAGAACCAGTCTTTCGGCGTGGTGTGACCAGTTACCTCAACAAAAAGTATATGTTGTATATGCAACTGTGGGACCAACGAAAATACTAACAATTAACCTGTTCATTATTGCCGGTGCGTTAATATCCAGCGCTTACGGAAATACGGTGCAAAAAGATCTGTGGGATGCGCTAAATACCCAGGCGGTTAATGAAAACGTCCAACTTCCAGCCACCGTCGAAACAATTATGGAAACATGGACAAGGCAGATGGGTTACCCTGTTATTAATATCTCCAGGCTGTACGACTCGGCAAACAGCGCCGTTGCTTCCCAGGTAAACAGACGATATCGAAGACGGTATAAAAACTTTCATTATTACAGTTTTTTCTTGCTTTTCCTCTCCAAATTTCTAGCAAAGATTCTTGCTAATGAAAAATGAGAATTCAAGTGACAAGAATGACTATAGCTGGTGGGTGCCGCTTACGTATACCAAGGATTTTACTGACATCCGCAAACATTGGATGCCCAGTGGTAGCGGTGCCAACACGATCCAATCGCTTCCCGGCTCGTCGGCCAACTGGGTCATTTTCAACGTCGGCCAAGAAGGTCAATTTAGACTAGTTGTGTGTGTTCAATGACCCAGAAATCGTGACAAAGATGATTTAACAGGTTACTATCGTGTGGTTTATGACGAGCGAAACATCGAAATGATCCGAAACCAACTGATGACTAACCATCTGGCCATCTCGAAAAAGAATCGAGCTCAGATTTTAGACGATTATTTGAACATGGCTCGCGCCAACCTTACGACCTACGTCACCGCCATGGAACTGACCCGCTACTTGGCTCACGAGCGAGACTACGCACCATGGACAGCTGCCTCTGTAGCCCTCGATTACATTGATATTATGTTCTACGGATATCCAGACGAGCAAGAATGGAAGGTGACTAGTACTATTTTAATATTTTATTTTAGAAAGAAATGACAATGGCGATCACAAATTTCACCACAGAATTACATGACAGTCTTGGTGACAGCTCTGTACGATCACGTCAAATATGAAGCAAGCAATAGTGACGCACATCTAACCGTATTTACACGTTCTCAAGCTGTCAGCTGGGCTTGTGGCAGACTCAACGTCATTAACTGTATTACCAAGGCAAACCGAGACTACCAAGCCTGGATGACGGACGCCACCAAAGAGTATAAACTCATAAACCCGGCATAAACCGGACATACGCAGGAAAAAAATGTGTGTGTTGCTGTAATTGAAATTTCGGTGTATTCGCTTCGCAGGTTACAACCCAATTTACGTCGGCTGATTTCTTGCACTGCCATCGCTGAGGGAGGTAGACCCGAATGGGAATTCGGCTTCAACCGATACTTGGACTCGACTTTAGCCAACGAGAAGACGGAATTGTTAAGAGCAATAACATGCAGTCTCGACGTTGGCATCCTGAACGAGTAACGGATGTCTTAAAGAAAAATGTTTAGTACTTAACACGTCTTTTGAACCTTTTATGGTTACCTTGCAGAATGCTCAACAGGATGATTACGCCATCGTCGGGCATCAGACTTCAAGACGCCAATACTCTTTTCAGCAACATTGCAGCCAATCCAGTGGGACATGGGGTAGCACTTGATTTCCTGATTAACCGCTGGGACGACGTCGTGGCTTAGTAAGTGCTAATTATTGTAGATCGATGATTCTTCATGTGGTACATCCAATAAGAAATCTCATGGCTCACAGTTTCGGCAATTACGAAGGCTTCGGCGGGGATGCTATAACAAGGTTATTCCGTGCGCTATGCAACCGAGTTAATAACGACGAGAAACTAGAAAAGGTATTTGCATTCAGGCAATTTCAGTACGAGTTTTTGACCTGCTGTTGTTTGATTTAAATCTCCATAGTTGACAAAGTTGTCGACCGATCACTCGTCTTCGTTTAATTCTGCATCAGCCAGACAAGGACTCGAATTGGCACAAACGAATGTTCGGTGGGTTAAGAAACATTACGGCACCATCGTCAATTGGCTTAAGAGTCAAAACTCGGCGACAGAAGGGACCACAGTAACTTCGCTCGCCAGCACCACTACGCCTTCGACAGTGGCCACCACCCCGTCTTCAGCTGCCAGGGCATTCGTTAATCATTTCTTCATTTTGATGGCAGCCATTGCGACATTCACTGGATTCTAGTCGACGAGGCTTGCTTATGTTTTACCTTAAAAAGTCTTAGCTTCCATTTTCCTTTAACCGATCAGCGTGCTTGTGAATAAAGCAAAGCTTTAGCGACGATACTACGTTTGCAATTTGAATAAAAATTCCAATAATGGCTAATTCTTCTTTTTGAATGTTTCGAAAGCTGGAATCGACGGAACTAATAACTAAACAGCGTCAATTATTTTCTGAAAAAGGAATTGCAAATGATTCTACCTGTCCTCAAACTTCATTGCAGTTATTCACGCGGATATTTTGACAATAAAAAGTAAGGTGCTTTCGGTTTCTTATCGCCTGTCAGGCTTGTCTGTCATACTGTCGATAACAACGCAGATTGACAACTCGTGAATCAGAGAGGACTGGAGATGAGCACAAAACACGCGCCCAGTAGACTCTGAAATCGATCATACCAAGCTCACAAAAATGGTTGACAAAACAAAAATCTTCAGAAACAAGGGACGCAATTTGGTTCCAGGAAAACTGATTTCCTCCCTGACGGTATAATGTCTGATCCGCTCTGCACCAGCTTGTATAATGTGTTTTACCTAGAATCGCTTTGTCTACTCCGCCTTCTACATTTACACATTTTCTATTACTGCCATTTTAAAAGGATACACATTTTTTTTGTGCAAGACTTAAAGTAACTTAAAAACAAGTGAGTCATTAAAATCCTGACTTTATTTTCGAGCTGATAGTGGTGACCGAGTAAAGAGACTGAGTTAGTGCGCGTTATTTCGAATTTTGGCCTACGGAAATGGATCCCTGATAAGCAAGCCATTTTCTTCATAAGGCTTGGATCTCTTAGTCGGAAGTATAATGGTGTCATGCATCCAAACCATTACAAACATATTTGTATGTTCCTGTTGTAATGTCCAAAGTTACTTTCTAACAGGGAATAAACAACGCGACGTCAGGGTATGTGCAATCACGTGAAATCCATTCCAAAGTCACAGCTAATGCAAGGTATACTGGTATAGATATGAATTTTCAAGATTGTCATGCACATATGTCATTACCTTTGACAAGAGAGGCTGACGGTTGACGAAAGTAGGACTTAATTTTTTTACAGAATGATTGGGCAAGGCAAAGAGTCCAACTCGCCACGGGCATCTTAAGCGGCTGTGACATGTCAAAGCATGGTAAAACTAAAGATATCGAAAGATGGTGCAACTAAAAAATCTAAATCGTTTGCTTAGATACGCTGCAAGGTTATACAATTCTAAGTTGGCTTTGCATTTCAGAAAGCAATCAGGCTCCGATATTTGTCTTCAATGACAGATCACGATAAGACGTCAAATATTTGAGACTACCCTCAAGCGACAAACCAATTCGTCCTCATAACAGTGAACACTGTCTATTGGGATTAGACTTTTTCGAACCTGTTTGGCGTCAGTAATTGCAACCAAACGATACACGAAGGTTGTTAGAATGAGGAGATTTCTAAATTCCATTTTGATGGCTGTGGCTCTCACTAGCCTGATTGCTAGCTCATCGACTTTGTCGGTGAATTTGAAAGGCAAGGTTTTGGACAATGGCAAAGAAGGTAGCTATGACCCGTTTAGTTGGTCAGAGCAGCCCTCCTGGAAGATCAACGCCGATCGTGAAAACAAGCCATCAGCCGTTGACTGGGATGATGTAGAATATCGACTACCCGGAGATCTTTTGCCAAGCGTTTACACTATTCGGTTACTTCCCTTCATCGAAGAAGGTAATTTTACCACGGATGGCTACATTGAAATATACGTCGACTGCGTCAACAACACCAAAAACATTGTACTCAACAGCGTCGATATCGACATCCATCAATTATCAATCACGGTAAGTCACGTTACACCGTTCCGGGTATATTTCTGTTCTATACATCAAATGTCAACAGCATGTTATGTACTCCATACAAGTATTATAGATGACTCCGAAGCAAGACATTAATCGTTAAGGCTTTGACTCTTATCAGGTGCTCGATTTGGAGACAAAAAATCCGCTGGCAGTGGTAGGCCGTGAGGACCAGCAAGACACTCTTCAGAAGGTTATCATAAAAACGGCAGGCAGTTTAGTAGCTGGTAGACGTTACAAGATCTCCATGGGATTCACTTCCATCCTGAACGATAAACTAATTGGGTTCTACCGTTCTTCCTACGTTGAAAATGGTGTAACCAAGTAAGTGACTCCTACAGGTGCGCTAGACATTTTCAAAGGGCTCATTGTGTTGCCACAAATAAGATAAAGATTGAAACTCATTGACGAATAAGCACACATGCATCAGAGTAGGCTAATCATATTTTCAGCAGATATAATGGGATGGGAAAATAAGATAACACGACAAACAGCACAGTAAAAAAAAAAATAGTGTTTTCGCATTCTCACGTTTGATTTTATAAATTTAATACATTCTTTTGATGTACAGGTATTTAGCTACTTCCGACATGGAACCCGCCGACGCCCGTGTTGCCTTCCCCTGTTTTGATGAGCCCGAAATGAAAGCTCGTTTCTCCATCATCTTGGGCCGCAAAGAATCCTGGAAGTCTTCTAGTAACATGCCTAAAATAGGAACCAATCCAATGTAAGCCATTGTTTTCTGTATCAGCCGTGCATTTCGAATCTACTTTTCTCATCTTGCCCTATAAATTATATCAACAGTGAAGGCATGCCCGGCTACGTCTGGGATTTCTTCGACACAACGCCAGTCATGTCGACTTACTTGGTAGCCATGATGGTCTCTGAATTTGTTAGCACTCCATCCGATCCTGCGTTGAGCAACGTTGAATTTCGCGTTCTGACTAGACCCGAACTACAGAAAGATGCTACGTAATGCTTTGAAACAACTATATTGTTCCTTCGCATTGATTGTTTCTGCTTGTACAGGTACGCCGCCAACGTCGGACCAAGGATTCTGGAATACTTTGAAACCTTTTTCGGAGTCGCTTATCCTTTGGCCAAGGAAGATTTGGCAGCCATTCCGGATTTCGGACCGGGTGCCATGGAGAACTGGGGACACATCAACTTTAGGTTCGTGTGAAATGCCATTGACTTTTTAAATTCCATGGCTATAGCAATTGTTTCTGTTTCAAATGTAGGGAGAGCTATTTAATTGTGAACGAGAATACGACCGCTTCCAGTAAACAACGCGTAGTTGAAGTTATTGCTCACGAACTGGCTCACATGTGGTTTGGTGATCTCGTTACTATGGAATGGTAATTTTTTATTCTTGTGCAGACGATCGTAATGGACCTCATTTTTTACCCTTTTCTTGGATTTGAAAGGTGGAATAATATCTGGCTGAACGAAGGGTTTGCTCGTTATCTGCAATACTTTGGAGCAGACTCGGTATACAGGACTGAATGAGTGTGCGTTGAAACGATAGCATAACCTATAATTATTTCAGGTTGAGCCCAGCTACAAACTGCACGAGCAATTCGTCGTGAACACGTTGCAGCGCGTGCTCGTGTCCGATTCTCTCGATTCAACTCACCCAATGAGCTATCCTGAAGAGAAAAGTCAAGTTTTCGATACCATCGAATACGACAAAGGTGCAAGCGTGATCCGCATGTGTGCCAACTTCCTCGGAATGGATACTTTCCGACGCGGCCTCAACCGCTATCTCACCAGAAAGTATGACGTTAAAGGCCACAAGCTATTAAAAAATTGAAATCTAAAATGAAAATTCTTATTGTGCCGTGAACATATACAGCGCGTACAGCAACGCAGTGGAGGAAGACCTGTGGAACACTCTTGAAGAACAGGCTGCCATAGACGGGGTGATCCTTCCGGACTCTTTGGCGAAAATCATGGCCCCTTGGACGCAGACAACCAACTATCCGCTCATCACTGTTAAGCGGACTTATATCGAAGGCGATGGAGCTCTAGTCACGCAGGTTTGACTCGACTTAATAGATATTTCTCTAAACAATTGCGTGGATCTCATTTTGTTTGTTATTGCTGACACAGAGTCGTTTCGTGCTACCTACAAGCGGCGAAGGAAACTCTGTCCAAGAGGACACTGTTTGGTGGGTGCCGTTGACCTACAGCCATGATTTTAGCCTCCACCCTACAACTGCCTGGATGTCAACAGCCACCAGGACACTTGTTAGCCTTGCAGCTACAAGTGACCAGTGGGTCATCTTCAACGTCAATCAAGCAGGATTCTATCGAGTTGCTTACGACGAGGCCAATTACAACATGATTGCCGACCAGCTGATTGCCTCTCACGGTCACATTTCGATTCCTAACCGGGCCCAGCTGCTCGACGACGCTTTCGTGCTCGCCAAAATCAACAAGATCTCGTACAACATTGCAATGGATCTGACTCTCTATTTGAAATATGAACGGGAATACGTTCCATGGCGTTCTGTCCTCGACGAACTCGATTACCTCGACGTTATGCTGCACAACGAGCCGCAATATGTGGACTGGAAGATTTACATGACGTCGCTGGTGACACCGTACTACAACCATGTTGGATTCCAAGAATCGGAATCAGATGCCCATTTAACCATCTTGTCTCGAACTGACGCTTTGAATTGGGCGGGCAAATTGAAAATTGACGATTGCGTCCAAAATGTGAAGAGCCAATACGCCGCTTTAATGGAACAACCAGATATGTGCGTCTGTCCCAAAATCTTAAACTTCTTTAACATTTAGGAATCGAATTCTCATGACTGACTAATGCAATTGCGATATAGGAGACTGTCACCGAACCAGAGAGATTTCATCTTGCGTGCGGGCGTTGAAAACGGCCGCCGAGCCGAGTGGGATTTTGCATACGAGCAATACAAAGCCTCAGATTCGGACAGTTTCCTCATTGCCATGACTTACACGAGAGAGAGCAGCATCGTCTACGAGTAAGATTTATCTTCTAATTCTCGGACATATCTAGTCTCATCCTAGTCTTTTTGTTGGAACTTGACAGTTTGCTGGGCAAGATGCTCGATCCTAATTCCATTCGTTCCGAAGACGTTGATAAGGTGTTTACCAACTTGGCTGCCAATCCGTTAGGTAACGCCATGGCTCTTGATTTCCTAGTCCAGCGCTGGAATGATATCGAAGATGCGTAAGTTTTATATTTTACTTGTTGAATGGCAATTACAACTAACTTGTTCTTCACAAATGGCAGGCTTGGAACGAGTCATTTTGTTACATTCTTCCGATCGCTGTGTGATCGTCTTAATAAGCAGACACAATATGAACAGGCAATTCATTTAACTTCAAAATTAGCTTTGTCAAAGGATAATTTTTATTCTTTCCTGTTTTTAAATGGATTGCTAATAGATGGTGAAGCTGCGTGACGACCATTTCGACATCCTTGGTAATTCGACGACGGTTGAACAAGGTCTTGGTGTCATCCAAACTAACATTGAATGGATGTCTGCTAATCAATTGGAAATTGGGGAATGGCTAAAAGATCCTTCAACGGCAACAGCTTTACCTACAACTGAGGCAACTACAGAAGCACTAACGACAACAGCTTTACCTACAACTGAGGCAACTACAGAAGCTCTAACGACAACAGCTTTACCTACAACTGAGGCAACTACAGAAGCTCTAACGACAACTTCTACTGAACATACTTCTACTTTAACTTCCTCAACTACTTCAACTACTACAACTACTTCCGCCACTCCTGCACCTACCACTCCCTCTTCCGGTGTCATTATTCAACCATACCTGTCCCTTGCTTTCTTGTCTGCTGTTTTGGGACAATGGGTGTTTCGTCAATGATCACGCTGTTTTGTGATGTAGATTATGACCATTACGACAATGTATACTGAATAGAATTATTGAATTCAAGAAGCCCTTACTGCTATATACTGTGCGCTTCTTACTCGCTCAGAAGTTGTCTTGTTGGCAAAACAACAAAGGTATTTCAAACATTGTGCACCATTTTACCAAACACATTAAACAAAACAAGGTAAGATTTAAGAATACTGTGTTGCGTATTAAAATGTTGTCACTGTTCTGATAAATCGGTTTCTTACACCAGATTTTGAGCGGTAGATGAAGGCCGTAGGAAAGAAAACAATTATTTTTAAATGATTGGTAAAGCAGCTCTTTCTTATTTTCAAGGACCACTGCAGTGCAAAGTATAATGGAAAGCCCCCAGTGTTACCTATATAGGTTAGGAGCAAATTGATAGGGGAGAGATCCGAATAAAATCTTTGACCCAGAATATGCACATAGCAACATCCGGGATCATTTTTCTGCTGTCAGTCACTTTAGATCATTTGGAAAAAGTTATCTTGACAGTTGGACAGCGTCCGTCAGCTTGGTAAAGATTATCATAATTTGTGTCATATTCTTATTATATCGACGTGAAGACTGAACGTAATGACGTAGAGATCAAAGGTAGACGTAGTTGATTTGATGTCGCTGTGGATATGGTTCCGGGACATAATAATCATATGCAAAGAAAGAAATTTACCCGTGGTTTTTCCTTTACAGAAAACATGACAGAAATTTACTTAACAACTGTTGACATTAGCAAGAAATGTGAAGCGTAAAAAAGGAAAGCTTTCCCACGGTGTTCTTTGCTCGACTATTATACATAGTTTTATTAATGTAATGATCAGACTGTACAAGAAATGATGTACAACTATGAGGCTTGTGAATGATCAGCGCACTATACAACCATCTGTAGATATAAAACAGAGATGATGCAGCAGCATTGTTGCTCTGCACCTCTATCTTTACGTAAGCGATAATACAATAATGCTGTACTGTGCATTCGTCTTGTAATCCTGATAAAGTCTAAAGCCTATAAACTGATGTCCAAGGTCTTCATGTGACATGTGATGTAGGTTATTCCGATGCTGCCATTTTTACCTTTCAGTTGTTATAAGGTCGATAGGACGATTGGTCGTCCTCAAGCATCTCTTACCAGTCCCTATTTAAGGTGAGTTATGAATTTGTATGTATTTGCCGCTGTATTTCATGCATCCTACACAATCAAAGCACAACATCGTATGTTATGCAATCATAAGCAAATCTGAAATAAATGTGTTGCCTATTTGTGTTTGCTGAAATAGGCAGAGACATGGGTGGCATTCAACATCTTCTTTTTCTGGCGTTGGCCTTGCACGCAGTGGCCGCAAACGGTTTTGCCCAGCTCGGAGAAGACGCTTCAATTCTAAGACCAACTTACAATATCGACGATGAAACGGAGCTGATGGAGCCCCGAATCGTTGCTGAACCCCAAGATGGAAGCAAATGGTGGTACACTCCATCGAGGAAGGCCCACATATACAGGCATCGTTTCAACAAAGCGCTGAAACAACTGGAACAGCAACATAATCCAAAGAATACCAACAAGCAAGGCGAAGACATGCGATTGCCCGGTGACATCATTCCCATCTCGTACGACGTTCGAATGTTGCCATTTGTTGAGCTCATCGAATCCGGAAACTACACAACCGAGGGCTCCGTCGTGATCGTCGTCGAATGTATCAGATCCACCAGAAACATTTCAATTAATAGCGCTGAACTTGTCATTCGTAGAGGCACTATATCGGTAAGCGAATGTTTTGTTTTCCCTGATTGCCAGGAATTCACTTAGTTTTTAAATGATTAACTAGATCTTGGACATGCAAACAAACAGCCCATTGGCGGTGGTCGATTACTTTGACGAGCAATCAACTCGCGAAATCATAACTATTCAAACGGCCTCAATGCTCGGCGCGGGTAAACGATACAAGATCTCCATGAGCTTCAAGTCGACTCTCAACGACGATCTGCGTGGGTTTTACCGCTCCTCTTACATAGAAGAAGGCGTTAGGAAGTAAATCACATTCTATTTTGCCATTGCATTGAAGATTAATACTTTTAACACAATTTTTATTGTGCGATACAAGGTGGTTAGCTGTAACCCAGTTCGAGTCGACTGATGCACGACGTGCCTTTCCCTGTTTTGATGAGCCGAGTATGAAGGCAAATTTCACAGTTGCACTAGGCCGAAAAGATAATATGACTGCCGTTAGTAACATGGAGCAGATTAAGAGTGGGCCTGTGTAAGTCACGTCTCTTAATCATTGTTGAACAAAAGGAAATTGATTCTTTAAATCTTTACAGCGCCGGAATGCCTGGATACATTTGGGATTCCTTTGCACCGTCGGTTAAGATGTCGTCCTATTTGGTGGCCTTTTTAGTATCTGATTTTATCAACATTTCGGCAAAGCCAGGAGTAAGCAATGTCCAGTTCCGTATCTGGGCTCGAGCAAATGCTGAAAACCTTACAACGTACGTGAGCTATTTCCTATAACATTATGCTATAGCTTCTTGTATTATAAACTTACGAGCACATAGGCAATAATTCTAACAACCTCAATGCAGCCTAGCCGTAGCGACAAATTTTGTTATTGGTGGATTTTAATAGGTACGCCATCGATATTGGACCGAGAATTCTAGAATACTTTGAGAGTTATTTTAACATCGACTACCCACTAGCCAAACAAGATATGGCAGCCATTCCCGACTTCGCAGCTGGTAAATTAAAATGTTCTGTTGTTATTTATAACATGTTTAAATTCAAATAGCAAGCAAAGTGTGTGCTGTCTATATTCCATCTCAATGTTTCATTTTTCCAATAATAGGTGCCATGGAGAATTGGGGACTGATCACATACAGGTGAGTTTCACAATCATAAGAAACTACGGCAGTTCGTATACCAATGCATTAGATAATCAATGCACGTTGTTTCACTTTTATTATCTCAATCCTAAAGAGAGTCTGATTTACTGATTGACACCGAGACGGCCAGTGCTCGTCAAAAACAACGAGTTGCTATCGTGAGCGCCCATGAGCTGGCTCACCAGTGGTTTGGCGACCTTGTCACCATGGACTGGTAATTTTAAATTCATAAACAAGTACAAACGTGTAAACAGACATTTGTATGATCGCTTTCGCGTTCGGAATATAGGTGGAACGCAATCTGGTTGAATGAAGGATTCGCCAGTTACATGGAGTTCATCGGCACGGATTCGGTATAGAATAATGGTTCTTGACGATGTGATACAAACTCGAATGGAATGTGCATTTTGTGACGGCAGGTTGAACCCGATTTCAAAATGAACGATCAATTTGTTATCGAAAATTTACAATACGTTTTTGGGATCGATGCGCTGGAGACGTCCCGACCCATCAACATCGAAGTAAACACACCTGCGGAGATCTCGTCGCTTTTTGATGCCATTTCTTATGAAAAAGGTAGGCAAACGTTGGGAAGAATGTGTATGCGACTGACTTTTCATTTAACACGCTAACATTTCGCATCGTCCATCTTAGGGTCCTGCATCGTTCGGATGTGCGCCGATATGTTGGGCATTGATGCATTTAAAAGAGGACTTACACGCTACCTAAACGACAAGTACGATGCTTTAGTATGTTATGAATAATGACTGCAATAGTCTTTGGTGCAATTTAATTGATTCCCTGATAGCGCTTATGGTAATGCCCAGCAAGACGATCTTTGGCAAGCCATGCAGGAACAGGCTGACGAGGAAAACATCGTTTTACCCGCTAAAGTCAAAGAGATCATGGACACTTGGACTTACAAAATGGGCTATCCCGTCATCAAGGTGACGCGAGACTACGCAACTGGAGGGGCGCAAGTAACTCAGGTAAAAGACTTGAAAACAGACTTGAATTCGCAAGATACAAGGTGAACTCGAAGAAAACTATCGGCGATTTTATTTCATTATGTTGTCCGCTTTGCAGGAAAGATTTTTGCTGAGAAAAATGAATACGACGGAGATTGACCCAACAGTTTACCAGTGGTGGGTGCCCCTCACTTACATCAATGCTGGACTTGAGCCTTCCCAAAAGGTGTCTGAATGGCTCTCGAAAGACGACGTCAGCACGTCGTTGAACGATCTGGGAGCAGATGCCGATCAATGGGTCATTTTCAACGTCGACCAACAAAGTCAGTGTCTGTGCTTTTAACTTTTTCTTTTTAACTGAGTTCTACTTGCATAGACTATTACCGCGTTGCCTATGATGGTACCAATTACGACCTTCTCTACCGCCCAGCTTATGGCCGATCACCAGCGAATTGTTCCAAACAATCGAGCCCAGCTTTTGGACGACACTTTCATTCTGGCGTCAGTGGACATTGTTCCATACAAAAATGCCCTGGATTTGTCGTTGTATCTTGCTCAAGAAAAGGAGTACGTACCCTGGAACGCTGTCCTCGCCGAATTCAACTATATCGACTCTATGCTGCATAACCAAGCACAGTTCCCAGATTGGACGGTACGTTTCCATCTTTTTCAAATCTTTCTAAGTGAGGATTAAAAGGAATTCTTTCGTTTAGATTCACATGACAAATATAGTGACTCCATATTACAATCATGTTGGATTCCAAGAATCGGATACGGATGCACAGCTCACCATTTACGCCCGTACTGATGCCATGAGTTGGGCGTGCAGACTTAAGATTGCTGATTGCGTCGATAACTCAAAAGCTAAATACGCAGAACAGATGAACGACCCAGACAACAGCCGGTATTGCATTTGTGTCTTGAGCTAGAGCTACGTTTGAAATAAATTTTAATGATGATAACGAATTCAACTAGGATCTTGTCGCCCAACCAAAAGAGTACCATTCTTAGGACAGGCGTGGAAAACGGTGGCCAGGCTGAATGGGATTTTGCATTTAGTCAGTACCTTAGCAAATACGACACCTCTTTTCTGATCGCCGCCACTTGCAGCAAAGAAAGTAGTCGTCTCTACAAGTATATCTACTTAAAAATGCATTTAAAAAAACACTTATTAGATTAAATCAATGAATTGTTCTGCTTAGTTTACTAGAGATGATGCTGGACAGCGAGTCTGGTATCCGTCTCAGTGATGTCAACACTCTATTTAAAAACGTTGCCTCAAACCCGCTGGGTAATCTTATTGCCACTGATTTCCTAGTCAACCGATGGAATGACATTGAACAGTCTTGGTAAGACAACCGAGAATTGTAGTATGTAATGTTTTTCAACCCGATTCATTCTCATTATTAGGTTGGGAAGTAATTACTTTGTCAACTTCTTCCGCTACGTTTGCGACCGCCAGAACACGCAGACACAGCTGGACAGAGTAAGCATTTCAATCCTGACGTGACGAGTATTTACTTGGCTAATGAATTGTCTTAACATCTCCCGCTTGAATCTCTAGTTGCTGAAGTTACGTAATGATCACTTCGACATCCTCGGAAATTCCAACACTGTGCAACAAGGTATCGACATTGTCGTAGAAAACATCAAGTGGATGGAGCTGCATCAGGAGGAGATTGGAACTTGGTTAGTGGATCCGTCAGTAACAGAACCTCCTGCAACTACTACAACTTCGACTACAACAACTTCGACTACTACAACGTCGACTACAACACCTTCGACTACTACAACTTCGACTACAACACCTTCGACTACTACAACTTCGACTACAACACCTTCGACCACTACACGGACATCTACGACAACCAGCTCAAGCACTGCAGCTTCGACGGTTTCAACTACACCGGTTCCTACTACACCTTCGGCCGGCTTCAGATTTACAAAAATGGATTTCACTTCTATTTTTGCAGTTGTTTTACTATGGAAATTCTTGGTACACTAGGTAAGGTTTAGTTCTAAGCATTATTTTCTGGCCGAATAACGCATTAAAATGAGAAGTGTCGCTATTCTGAAATAAAACTTGGACCAGTTTACGTTGACATGTATTTTAGCAGAACACATTTAGTTTTTTTAATTCAAGATGTCATCGGGCCAATAAAAATAGTCACCAGAATTTTGTGAAGGTATGATTTCTTGGTGTAACGGCAGCAAGTTGTGCCATCCTTTCTCGAAAGATGTTGAGATAAGCCGGTTCGCTCATGGCGTAGAATTCGCACTCTGGCACGTTTCTGTTTACAAAACGGAATTTACGGTGATAACTTTCTCACTTATGAAGCAAATCTAATTTTGTGTAATGGGAAAAAAAAGGTCTTATCTTACTGGTGAATGAGGTATCCCATTATACTGTTGCTCGTCTCCAAGAATTTTCCTTTCAGTTTTTCGTTTCCGACCCGTTCGATGACGCAACGTTCCACCACTTGACTGTTTAGCCGACGCAATATTCGCATCTGCTCTTCAATCCAATCAGGCTTGTTGCGCTCGTTGAAATTAGTGACGTGATCGTCTAAACGCTGACTGAAATGACGGTATAGCATTGTGTCTACATTCAGCCACTTTGCGAGGCTATCGCGCTCGTCTTGTGTCAGCCGCACATTCATTTCCGGTTTGCGAGCGTTCAACTCCAAGTGCGTAACATATTCTAAAGGCCAGCAGAGGAAATCAGCTAAAAGGATCAGCGATTGTTCCATCTTTTCAGCAATGAGGACCAGCTCGAATTGTTTGTCTAGTTGCTCGATCCATTCTTTGATAATCAGGGGTTTGTTGTCAAATTCAGCTGGAGACATGCCCAAATCGAATGCGATTTGATTGCGCCCAAACAAGCCGCCCACCGCGCGTCGATTCACGTCAGTCACGTTGTATTTGTTGTTTTTCAACGCACGGACGAAATCGATGAAATCTTTCCCGTAAAATTTGTTCAGTCCCATGTAAACGTAAAGAGACTCGAATTGGTCAACGGGATCCCTGATGATGGTGAAAGTGAACGTTGATTTTCCCATCAGCGCTATTGTCTCTGGATAATTCCAGCGGTTGTGCAGCGTGAATACGTTAACTGGCAGATGGCCCCATTTTGTATGTAAAACGGAATTGCGATGGAACAGCTTGACTCGGGATAAATAGTTACCTCCAGAAGGAAGGGCTAGATTTAGTTTGTCTCTCAAGGCGTGCCTAAAAGTATAACATGGATTTAAATTTCAATATCGGTTAAAAGACAGTCAGTTATTAAGTCGCAACACCTAAATAAAATGTTTTCGACGGTAGAACTGGCGCATTTGTGGGTTTTCATAAAGGCGATCTTGTCAGTTGGACGGCATCTATCAAAGAAATGATTTTAAGTTGAATTTCCGTAAACTGGGATTCACGTCATTCGCGCACCAAAAATGAGAGATTAGCATTGCGAAAATATCACTAGAAATAATAGAGAAGAAAAATTTGGGTTTGTACATACTCTTGATTCGTAGAACGAACACCGTCAACAAGACTTTTTACCAGTAAATCTTCTAATACGCTGTTACGGTACGAATGGTAAGTGAAAACGAAAAAGAACGAAGCGACGCTAAACACAACCAGGTAGCGAACTAAAAACCGTCCGGTCAGTTGGCCACCAAACTTGTTCAGCATCTTGGTGCGCTTAGTAGGCATTTCTGAAACGTTTTCAATCTAAAAGCGTCGACGTCGCAATCGAATATATGATCAAATGGTCGCTCTATCTACTTCTGCGCTTGCATCCGAACCGATTGGCTAGGATTTGAAGACTGCCTTAATTCTGAACAAAGGACAAGCGGAATATGGAAAATAAAAAATACTTGGACGACCCGCAGGGTAGAGAGGGAGGAACGGGCGAGTAACCAAAAAGTTGAACATGCGACCCAATTACTTTTACAGACGACAGAAGAAGGCAACGTCTAGTTTTGATGCTAGAGATTCTTCGTTTCGAAACAGGCCTCGGCCAAGTTTGAGTCACCTACCCCGTTTAGGAAAAGACGACCGCTAACCTGTTTGACAAGCTGCCGAGGCTTCTTCCGTAACTAACCCAATTTTTTGAAAACCTGAACGAAGTTTTTATACTACAATAGTATCAACTAATCAAAGATTTTTGAAAAATTCATTTTGTGTTATTGTCACTGGAAGCCCGATTTTTTGTACGAATGACTTTTGATTTGATTTCTGTGCTGGTTAAAGGGTATAAATCATGTATCACGTAAAAAAACAAAGTTGGTGCGCTAACAACAGTGGGATTTTTGTCGAATTTCTAGAGATTTCGTTTTTTGAAGATTTTGACAAAAGTGGGAAGGCTATACCCTTCCCACTTTTTCATTTTTTACCAAATTTTCAATTTTGCTTAAAATACATGATTTCGATTCAGAATTGAATGAAAATCACGGAAATCAAGTTTATTTCCCAATTGGTTTTATAGTTTTTGAATTAAACGTAAAAAACAAAAATTAAAGTTGGTGCTCTCCCACATAGCAACGGGTAATCTTTAAGACATCCCAAGGATATCCGGTAGTCCAAAAGACATCCCGGACTAAAAAAAGATGTCCTTAGGATGTCTTGTTAGGGATATTTTGGTACAAGGACATGCCTGACAAAAAAAAGATGGCTTTAAGATGTCCCGTCAGGCCTACTTTTGGGACAAGACAAAAGAAGACTAAAAATGGATGGCTTAAAGACGTCCTGCCGGGGATTCTTTAGGACAAGGGCATGCCAGACCAAAAAAGATGTCTTTGGATGTCTTGTCGGGGATACTTTGGGACAGGGACATGACTGACAAAAAAGATGTCTTTAAGATGTCCCGTCAGGCCTACTATTGGGACAAGACAAAAAAGACTAGAAAAGGATGTCTTTAAGATGTCCTGCCGGGGATACTTTAGGACAAGGGCATGCCAGACCAAAAAGATGTCTTTGGATGTCTTGTCGGGGATACTTTGGGACAGGGACATGACTGACAAAAAAAGATGTCTTTAAGATGTCCCGTCAGGCCTACTATTGGGACAAGACAAAAAGACTAGAAAAGGATGTCTTTAAGATGTCCTGCCGGGAATACTTTAGGACAAGGGCATGCCAGAACAAAAAGATGTCTTTGGATGTCTTGTCGGGGATACTTGGGACAGGGACATGACTGACAAAAAAAATATCTTTAAGATGTCCCGTCAGACCTACTATTGGGACAAGACAAAAAGACTAGAAAAGGATGTCTTTAAGATGTCCTGCCGGGGATACTTTAGGACAAGGGCATTCCAGACCAAAAAAGATGTCTTTGGATGTCTTGTCGGGGATACTTTGGGACAGGGACATGACTGACAAAAAAAGATGTCTTTAAGATGTCCCGTCAGGCCTACTATTGGGACAAGACAAAAAAGACTAGAAAAGGATGTCTTTAAGATGTCCTGCCGGGAATACTTTAGGACAAGGGCATGCCAGAACAAAAAAAGATGTCTTTGGATGTCTTGTCGGGGATACTTTGGGACAGGGACATGACTGACAAAAAAAAAGATGTCTTTAAGATGTCCCGTCAGGCCTACTATTGGGATAAGGCAAAAAAAGACTAGAAAAGGATGTCTTTAAGATGTCCTGCCGGGAATACTTTAGGACAAGGGCATGCCAGAACAAAAAAGATGTCTTTTGGATGTCTTGTCGGGGATACTTTGGGACAGGGACATGACTGACAAAAAAAGATGTCTTTAAGATGTCCCGTCAGGCCTACTATTGGGATAAGACAAAAAAGACTAGAAAATGATGTCTTTAAGATGTCCTGCCGGGGATACTTTAGGACAAGGGCATTCCAGACCAAAAAAAGATGTCTTTGGATGTCTTGTCGGGGATACTTTGGGACAGGGACATGACTGACAAAAAAAGATGTCTTTAAGATGTCCCGTCAGGCCTACTATTGGGACAAGACAAAAAGACTAGAAAAGATGTCTTTAAGATGTCCTGCCGGGGATACTTTAGGACAAGGGCATTCCAGACCAAAAAAAGATGTCTTTTGGATGTCTTGTCGGGGATACTTTGGGACAGGGACATGACTGACAAAAAAAAAGATGTCTTTAAGATGTCCCGTCAGGCCCCTAATTGGGACAAGATAAAGGAAGACTAGAAAAGGATGTCTTTAAGATGTCCTGCCGGGGATACTTTACAACATGAGCCTGCCTGACCAAAAGAAAGATGTCTTTAAGAAGTCCTGTCAAGAATACTTTCGGACAAGGCCTTTTCGGACTACTAACAGATGTCTTAAAGATGTCCTGTCGAGGATTCTTTTGGACAAGGCAGTTTCGGACTATGGAAAGATGTCTTTGAGATGTCCTGTCAGGGATACTTTTAGATAAGGCCATTTCAGACTAAAAAAGATTTCTTTAAGATATCCGCTCAGGACTACCTTGGGACAATGCCATCGAAGACTAAAACAGGAGGTCTCTAAGATGTCCGCTCAGGAATACCTTGGGACAATGCTATCGAAGACTAAAAATGATTGTTTTTAAGATGTCCAGCTATGCCTACTCTAGGACAAGGCGGTTCGAAGACCAAAAAAGATGTCGTTAGGATGTCCGCTCAAAGACTAACTCGGGTCGGGACACAATAGAAAGACTTAAATAACACGTTCGTAAGACGTCCAAGATCAGGCTATTTCAGGACAAATGAACAAGGGCAAAACTGGATCAGAAAAAGATGTCTTTGAGACGTCTAAACAAGGCAAATTCAGGACAACTTCACCAATGAACTTGAAGACTTAAAAAAAGATGTCTTTAGGATGTCCGCTCAAAGACTAACTCGGGACATAACACCAAGATTGAAATAAGACGTCCGTAAGACGTATATTCTGAAATGGCTTTACCCAAAAGTATCCCCCAAAGGACATCTTAAAGACAACTTTTTATATTCCAAAATGGCCTTGTCTAAAAGCATCCCCGGCAGGACATCTTAAAAACATCTTTTTATAGTCCAAAACGGTATTGCCCTAACTGGATAATATTGACCAAATGTTCTACTAGTAAAGACAACTTATATGAACCAGTTGATATTATATAAGAAACATATCACCTGGAAAACAACTTTTCTACAGACCCACATAGCAATGGGTTATCTTTATGACATCCCAAGGATGTCCGGTTGTCTCGAGGGGGATGTCCTAAGGATATCTTTAAAATAATGTTTAAGACTCCTTCGTTTCGTCCAAATGTCCGGGACTAGTACTATCTTTAAGACGTCTATCAAGACAGTTTGAGGACAACTTTAAGTTGTCTTTTGGATGTATGAAAGACAACTTTAGATCGTCTTTTTGATTACTTAAAGATATTTTTTGAACATCTTAAAGATTTCCTAAAGACATCTCAATGATATCTTTCTGATTTCTTAAAGATATCCTGAAGCCATTTTTCTGACTTCCTGAAGACATCTTTAGGTCATCTTTCTAAATCACCAGATATATTTTTGGACATCTTAAAGATTTCCTAAAGACATCTGAATAATATTTTTCTGATTTGTTAAAGATATCCTGAAGCCATCTTTCTGACTTCCTGAAGACATCTTTAGGTCATCTTTCTAAATCACCAAAGATATTTTTTGGACAACTTAAAGATTTCCTAAAGATATCTCAATGATATCTTTCTGATTTCTTAAAGATATCCTGAAGCCATCTTTCTGACTTCCTGAAGACATCTTTAGGTCATCTTTTTAAATCACCAAAGATATTTTTTGGACATCTTAAAGATTTCCTAAAGACATCTGAATGATATCTTTCTGATTTCTTAAAGATATCCTGAAGCCATCTTTCTGACTTCCTGAAGACATCTTTAGGTCATCTTTCTAAATCACCAAAGATATTTTTTGGACATCTTAAAGATATCCTAAAGACAGCTGAATGATATTTTTCTGATTTCTTAAAGATATCCTGAAGCCATCTTTCTGACTTCCTGAAGACATCTTTAGGTCATCTTTCTAAATCACCAAAGATATTTTTTGGACAACTTAAAGATTTCATAAAGACATCTCAATGATATCTTTCTGACTTCTTAAAGATATCCCGATGCCATATTTCTGACTTCCTGAAGACATCTTTAGGTAATCTTTCTGAATCACCAAAGATATTTTTTGGACATCTTAAAGATTTCCTAAAGACATCTGAATGCTATCTTTTTGACTTCTTGAAGATATAACGATGCCATCTTTTTGAATTCCTGATATAAGTGCTCCCTACAGGAGATCTTAAAGACATCTCTATATAGTCCTAAATTGCCTTGTCCATAACTATCCCTTAGAGGACATCTTAAAGGCATCTCTATATAGTCCTTAATTGCTGTGTCCATAACTATCCCTTAGAGGACATCTTTAAGACATCTTTATATAATCCTTAATTGCTTTCTCCATAAGTGTCCCTTAGAGGACATCTTAAAGACATCTCTATGTAGTCCTAAATTGCTTTGTCCATAAGTATCCGCGACAGGACATCTTAAAGACATCTCTAAGTATAGTCCTTAATTGCTTTAAAAAGATCCTTCAACGTCAAATGAAGTTAAAGTATATATAACTATATATATATATATTATAGTATTGTATAGTTAAGTATATAGTTAAGTAAGTATTTTATCTTTTAATTAGTTACTTTATTCAACTGATATATTTATCAGCATTGTCATGGTTAAGGTCCATTTAAGTTTTGAGGCTCCCTCTAGTGGATAGTTACATAGAAAATTTTTAAAAAAGTGGCGTCGTCGCACATCAGATCGAGTCTAGCGCCAGACTGCCCCTGAACAAGGAAGAACAATCTCCATCGACCAGTAGGTAATTCCGATGTGGCCAACTCTTGTCCACCAACAAGAGTTACACGGCTTCGGTTTTATACTGGGAAGAGTACGCGGACTATATACAAGAAGGGGGTGGGAGGTCTTGACTTTTACATCGAGACCCACCTTCCGTATATAGTGACCAACGTGCATTGTTCCTGACTTCATACTCACTTTCCCCGAGAATCGAACTCGGGCCCTCTACCATGGTAAGCGTACTCGTTAACCCACCATCTGTGAGGGTACAGTTAATCTTGTACAAGGAATAGATTTAGGCAAAAGTATCCCCCAAAGGACATCTTAGAGACATCTTATTATATTCAGAAATGACCTTGTCTAAAAGCATCCCCAGCAGGACATCTTAAAGACATCTTTTTATAGTAAAAAACGGTATTGTCCTAGCTGGATAATTTTGACCAAATGTTCTACTAGTAAAGACAACTTATATGAAGCAGTTGATATTGTATAAGAAACATATCACCTGGAAAACAACTTTTTTAAAGACCCACATAGCAACGGGTATCTTTATGACATCCAAAGGATGTCCGGTTGTCTTGAGGGGGGATGTCCTAAGGATGTCTTTAAAATAATGTTTAAGACTCCTTCGTTTCGTCCAAATGTCCGGGACTAGTACTATCTTTAAGACGTCTATCAAGACAGTTTGAGGACAACTTTAAGTTGTCTTTTGGATGTATGAAAGACAACTTTAGATCGTCCTTTTGATTACTTAAAGATATTTTTTGGACATCTTAAAGATTTCCTAAAGACAACTCAATGATATCTTTCTGACTTCTTAAAGATATCCCGATGCCATCTTTCTGACTTCCTGAAGACATCTTTAGGTCACCTTTCTGAATCACCAAAGAAATTTTTTTGACATCTTCAAGATTTCCTACAGACATCTGAATGCTATCTTTCTGACTTCTTAAAGATATCCCGATACCATCTTTTTGACTTCCTGATATAAGTGCCCCCTACAGGACATCTTAAAGACATCTCTATATAGTCCTAAATTGATTTGTCCATAAGTATCCCTTATAGGACATCTTAAAGACATCGTTCTATAGTCCTTACTTTCTTTGTCCATAAGTGTCCCCTACAGGACATCTTAAAGACATCTCTATGTAGTCCTAAATTGCTTTGTACATAATTATTCCTTATAGGACATCTTAAATGCATCTTCATATAGTCCTAAATTGCTTTGTCCATAAGTGTCCGTTATAGGGCATCAGAAAGACATCTCTATATAGTCCTAAATTGCTTTGTCCATTAGTATTCCTTATAGGACATCTTAAAGACACATCTATATAGTCCTAAATTGCTTTGTCCATAACTATCCCTTAGAGAATATCTTTTAAAATTTAAAATTTTTATATTAAAAAAAAGTAGCGTTGTTGCACATCAGACGTACATTGTTTCTGATTTCATACTCACTTTCCGCGAGATTTGAACTCGGGCCCTCTAGCATGGTAACCGTACTCGTTAACCTACCATCTGTGAGGGTACAATTAGTATTTTACAAAGAATAGAGTTAAATGTTTTTGTAAGTTGTCATGCTAAAAACTTTTCGTACCATTGATGTCGTATTGACATCTTATTTATGGCGTAGTTATCATTGCCATTTTTTTTGCCATGTCGTTTACATCCTAAAGATATCATTTTATATCATTTTTAGGACTTTATATAGTTTTCACAATAAAAAATATATCTTTGTGCCGTGTGGGAATACACAGATTTTTATGGTCACCAAAGCTCTCATTTTGGCATCCACTGGGGCAACTGTTTCCTTTACAAAAAAAAACGCTAAAAACATTATTCAAACATCAGGTTTGAACACGGGTCTCCCGCACGCCAGTCGAGTAGTCTACCATATCTACAATTTTAGATTGTTTCAATTAACTAGTTAGACTTACAAATTATACAGTGAAATAAGGTAAAAGTCTATTTTATCCGACAAAAGTATACTTAATAAACTAACCTCACTTACTTAATTAACTTAACTTACCCTAAATAAAAATAAAATAAAAAACTATAGTTTAGAACCTAAACGGGACAACCCCGAGCGACATATACATAAATAAACCATTTATAGATGAAAATTATAGAAATAAAATCCTTTTTATTTGTGTTTACAATATTAATACCCAACATGTGTTGCAACCCGTTTCGGCACTTTTTTTTAGCACTTTGATTTCGTCGTTTTACAGAAACTTACTTACAAAAACATTCAACTCTATTCCTTGTACAAGATTAATTGTACCCTCACAGATGGTGGGTTAACGAGTACGCTTACCATGCGAGAGGGCCCGAGTTCGATTCTCGGGGAAAGTGAGTATGAATTCAGGAACAATGCACGTTGGTCACTATATACGGAAGGTGGGTCTCGATCTAAAAGTCAAGACCTCCCATCCCCTTCTTGTATATAGTCCGCGTACTCTTCCCAGTATAAAACCGAAGCCGTGTAACTCTTGTTGATGGACGAGATTGGCCACATCGGAATTACCTACTGGTCGATGGAGATTGTTCTTCCTTGTTCAGGGGTAGTCTAGCGCTAGACTCGATCTGATGTGCGACGACGCCACTTTTTAAAAAATTTTCTATGTAACTATCCGCTAGAGGGAGTCTCAAAAATTAAATGGACCTTAAACATGACAATGCTAATAAATATATCAGTTGAATAAAGTAACTAGTTAAAAGATAAAATACTTACTTAACTATATACTTAACTATACAATACTATACTATATATATATATAGTTATATATACTTTAACTTCATTTGACGTTGAAGGATCTTTTTAAAGCAATTAAGGACTACTTAGAGATGTCTTAAAGATGTCCTCTAAGGGATAGTTATGAACAAAGCAATTAAGGACTGTATAGAGATGCCTTTAAGATGTCCTATAAGGGATAATTATGTACAAAGCAATTTAGGACTATATAGAGATGTCTTTAAGATGTCCTATAAGGGACACTGATGGACAAAGCAATTTATGACTTTATGAAGATGTCTTTAAGATGCCCTGTAAGGGATACTTATGGACAAAGCAATTTAGGACTATATAGAGATGTCTTTAAGATGTCCTCTAAGTGGTAGTTATGGACAAAGCAATTTAGGACTGTATAGAGATGTCTTTAAGATGTCCTATAAGGGATACTTATGGACAAAGCAATTTATGACTATTTGAAGATGTCTTTAAGATGTCCTCTAAGGGATAGTTATGGACAAAGCAATTTAGGACTGTATAGAGATGTCTTTAAGATGTCCTATAAGGGATACTTATGGACAAAGCAATTTATGACTATATGAAGATGTCTTTCAGATGTCCTGAAAGGGATACTTATGGACAAAGAAATTAAGGACAAAATAAAGATGTCTTTAAGATGTCCTATAAGAGATAATTATGGACGAAGCGATTGAGGACTATATAGAGATGTCATTAAGATATCCGGTAGGGGACAGTTATGGACAATTAAATTAAGGACTAAATAGAGATATCTTTAAGATGTCCTATAAGGGACACTTATGGAGAAAGCAATTAAGGACAATATAAAGATGTCCTTAAGATGTCCTGTAAGGAATACTTATGGACAAAGAAATTAAGGACAATATAAAGATGTCTTTAAGATGTCCTATAAGAGATAATTATGGACGAAGCGATTGAGGACTATATAGAGATGTCATTAAGAATCCGGTAGGGGACAGTTATGGACAATTAAATTAAGGACTAAATAGAGATATCTTTAAGAGTCCTATAAGGACACTTATGGAGAAAGCAATTAAGGACAATATAAAGATGTCCTTAAGATGTCCTGTAAGGAATACTTATGGACAAAGAAATTAAGGACAATATAAAGATGTCTTTAAGATGTCCTATAAGAGATAATTATGGACGAAGCGATTGAGGACTATATAGAGATGTCATTAAGATATCCGGTAGGGGACAGTTATGGACAATGAAATTAAGGACTATATAGAGATGTCTTTAAGATGTCCTATAAGGGACACTTATGGAGAAAGCAATTAAGGACAATAAAAAGATGTCCTTAAGATGTCCTGTAAGGAATACTTATGGACAAAGAAATTAAGGACAATATAAAGATGTCTTTAAGATGTCCTATAAGAGATAATTATGGACGAAGCGATTGAGGACTATATAGAGATGTCATTAAGATATCCGGTAGGGGACAGTTATGGACAATGAAATTAAGGACTATATAGAGATGTCTTTAAGATGTCCTATAAGGGACACTTATGGAGAAAGCAATTAAGGACAATATAAAGATGTCCTTAAGATGTACTGTAAGGAATACTTATGGACAAAGAAATTAAGGACAATATAAAGATGTCTTTAAGATGTCCTATAAGAGATAATTATTGACGAAGCAATTGAGGACTATATAGAGATGTCACTAAGATGTCTGGTAGGGGACAGTTATGGACAAAGAAATTAAGGACTATATAAAGAAGTCTTTAAGATGTCCTCTAAGAGATAGTTATGGACAAAGGAATTTAGGACTATATAGAGATGAATTTAAGATGTCCTGTAGGGGACACTTAAAGCCAAAGCAATTTAGGACTATATAGAGATGTCTTTAAGATGTCCGTCCAGGACTACCTTTGGATAAAGCTGTCGAAGACTAAAAAAGAAATTCTTAAATATATCCATGAGCAAGACTTATAGTCGGGACTTGACAATGATACTACCTAAGTAACAAATCCATAGGTCAGTTCAATAAGTACTTTGATTTGATTTTTTATGTACTAAAGTGGCATAATGGTTAGGATACTAAGCCAAGAAGTCAGAGGTCAGCAGTTCGAATCCAACAATCTACGTAAGTAAAATATCTCGTCTTAATACACTATAAAGTTATATGTCAAAGCGTCTTAATATAGCATTAAAATATATGTCAAGCGTTCTTAAACATGTTGTAATATAATAAATATGTGCAGAGGAATTAAGAACTGACAAATGGACCAAATAAGAAATAAGACAACAATTCCGCAAGAATTTCCAAATTTTTTTGTGATGATAAACAGATGGCTTTAAGAAGTCATTAAGATATCATTAAAATGTCTTGAGGAAGTCTTTAAGATGTCCCAAAAATATCTTTGGTGAATCAGAAAGATGACCTAAAGATGTCTTCAGGAAGTCAGAAAGATGGCATCGGGATATCTTTAAGAAGTCAGAAAGATATCGTTGAGATGTCTTTATGAAGTCTTTAAGATGTCCCAAAAATATCTTTGGTGAATCACAAAGATGACCTAAAGATGTCTTCAGGAAGTCAAAAAGATGGAATCGGGATATCTTTAAGAAGTCAGAAAGATATCATTGAGATGTCTTTAGGAAAACTTTAAGATGTCCAAAAAATATCGTTAGTTAATCAGAAAGGTGACCTAAAGATGACTTCAGGAAGTCAGAAAGATGAAATCGGGATATCTTTAAGAAGTCAGAAAGATATCATTGAGATGTCTTTAGGAAATCTTTAAGATGTCCAAAAAATATCTTTGGTGATTTAGAAAGATGACCTAAAGATGTCTTCAGGAAGTCAGAAAGATGGCTTCGGGATATCTTTAAGAAATCAGAAAGATATCATTGAGTTGTCTTTAGGAAATCTTTAAGATGTCCAAAAAATATCTTTGGTGATTTAGAAAGATGACCTAAAGATGTCTTCAGGAAGTCAGAAAGATGGCTTCAGGATATCTTTAAGAAATCAGAAAAATATCATTCAGATGTCTTTAGGAAATCTTTAAGATGTCCAAAATATATCTTTGGTGATTTAAAAAGATGACCTAAAGATGTCTTCAGGAAGTCAGAAAGTTGGCTTCAGGATATCTTTAAGAAATCAAAAAGATATCATTCAGATGTCTTTAGGAAATCTTTAAGTTGTCCAAAAAATATCTTTGGTGATTTAGAAAGATGACTTAAAGATGTCTTCAGGAAGTCGGAAAGATGGCTTCAGGATATCTTTAAGAAATCAGAAAAATATCATTGAGATGTCTTTAGGAAATCTTTAAGATGTCCAAAAATATCTTTGTGATTTAGAAAGATGACCTAAAGATGTCTTCAGGAAGTCAGAAAGATGGCTTCGGGATATCTTTAAGAAATCAGAAAGATATCATTGAGATGTCTTTAGGAAATCTTTAAGATGTCCAAAAATATCTTTGGTGATTTAGAAAGATGACCTAAAGATGTCTTCAGGAAGTCAGAAAGATGGCTTCAGGATATCTTTAAGAAATCAGAAAAATATCATTCAGATGTCTTTAGAAATCTTTAAGATGTCCAAAAATATCTTTGGTGATTTAAAAGAGACCTAAAGATGTCTTCAGGAAGTCAGAAAGTTGGCTTCAGGATATCTTTAAGAAATCAAAAGAATCATTCAGATGTCTTTAGGAAATCTTTAAGTTGTCCAAAAATATCTTTGGTGATTTAGAAAGATGACTAAAGATGTCTTCAGGAAGTCGGAAAGATGGCTCAGGATATCTTTAAGAAATCAGAAAAATATCATTGAGATGTCTTTAGGAAATCTTTAAGATGTCCCAAAAATATCTTTGGTGATTTAGAAAGATGACCTAAAGATGTCTTCAGGAAGTCAGAAAGATGGCTTCAGGATATCTTTAAGAAATCAGAAAAATATCATTCAGATGTCTTTAGGAAATCTTTAAGATGTCCAAAATATATCTTTGGTGATTTAAAAAGATGACCTAAAGATGTCTTCAGGAAGTCAGAAAGATGGCTTCAGGATATCTTTAAGAAATCAGAAAGATATCATTGAGATGTCTTTAGGAAATCTTTAAGATGTCCAAAAAATATCTTTGGTGATTTAAAAAGATGACCTAAAGATGTCTTCAGGAAGTCAGAAAGATGGCTTCAGGATATCTTTAAGAAATCAGAAAGATATCATTGAGATGTCTTTAGGAAATCTTTAAGATGTTCAAAAAATATCTTTAAGTAATCAAAAAGACGATCTAAAGTTGTCTTTCATACATCCAAAAGACAACTTAAAGTTGTCCTCAAACTGTCTTGATAGACGTCTTAAAGATAGTACTAGTCCCGGACATTTGGACGAAACGAAGGAGTCTTAAACATTATTTTAAAGACATCCTTAGGACATCCCCCCTCGAGACAACCGGACATCCTTTGGATGTCATAAAGATAACCCGTTGCTATGTGGGCTAACAGCACTTTTTTCGTTTATTTTAAAAACAGCTGATTTAAAGAGAAAATTAATCACTGAATCGAAATCAGCGCTCAATTTTAATTGTGTCGTGTGATTTTTGTCGAATTTCTAGAGATTTCGTTTTTTGAAGATTTTGACAAAAGTGGGAAGAATTGAATGATAATCACGGAAATCAAGTTTATTTTTCAATTGGCCTTGTAGTTTTTGAATTAAACGTAAAAAACAAAGTTGCTGGTGCGCTTACAGCACTTTGTTTTCGTTTATGTTTAAAACGGCTGGTTTAACAAGAAAACCAATAACTTAATCAAAATCATTGTTTAATTTTGATAATACTGTGGGAATTTTTTTTCCTCCAAGTCTATCGGGAACCTTACGAACACCGGGAGCCGTTGAGTGATGTACTATAGCGTGGTAAAACAACTGACAAACAGGTCGTAGGCCAACTGGCCAACATAAAATGTGAAAGTAGTATGATGATACAGGTGACGTGAATATTTCAAGGCCAACCATGTTAAGTTTACGTCTATGCATGCGTCAGTGGATTAAATGTGGTTGTATAAATGTATAGCTCAACTACGCTCAGCCCAGTTGTCGTGTTATAGACTACGTTTAAATCTTATGTGGATGGGCTCAAGGTACAGTCCGTTAAAGAAAAGAAAGTTTCAAAACCTTGAGTTCACTTATCCTGGATGAAACTGGTTATGCCAGTCTTCATCTATGGTAATTTTTAAGTTAAAGTCTGAAGCTAAAGCATGGATCCTTGTGAATGCACCAATCAGTACCTTAGCAAATACGACACCTCTTTTCTGATCGCCGCCATTTGCATCAGAGAAAGTAGTCGTCTCTACAAGTATACTTAAAAATGTCTTTAAAGAATATGTTTTGGAACAAGTGGATTGAATCAATGAGTTTTGCTGAACAGTCTGCTAGAGATGATCAACGCTATTGAGGAGGGAGAGGGAGAAACGTTAAGTTAGACAGTGCTGCCATAATTTCACGTCATTCACGCACCAAAAATGAAACTAGTATTGCGAAATATCACCAGAAATAATAAAGATGAAACAAAAATGTATGATAGGTTTGTACATACCCTTGGTTGGTATAGAACGGGCACCGTCAATAAGACTTTTTATCAGTAAATCTTCTAATACGCTGTTGCGGTACGAATGATAAGTGAAAACGAAAAGGAACGATGCGACGCTAAACAGGGCCAGGTAGCAAATTAAAAACCTTCCGGTCAGGTGGTCACCAAACTTATTCAGCATCTTGTAGAGCTCAGCAGGCATTGTTGAAATATCTAATATAGAATAATTGAGCCTTGTGAAAAGGATGCGTCCCAATCGATCAGATGACCAAATATAGTCACCCTCTTTCTTCCCTTGCACCCGAAACGATTGGCAATGGTTTGAAGACTGTCTTATACTTCGCAATAAAGAACAAGCGTATGAAATACTTGAATGACCCGCAAGGCAGGGAGGAAGGAAAAATTGAGTAACCTAACAGTAGAAAATGCATCTAATTGTGATGATAGAGATTCTTTATTTCGCAACAGACCTTGGTTAGTTTGAGTTATCCTTTAGTTTGAGGTACAAATATCAACTAGGTAAAGATTTTTCTTAATTTCAGTGTGGTTAGTTTCACGGATTAATAAACGGATTTTATTTCACGGATAAATGTTAAAGTAAAACTATGTTGATCCTATTCACGTGAATCTTTCTAGGCCACTTTAAGACGTCTAGATGCATGCGTCAATATAGATTAAACGTTGATTATTAAAAACAGATTAAAGTTCGTACAGTATACGTTCAAATTATTTGTACTATGTGGTCTTTTATTCACGCTGCAGTCCGTTAAAGTCAAGGAAATTTCGAAACCTTGAATTCACGTATCCTAGATGAAACCGGTTATGCCTAATCAAGGCTTCACCTATGGCAATTTTTCAAGTCAAGATCTGCAGTTAAACCACGGTCCCTAGTCATAAATCGCTTCAAGCTATCCCGGTGTAACGCGCTATATGCTAATTCATATGAAAATACAAAAAGAAGATGGTATTAAAAATTCTTCGCATCTTTCCGAACGTTCTCCAGACGCTATTTAAATTTTTTGTGTGTAAACAATTGTATTTGTCCTCGCATGATTTCAAATTAGCATCTACACAATTCTGTGTTGAAATGCGTGCACCGAAATCTCTTTCTTGGAAGTCGATTCTTACCGATGATTGATCGGTCAAATTAAATATAATAACTAACCCTTGTGTTGGACAGTGAATCATAGATTCTGTTACAAAATCAAGCATGAGCTTCACTAAAGATAAGCTGTGCACATCAAAATGGATCGGGAACAACGCCGTTTTCGTTATCTATACGAAACATGTTCTCGCAACAGTTGAGATGGCTTGCAAAGAGTGACATCCGATTTTGAAAATCGTTAAGAGGCATAAGGTACGGCTTATAAAGTTTAATTCTTATCTTGGTAAGCTCTGAGCGTTACGTCGAATAATTTGAAAAATAAGGGAGACTCAAGCACATGATCTCGTTCTAGGTTGAAAATGGCTGAGCTTCTTTGGACTATGGATCCCCAAACATACAAGAATTTCATTTTTAGGCAGTCAACAAACGATTTTCTAACACACAAATGTATACGTATATCTGACAGGTAGGTTTTAGGTAGGTAAAACAAGGCTTAAACACCCGATATCCTCGTCGTGAACGAACTTGTGTTTGTCGTGGATCAACAGCATCTCTTATCATTTAGTTTTGATGTGATAAATTATGACAGAGCTGTGACAACAGCAAATGGGCTTGAAGTGAATAAAGACATTCAACTGCGTTAGATCAACTGGCAAACAGTTGTCGATTGTCCGTTGAATATTTGTGTCCTTACCTGCAGTTGATCGAAATGCGACTAGCGTTAATGCTCATGTTGGCTTTGGCCTGTTTATTGCAGGTCGAAACTTCTTCCCTTCCGAAATGGCAAGCATCCGCCGACGACTATCCATCAACGTTAGAATTATCGGAAGATGGACTTTCTCTGATGGAACCAGCCATCGTGCCAGAGCCAAAAGATGGTGGCCGGTGGTGGTATACTCCATCGCGTAAAGCTCACCTCCATTCTGCAAAATCAAAGAGTCGATTGATGCAAAAGATGATGTCCAATAAAGTGAACGAAGATTTGCGTCTGCCCGGTGACGTCTTGCCAAGTACCTATTCTATCCGCTTGTTGCCGTTCATCGAGGAAGGCAATTTCACAACGGACGGTCACATCGACATCTTCGTCGACTGTATCCGGGACACGAATAGCATCTCGATGAACGCCGCTGAAATCACTTTCAAGTTGGTGTCTGTTACGGTAAAACAGACCCTTTCGCAACTCGTTCGGTTCTATTCAAATATGTCCTACAATTTCAGGTGCTCGACCTCACCACCAACAGTCCTCTGGCGATAGTCGGTTTCGTCGACGAGCAAGATACACGTGAGATCGTCACCATCAAAACGGCAGGGCAATTAATTGCTGGCCGTCGCTACAAGATCTCAATGGATTTCACGTCAATTTTGAACGACGAATTGCGCGGTTTTTATCGCTCTTCTTACATGGAGGACGGTGTCAAGAAGTACGTCAATAGCGAAACGAATATCAGTTTACGTCACATTATAATTTATCACTTTGTCACGCAGGTGGTTGGCCGTGACTCAGATGGAAGCTCCAGATGCCCGTCGAGCTTTCCCTTGTTTCGACGAGCCCAATATGAAAGCAAATTTTTCCATCACCCTCGGCCGCAAAACTACGATGAAAACAGCCAGCAACATGAACATCCTGTCCACCAACGACATGTCTGTTATTCCAGCAATTTCGTTTGAATTTTTTTTCTTTTTCGGGAGGGGGTCTAAAAATGTGTTTACGTTCTATTGTATGCAGCGATGGAATGCCAGGATACGTTTGGGATTATTACGCGACGTCGGTGACCATGTCGTCCTACTTGGTTGCATTTCTGGTGTCGGAATTCGAGGCCGTTCCAACCACAACGACTCACAGGGTACCATTCCGTCTCTGGGTAAAACCGCAATCTACTCACCTCGCTGAGTACGTATCACCTAATTCCATCAATAAAACACTGATAAAAATATTTACATAACCGGTAGTTGAATGCGCTAAATTATTTATTAAATTATGGATTGTTTGTTTTTTTAAATCCGTAAAACGGACGTTTATAGGTACAGCCTGAGCGTCGCTCCGGAATTGCAAGAATTTTTCGAGCGCTATTTCAATATTGACTACCCACTGCCCAAACAAGATTTAGCGGTATGTACCATTATTATAATAACTCACCGTCACTTGATTTCCGATTTGTTAATCCGTCGTTTTTGCTTATACTTTCAGGCGATTCCTGATTTTTCTGCAGGTCACTTTTCATTTCATTATTTTAGTGGCTTACGTAAAAAATTACTGCAAACAAGTGTTATCAGCACATGCTTATCCTGTTTTTGTTTGTTTCATTAATCTGATGGCAGGAGCTATGGAAAACTGGGGATTGGTTACCTACCGGTGAGTTCTTTGCTAACTTGTATTTCTTTCTACCGTTTCATCAGTTGCAGATTAAAGTTGAACTACCATATTGTTGAATCAAATCGGAACAGGGAGAGCGCTTTGTTGATCGATGTACCCCGCGAGAGCAGAGGTCGCAGGCAGAGCGTGGCCGATATCAACGCGCACGAGTTGGCCCATCAGTGGTTCGGCAACCTCGTCACTACTGATTGGTAAGTCTTGTATACTATATACATACATAATCATAGCTATATCATATAAAATATACATTTTTCTTTTGGAAGGTGGAGCACGATTTGGCTTAATGAAGGATTCGCTACTTATCTTGAATTTCCAAGCATGGATGCGGTAGGATTGAAATGCGCTCCTCATCATTCAGTTCAAATTGAATGAAAATAAATCTTTGCAATAATTCGCATAGGTGGAACCCGATTTCCGGTTTAGCGATCAATTTGTCGTCATCGAATTGCACTACGTTTTCGGTGTCGATGCTCTGGAAACATCACGACCCATCAATCTGCCAGTGACCACAAACGACGAGATCAACAATATGTTTGACGCCATTTCCTACGACAAAGGTATCTGGCCACCTCAAGCTAACAATTTTCACATCTATTTAAAGGCCATCTTCTTTACCGTAATGATTTAAGGATCGTGCATCATCCGAATGGCTGCCGATTTCATTGGCTCGGAAACATTCACCCGTGGTCTGACTCGCTACCTTAACGCCAGGTACTAAAGCTCCGTGTCATGAGCATATAGCAATATGATTGCGTTTCATTATATTTTCAAACAATGTCGACAGAGCTTACAAAAATGCCGTAGAGGACGACCTTTGGCTGGCATTGCAACAACAAAGTGACGAAGAGGCAGTTGGCCTTCCTGCCACCGTCAAGGAAATTATGGATACGTGGACGTTGCAAATGGGTTTCCCACTCATCAACGTAACTAGGGATTATAACACCGGTGGAGCCGTGGTATCACAGGTGCGATTTGAATCCCATGATATCATCGCTAATTTCATGTAGTAGACACACATTTGATGATTTTTCTATCGGCCCTGCAGGAGCGATTCTTGTTGCGCAAGGATCCCAGTTCGACTGATACGCACGTCTACCGCTGGTGGGTACCTTTGACTTATACCAACGGTGGCAGTTTGGTTCGCCAAACTCAATGGCTGTCCAAAGATCAAGCAACTAAAACCCTCAGTAACTTGGGCGCCACAGATAAATGGGTCATCTTTAATTATGACCAACAAAGTGAGTGCATTTTTACGAGTATATAGTGCGATAAGCTCCAAATCTTTAATTCCATATTCGCATTCGCATATACACAGATGTATACCGTGTAGCTTACGACACGGAAAACTATCGCCTGATTGCCGAACAGCTTATGGTCGACCACACCCGAATTTTGGATAACAATCGCGCCCAAATACTGGACGACACTTTTGTTCTAGCATCGGTCCATCTGGTTCCGTACAAATCTGCTCTGGACATATCTCTTTATCTGAAATACGAGAAAGAATATGTCCCGTGGAACGCAGTCCTCTCCGAGCTCAACTACATCGATTCGATGCTCTACAATCAACCGCAATTCTCACACTGGACCGTAATAGAAATCATTTTCAAAAACCTTTTTCCAATTGGAATGTCCTTCATGGATCCATGTGGCAGGTTCACTTGACCGATTTGGTGACTCCGTATTACAACCACCACGGCTTCCAAGAGTCAACACTGGATGCGCATTTGACTGTTTTCGGCAGGAGCGACGCCATGAGCTGGGCTTGCAGATTGATGATAGCCGATTGCGTCGACAATTCCAAAGCGAAATACGCACAACAAATGGCCAGCCCAGACGACACGACGTAACATATCATTTGTCTGCCGATTTCGTTCAAACAGATGTTAAATCAATCAATTGGCATGTGTTTAATGAAAGGATCTTGTCACCGAATCAGAAGAGTACCATTCTAAGGACAGGCGTGGAAAATGGTGGCCAGGCTGAATGGGACTTTGCTTATAATCAGTACACGAGCAAATTTGACACGTCTTACCTTGTGGCCGTAGCTAGGAGCAGAGACACATCTCGTCTGAACACGTTCGTATTTTGAAAGAAAATCTAAATTTTTTGGCCTAATTTGTAATGGCTATTTTGGGACAGTTTGCTAGAAAGGATGATCGATAGCCAGTCAGGCATTCGACTCAGTGACGTCAACACTCTGTTTAACAACGTAGCCTCCAATCCGGTGGGTAACCCAGTAGCGACCGATTTCCTCGTTAATCGCTGGACTGACATTGAACAATCCTGGTAGGTTTACTCGAGTTTCAAAATTATAGAACAGGTGAAGTTCAATTTTCTATCCTTATTCTAATCAAGGTTGGGAACCAATTATTTCATTAATTTCTTCCGTTACGTTTGCAACCGGCAAAACACGCAGGCGCAATTGGATAGGGTTCGTGGCATTTACATATCATATTTTTCTCACGAATTGCGACCTGATAGTTTCCTTTCTTTGATGATGCAGTTGTTGCAGTTGCGTACTGATCACTTGAACATTCTTGGAAATTCCAACACTGTACAACAAGGCATTGACGTTGTCGTAGAGAACATCAAGTGGATGGAATTACATCAGGAAGAGATTGGCAACTGGTTGAGCGTGTCAGTTCCTACTACTACAACCACCACTCCATCACCTCCTCTTCCTGACGGCAGCCAGAGCGTTTATCAAATGAATGCCCTTCTTATTCTGGTCTTTACTTTCTTGGGGATGTTTATCATGCACTGAATACATTTCCCGTGATTGATTTCATCCTTGATGTGCTATGCTAGTTACGCTATTAGAAGTGTATCCGACCACGACAAATGTAATAAAGGTAGAAAATAAAAGATTTGCAAGTTAGTAATCGATTCGATGAAAAAATACAACGAAAACTGTTTACTGTCATCCATCGACTTGTACACATAATATTGGCACCCGCGCCTTCGATGAAAACTTCCCTTCTTACTGATTTATCAATCAATCATCGATCATTAATAATAGAACTCGTTGGTAACTGCTAGACGAAACAGCATCAAAACACAAAAGGGAATTCCTGATTTCCTAGGCCGTTTTCCAGAAGAAATTTCTTCTGAAAAATCGACAATGATTTGATTGTCTAGATATACTGTAAGTAAATGTGGGGAAAAAAGAAAGGCCAAGCAAAATTAGATTGTAGAAAAGGTATCAGGATTTGGCGTTTGCCAATTTAGTAGACGCGCTGGAGCCAATCCACCACTTTATGATAGTTTTGCCTCATCCAGTTGAGATTGTTCTTGGCCCGGTCGATCGACTGCTGCATGGCACGTTCCGCCCCACCGAGACTTGCACTCCGTTCGTCTCTGAACTGCATCAACTGCTCCATCAAACATCAAGTTAGAACGCTGGTTCTTATTTTCTGTCGCTCATTTTAACGATCGATTTATTACCTCCTTCAATTCCAGGTCGGTGTTGAACGATGCTGCAACCGCTTTAATGATTCCAGACATTGAGCTGAAAGTCGTAGGGAATCTGCATTTTAAAGAATAACGTCTCAATCGGGTAAACAAAAACAAAAACCCAGTCTTCATCCACCACTTACACTTTACGTAATTCGTCCCATTTGTCCCGGATGAAATTGAAAGCCATGTAGCGGCCAAGTGAATTGTAAGCCACTTGGCTAATGACTCGAGCGGCATCTTGTTTACGAATTCCAGATGTAGAGTTGAGACTCATCTCCAACATCCTAACGGGTAAATATCGTATCAATTGATATTTTTTTTCTTATATCTTTTAGTTTTACTTGGCCAAAATCCAAGGTTTCTCCGAGCACGACATGGAAGCAAGGAGAACAGCTTGTTCGCTGGCCACATTGCTGGACATGTAACGATTCAGGGCAAATTCCCATTCGGCTTCATCTCCTTCGCGGATGGCCGCGCACGTGACAGGTCCTTTAACATTAGGCGAAATGATACTGTAAACGTCCACAAGAGAATTTTTAGGATTGAAAGGCATTTTGTCTGACGCTTGTTTTGGTCTTGTTTACTCAACGTTCTCGGGATCAGCCATCCATTGGGCGTAGGAGCTGACGACCCGACTGATGCAGTCCTTGTTACCCATGGAACAAGCCCAGGAGACAGCGTTGGCACGCAGTTTGGTCATGAGAATGTCCTCGCCCATCTTTTGATCGAATCCCAACTTGTTGTACAACGGCGTGATGATTGTTCGGAAATGTTTTTTCAACAGGCCGTAACCCGAAGTGCGAGACATCATAGACGAGATGGAACCCATACCAGAGAGGGCGGAATCCCAAGGAACGTAATCGCTTTCATGTTCCAGGTAGCGAGTCAGGTTTAAAGTGGTCATATAGTCCAATTGGCCGGCTTCGGCCAGATTGAAGGCATCGTCCATAATTTGAGCTCGATTAATTACGGAAATGGCAGAGTGATTCGTCATCAGCTGTTGGCCAATCAATTGCCAGTTTTGTGCATCGTAATTGATTCGATAGTATCCTAAAGTTTAAAAAGCGACCATTATGTAACAAGGGGAACCCATTTAAACGGTACGAAAAGTCACAGTCTTACCCATTTGGTCAACATTGAAGATGAGCCATTGGCTTTTATCGATAGGGATGCTTAGTTCATGCTTCTTGCTAGTCTGACCGTCAGATAACCAGGTGGATCCGATGGTCTGGAAGTCGGCCGTGTATGTAAGAGGTACCCACCAAAGGTAAACGGTCTTGTCCTGACTGCTAGCGTTCGATCGTTGCATCAAGAAGCGTTCCTATACGTAGAGCGATGTTTGATTACGCAATGGTTATGTAAACAGAATTTTTATCGATTTACCTGGCTGATGAGTACGGTGTTGTTATCATATTCCCGGGTGACTGTGACGACCGGGAAACCTGTAAGAAAACGCACAGGTTATCAACTGGCTTTTAGCGCGAAATTCAAGTTAACTGACCCATTTTCAAGGTCCATGTGTCCATGATTTGTTTGACTCCGGTGGGTATGGCGACCTTGTTGACTTTCGCTTGTTTCGTTAGAGCGTCCCAGAGATCATCTTGAACGGCGTTGCCGTATTGACTAGACGAAGGGGAAAGTCTTAAACGCGTTCCTCCGTCATTGTTTCAAAAATGATTTCGATTTACCGTGATTTCAGGTAATTGCTGAGTCCTTGTCTGAAGGTTTTCTCGCCGAGGAAAGCGGCCAACATGCGGATAATCGTTGCACCTTTACCGTAAGAGATTCGGTCAAAAATTTCGTTAATTTCATTGGGATGGTGAACGACGACGCTAATTGGATGGCTAGATTCGAGTGCGTCCAAGCTCATCACATCCTGGAGATCCCTCGTCACAAACTGTTGCAGCCATTTGAGACCGGGTTCTACGTGCTCGGATCCCAGGTATTCAGCGTAACTGGCGAAACCTTCGTTCAACCACAAATCGGTCCACCTTTTGAAATCCATAGAATTTATCAAAATTGTGTAACAATTAGCACATTTTTCTGATTTACCAGTCCATGGTAACGAGGTTGCCGAACCATTGATGTGCTAATTCGTGGGCAATCACCTCGCACACTCGTTCCTTGTTGCTGACCGACGATTTCTTTTCATCGTAGAGCAATGCAGTTTCTCTGCGTTATAGAAGCAAGAGCAATGAGCAATTTCGAATGGTAATCGTTTTTTGATGTCTCTGATGCCTACCTGTAGGTAATCAAACCCCAATTTTCCATAGCGCCTAAAAAAAACGAACGCGAGTTGTTATCGAGAATAAAAAGGGGGACACGAATGAAAAAGACCTGCAGCAAAGTCGGGAATGGCAATCATGTCTTGCTTGGGCAAAGGAAACGGAATTTGGAAATAGTCTTCAAAAAACGCTTGAATTTTAGGTCCAATCTCACTGGCATACCTTGGATGATTGGCAAAGGAGGTCATTTTGGAATTGCGATATCAAATGAATAAAAATAAACTGACTGAGCTTGATTGCGAGCCGAAGGACGTGCATAAATGTTGAACTTCCAATTAGCGTTGCCCACGTCGGCTGCGACTTGCGTGAAATTGGCGACGATGAAAGCCACCAGGTAAGTGGACATGGGAACCGAAGGAGCGAAATGGTCCCAATAAAATTCCTCCGTGCCTTCCCTATTGAAGCCAATAGGGAAAATAGCAAACCATATGAAAATTGGTGTCTCTAATGCAATTGGCAAAGGCATTTGCAAACAGAAATGGGAACAGACGCGGCAGAATGACTTGCATTTGAGTCGTGTTGATCAACGGCATGTTGGAAAGGGCCGTCATGTGGCGATGGCGGCCGAGAGTGACGGAGAAAATTGCCTTCATGTTGGGCTCATCGAAACAGGGGAAAGCTCGTCGGGCATCCGTCGGCTCCATTTGAGACACGGCCATGTACCTGTCAACCAGATGAATCCATAAACGCTTTCTCTCAGAAAGGAAATGGAAGAATTGATTGCATGGAAATGACTAGGGAAATGATACTTTTCTATGTCGTCCTCTTTGTAAGTAGAACGGTACAAGCCCCGCAGCTGATCCGTCAGATGACCGACGAAACTCATCGACAACGTATAGTTGGTTCCTTTGGACAGTTTGTCCTTGTGCTTGGGACAGAGACGAATGACGAGAAACTCCATTTCGGTGTCGTAGTGGATGCCGTCGCTAGCCACCATCAACGTTTTCATCGTTTTGCCGTGTTCCATGACCTGCAAATCATTGCTGTCTAAACATTAGGTCAAATGGGTGGTTGCTACTTTTCTTGTATACCACGACGGATTTGGGATCGACGACGATGTCGGCACTGTGCAAAACGATGCGGTCCGTTTCCATTTTACAGTGGACATCGATGGACACGTGACCCAAAATGGAAAAATTGCCTTTCTCCAGGACGGGGAAGAGGCGCACATCGTAACGGATAGGTAAAACAGCCCGAGGCAGACGGACATTCTTATTGCTGCTGATCACTTCGGCTTTGCTGGAACCAGAGGTAGAAGGCGAGGCAGTTGATGCTCCATTAGTAACGCTGCTGGCCGCGGGTCGGTCGGCCAGAAAGTAGACCAGCAAACCAACGGCGATGAGCGAACCAACAAAAGCGATGAACAAGAGAAATGCCCTACACTTGGACACCACATAACCGCCATCCGTCGTTTTCATCGTTGTTTTTCTTTCTTTCTCTTGATTTCGCGCCTGTGATTGAATGATTCACTCGTTCAGCTTCTTCGTCTATAACTATGTTTTAAAAAAACACAAGAATTAAAATAAAATAAAAACGTGTTGGACAGTAGCACAGCCACGGATAGAATAACAATTTCTCTATCACGGAGGTCTCCTCTCCCCTCCCTCGTTACGTAATTTAATCCGTGTGCATTTCTCCATTGTTCCAAACATTTCAAAATATGCTCTGAGATATATATACAAGCACGTTGCACTCGGTGAATAGGAAACAACATTTTCAAAACTCACGTACAAACCCATTGTGTAATGGAATTTTGTTCTTTTTGGATGATGAAATGCGCAACTGGGCGACTTCCAAATTCAGTTGGAATTTCCAATCTGCTGCGTGTATAGTTGGTATTGTTCGCGATGGAAAACCGGCCAACATGAAACAGATTCCTGCTAAAATTGTCATTGACAATGAAATGTGTGCATGTTTGACTGCTTAATTGAATTTCTGGCTGCTAGCAGTGACAGATCGGATTACGGCTGCGACATGGGTGGCTCTTGCAGAGAGAACTGTAGGAAACTCTGTCGCATCTGCGCAGTGCATGTGGTACCAAGATAAAGTAGCACTGTCGGACCCAAAGTGCATTCCTTTAAATCCCAGTTTCCATGTCAGAATATTTTAGGCTTGGACCACTTGTATTTCGAACCGATATCCACTACGCAATGTTCTTTGCCTACATGATGCGGCCACTCGTGTGCTTGTCGCCAGGCGTATCGACAGTGTTTACCTCTTTCCACTACAGAAATTGGACGTTGTGCGTATTCTCTAGTTTACGTACAGACCAATAGTGTGGCTAGACAACTTTGACGTGATGGCGTCAGCTTCAATAAGCAGGGGGGGGGGGGGAATTGTTTGTTTTTGTTTTTTTTCTTGATGATAAAAGAAGTTGAAAGACAAGGATACGCAGCGAGTGCAGGAGATCATACAAATAAACAAACCCATTCATCACAAACACCCTTTTCTCAAAATAGGTTCCAATCGCTAAACTGAAAACATTGCAACACATCATTCACACGCATTTCTTTCTTTTCATTTCACATTGAACCGGCTGCCGAGACGTAAATCATCGGATGCTAAGTGCAATAAGTGCTCTTCTTTATTGCCAAAAATGACGCGTCGAAAAGAGGCCCCTTTCTCATCACTTGGAAAATTCCCTCAAAATTGCCACGTGAGAAGGACAAACACAACTGGCAATAAGTACATAACATTTTTATAACTACGTGTGACCCATACAACTCCAAATAGAAACGACACAAGCTTTTGACAAAGTCAACAAAAAACATGTACCTGTAGCTCGTGACGCTAGTTGATGAGTCAGAAAAGGGAAAGAAAACAAACTCTAAAAGACGTAGCGGAAACAATTGGGAAGAAAGTGACGACGAAAATGAAACGTGAAAGAGAAAACACAGTGGAACAGCGCGTCCACTAGCAGCGACCGTTGACGACCGACTACTGAAAGGCGAGGCAGCCGAGAGGGGGGTGTTTACGTGTACTACGTCTATAGTCTACCACAGACGCTGACATAGTTGTACACTGCAGCCACGTACCTTTTGAAACGCACTGAAAACGTACGTTTTGGGGCCCCTTGTTATGTAAAAAAAACCCCAAAAACAATGGCTTTACATTTCACCCCCAAAGCTTTCTCTCCGTAACTCGAATGAAATGTCGAGAGTGGGCCACAGCAAAACAGGTCTCTATTGGATATGAACACTACTGACTAGCACTACCGACTCGTTTTCCTTCATCTGCTGGGATCAGGTGAAACCTGTCCCAACTCCGGTTGATGCTAATTCAAGATTTGACAGGTGGACCTTGGCCCATCGCCATAGGTAATTTTCGTTGGCTGTGTGTCCATCGCCAAAGCAAATATCTCGTATGGTCGATGGCAATGCTTGGCACACTTTGCGCTGGAACCAGGGTACCGGGTCAACTTTCCAACCATTGTTTTGCTGTTTTTTTTTTTTTACTTGCGGATTTTTTTTTTTTTAGATCTTTGCCATTGTCCAAATTTCAAAAGGTGTCCAATAGCTTTAAGGCGCCCAAAGCTTGAAATACAAAAAAGGATTATGCGCAGTTGCAGGTGGGGAGAGAACCAGAACGACCTGCAACTACCTGTCTCTCAGCAAAATTCACTTCATTTATTTTAGAGGAAAGGGTTACATAGCCCGCACTTTTGTCCGTACACCACCTAGGGCTATCGCATGAGTGATTTTGCTATTTCTTTCTTACCGTTACTCTGCTGATTTTCCATTTCGTTCTCTTCCTTATCTCTTTTTCTACTTTCTAACTCTTTTAACCCAATTTCACTCATTTAATACACATTATATTCCTTTTCCTCCTTTCACCTCTATTTTAATGAATCGCTATTTTTTAATTTTTGTAATTAAAAAGTTGATTGATTAAGAAACTGATTTATTAAGGGACGACACGAGAATCTGCGTGAATTTCGGGTCGAATCACGAGGGTGTGAGCAGTACAATGTGCAACAGCTGCGGGCGGCCACGCCTCTGTCAACACAACAACTGCTAGACCATGTGAATATACACGCCGCAAAGGCCGCGAACGCTAAAGGTTGACTGAAATCTGGCATTTGGCCAGATTGTTAACCGATTCAACGTTATCCCAATTTGGATTTGCTCTCAAAACGGGAAAATGTGGAGCAAGGTCAAACGTGATCGTTTTCAACTGTTGAGATCAGCACAAATGAAAAGATGCCTGACATGACAGTTCTTAAAAAAAAACGCAATTCGAGCGCGTGTTGCTTCAATGCCGGAAGCGTTGGGTGATAACCATAAAACAGCGTTCCAGTTGAGTAAATAGCAGGTGCGCCGAGGCGATTACGAATTGTGTGTGTATTTCCAGTTGCAACAACTGATCAGGTACTAGGTTGAAAGGTGACATCAGTGTTGGCTTTTTGGAGCCAATTGACTACATGCCGATAGTTTTGTTTCATCCAGCTCAAGTTGCTTCGAACTCTGTCGATCGATTGCTGAGTAGAACGCGTCATGGCGCTCACCAAAAGTTCCTTGTTCCTTCCAACAAAGTCTGACAGCTAACAATGCACGACAAACAGTTACGCGTTATTTCATTTGTGTACACGTTTTATACGCCACTTGCCTCTTTTAATTCCATGTCGGTGTTGAACGCCTTCGTCACGGATTCAAAGACGTGCGCCAAATTGTGGATCGAACTGAAACTATCGATGCGAGAACGCTTTATGATTAAAAAGCGGAGAGCGTCACGGGGTGAAATGTTCACTTACATTTTCGTCATTTCCAGCCATTTTTCACGCGTGAAATTGAAAGTCAAGAATCGGCCGATGGGATTGCCGGCCAATGTTTTGATGACGTCGAGTGCGTCTTGCGTCCGAAATCCAGTAGTGGGATTCAAGCACATTTCCAGCATTCTGCACAATAAACAAATGAACGTATACCAAAATGAACCCGAATCATCAAGAATAATCAAAACAATTCAACCTGGCTATAATCCACGATTCCTGAGTGCAACTCAGAGACGAAAGAAGAGTAGCCTTTTCACTTGCCACATTACTGTCCCGGAAACGTTGGAACGCAAAATCCCATTCCACCTCACCACCGTGACGTATGGCCGTGCAAGCGACGACTCTTTTCAGCATGGCAGGAACGATCCTGTCCAGAATTTAAGACCGGGATCGTCATTAGTGTGGTGATGCAGAAAGGGCAAAGCGTAAATTACGTAGTATTTTGAGGATCAGACATCCATCGATGATAGGAATCAATGGCTTTCGTGATGCAATCCTTGTGGCCCATGGAGCAAGAGGATTCCACAACTTTGCGGCGTAATTTTCCCGTCAAGTGGGAATCGCTGCTTCTGTTTACGAATCCCAAAGAGTCATAAAGGGGTGACAGAATCTTCAAGACATAATTCTTGAAAAGATAAATTTTAGTTATTGACGGGTGCGTCAATATTTGATTCATTTGCTATTCACTTTGAGGAGGCCGTAGCCAGGTGTTCGCTTCATCATCGAATCCAGGTAGGAGAGCGCCGTCAGCGTCGCTTCCCACGGCAAAAACTCTTCTTCCCGTTCCAAGTACTTTGTTAAATTGAGGGGTACCTCGTAAACCAGCAAGCCTGCCCTTGCCAAGTTGAGGGCATCATTCATGATTTGTGCTCGGTTAATGACCGAAATGGCCGTGTGATTTGTCATCAGTTGTTTGGCAATCAAGTGCCAATTGCGGGCGTCGTAATTGACGCGGTAATACCCTGTCAATCAGATTGACATCGTCATTTCCAAGTAGAAGATGTTGTCGTACGTAAGACAACGTACCTGTTTCATTGACATTAAAGATGACCCATTCGTCATCTCTTATTTCAAATTCTAATGTGAGATTCTTTGACGATTGGTTTTCTGCCAACCAGGTGGATCCAATCGTCCGGAAGTCTGTCGTGTACGTTAACGGAGTCCACCAAAGATAGACGGTTGGATCGGTGGTGGTAGAATTCGATTTACGAACCAAAAATCGTTTCTATTGTACGTAACGAATGAATCATTTGAGGTATAAATGCGGCAAGGAATGTGGGAAAATTCACCTGCGTTATTGTGACGTTCTGACTGCTATAGTCGCGTCGAACTGTTACGACTGGGAAACCTGCACGTCAAAGATGTTTAAATTGTATTAAGGTGTCCTGCAGCCATTTCAGGTGGAGCAATCGATACCCATTTTAAGAGTCCAAGTGTCCATTATGGTTTTGACGTTGGTGGGCAGGAAAACCTGGTCCAGATCGGCTTGTCTGTCCAACGCGTTCCAGAGATCATCTTGCACCGCATTTCCGTATTGACTTGACACAAACGAGAAGAATAAAGTTAGGAAATACTTTTGCCTAATTTGACATTCGTTTACTGGATCCGCAAGTAATGGGTGAGTCCGTTCCTGAACGACTTGGCACCGATAAAATTGGCCAGCATACGAGTAATGGCGGCTCCTTTACATATCGACATTTAGCCGTAGGGTTAACGTGAATTTGAAACTGTTATGTCGTTTACCTTTCTTGTAAGAAATGTCATCAAATAATTCCCCGATTTCGTCGGGATGATTGACTAGTACGCTGATAGGATGACTGGATTCGAGTGCGTCCAATCGCATGACTGTGTGTAGGGCACTTGTCACGAATTGTTCTAATCTCTCCAGACTAGGATCAACCTGAATTTCAAAATCATTAACTTGATTGGTTCATGGATGTCTACGAACGGGTCGGCATACGTGTTCCGCTGCAAGGCATTCGATGTAACTGGTGAAACCTTCTTTTAACCACAAGTCGCTCCACCTTCATCAACAAAGAAGAAACAGGTGAACAGATGGAACGAAAGGCGTGAACGCGAACGGGAATTACCAGTCCATCGTCACCAGATTGCCAAACCATTGATGAGCCAACTCGTGAGTGACCAACTCGACCACTGTTTGACGATCGTCCAATGAAGACACATCTGCGTCGTAGAGTAGGACACTCTCACTGCCGTGATAAAACCCCCGAAATTTCGCCCACATAATTACGTATTCAAATATTATTGCGGTCAAACAGGTAAAAATAAAAAAAATACCCGTAAGTTAAAAGACCCCAATTCTCCATGGCTCCGACGAAGGCACTGGGTATGGCAATCATATCTTGTTTAGGCAGAGGAAATGGCATTTGAAAATAATCTTCGTAAAATGCCTGAGCTTTAGGCCCTATGACTTTGGCATATCTAAACGATAACCATGTTAGAAAAATTTGATTTCTAAAATCAAACACAGTGGCTCCTACTGAGCTTGGCTGACGGCCGACGTGCGGACATGGATGTTGAATTTCCAATTAGCATTGCCCACATCAGCCTCAATTTTCGTGAAATTTGCCACCACGAACGCCACTAGATACGTTGACATCAACAGAGTCGGAGCAAAATGATCCCAATAGAAATCCTGCATTCCATCACTAGGGAAAACGAGAAAAGACGATAAAGAAATTGGACAGAGAATGTCTGACACAAACTGGATTACATTGCAGTGGTATCGATTAAAGGCATATTGGAAAGGGCCGTCATGTCCCGATGACGGCCAATGCTGACAGTGAAAATGGCCTTCATGTTTGGCTCGTCGAAACAGGGGAAAACTCGTCTAGCGTCCGTTGGCTCCATTTGGGACACGGCCATGTACCTTTTTAAAAGAGAAGATTAAAATAAACAAAGTGATAGTTTAGCGTATCGTATAGATCTTGCAAAAATGGTTACCTTTCAACTCCGTCTTCGACGTAAACAGAGCGGAAAAATCCGGCTGAAGTATCGGTTAGATTACCTACGAAATCCATCGACAGCGTGTAATTTGTTCTTTTGGCCAGCTTGACTTTGTGCTTCGCATTTAAACGGATGATGAGAAACTCTGTTACCGTTTCATAATCGATACTTTCTACGGACAGCATGTTTTTTGCCATCTCACCTTGCTCAATGACCTGTCGATTCAACAGCCGCTTGTAGAGTCGACATGGCCAAATCTGATTTTTGAAACAGAACAATGAGATACCTGTACAGATTTGAGATCAACCTTGATGTCTGAACTGTGGAGAACGATGCGGTCCGTCTCTTCCACGCACTGCAGATCGATGGCTACTCGACCCAAGACAGTGAAATTGCCCTTTTCTAAAATGGGCAGGAGACGGACGTCATAGTGGTGAGGTAGAACAGTGCGAGGTAGTCTAATGACACTCTGGGCGATTTTAGGCGCAGCCCCGAAAGAAGGAAGTGATGGCCTCTTTGGTGAAACCGAACAGCTGTTTGCCGTTGGGTACGGACGGCCAGCGAGAAAGTAGACCGAAAGACCAACGGCCATAAGGCAAGCGATAAGAAAGACGACGATTCCCGAAGCGCGACATTTGGTAACAGTCAAGCGAAGAACAGCAGACATTGCCCCTTGTTTTTTTCTGCCGCTTTAACGCAACCAAACGTTGTCCAGTTGCTGTGTCTGCAAACACGACTGAAAGTGAAACTTAACCTGCTGAAAGTTCGGAACCAGTTCTACGTTTTTCTTTTTTAATAAGATTTGCTTCTTGGAACAAAGGAACTCTGTAACAGAAAAAAAATAACCCCAGAAAACAAGCGTTGTTTCATATTTGTCACGCACAAGTTTCTTTGCATACGTTTTGCGATACTTTCTCACAATGGCAAAGCAATGCAAATCTTACTTCCAACCTAAACAAAATTCATTTGCCTTACCTGACGTTCAATTTCCGGTGTTTTGAAGGCCAAACTGAGGAATAGGTGTGCAAGCGAATTCCACAATGTAAAAAAAAAAACCAAACAACAAATGAGCGAAGTAATCCAGGAGAATATAATTAAAGTGACAGTTACACTATGATGGGCGCTATTAAATCACTAGACAAGCAGTTGGACTCGCTGATGTTTTGGTACAAACTACGCTGTGTTGTGTGGCTTGGAAACCAATCCAACTGGCAAGAACTCGGACCGGACCGAACTGTCGCGGTTCCGTGTCTTCTTGCCAATGCCTTTAGGCAACTAAAACTTGACTTACAGGTTGTAGCATGTTGGGGAAAAGAAAAGAGATATTTTCCTTTTTCCCTCTTTCTTTCCTTCTCTTTCGTGCTCCATCCATTTCAATCTCCATACGAAGATGGCCCGCCCTGCTCGATAAAACGTTCGTATATGCACAAAGGTATCGGCCCTGGGCTGAAACAACAGGAAAGGGAGGCTTTTCTGTTGTTGATGAATCACATTGCCATTTCAAAAAACTGAAACAAGCTGACGACAACTGTCTAGCAGCTGACTTTAAGTTCCAACGGAAGCGAATTTCGTTTTCGTTGATATTCTAATTAAAAGAGACGTGCTTGTTAAACGACATGCTCTTCGTGTACTAACGCAGCTTGTTCTACGCCTTCTCCAAGCATGTATAATTGGACGCCATCCAGTAATTGACTTTGAGTTTCCGCTCCGTTGATCAATCGCTGGAAAAGCAAGTGTATATGGAAGTCAATTAAGATTCACGTTTGGATGCACGTCCTTCACTCACGCTTACTCTTTTGCGCTATTTTGGCATTTTCACGTCAAACTGCCAGCCCAACAAGGCGTGGTATACGTGTCCCTCACATTCTGAATGATTAATGCCGTAGCTGTCATTGACTTACTTGATTGTTAATCTTCATTTTGCGTGGCACTGGAATGCTAGAATGTATTCAACAAGTCCACTGGAACCCCCAACTTTGGGGGCATCGTTGTCACGATCTGGATGCGGTTTTTGACCGTCAGATGCTGGCCATTTGATACTACATTGTAAATCTGGCCGGTAGCAGCATTGTCACGTACGCAAGATGAGATATTAGTTGTGTCAATTTCAAAAAAAGACAAGACCAGTTCGTTTCGCATTGAAACTGCAATTCTACTGAATATCTTTGAAGGTGTTACCTTTAACAGAGATGTCCAATGTTCCCCCCCAATGTCGAGGACCTTCACTTGTTTGTCTCTTCCCCCTTGGCTTTGCTCAAATACCTAGGAAATGGGTGACGAGCAATCAACGCTGATGACCTTGTTTGTGTCGTTTCCACTGTTGTGACCTTGCATTCCCTCTTGCCTTTGGAACATCAAGTCAGTCGACAGCGTTCCCTTCAACTGTGCGGCAAAGGTTTTCCATCATATTGCACGCGTCTAAATTGTTCATTTCCGCACTTGACATTGTCGCTATAATCCTTGGACGAGACCTACGTTCGAAATGTCGCATAAATCAAATGATAAGTCGTTCTGGAGTAAGTGATGTTTACTGCCTATCAATTTCGTTGAGGTTTTGATGGGATTCCTTGTTTTATTCTGAAAAAAACAAAAAACAGATATGGTTATCAAGCCAGGCACCAAACACACGTTCACTGTTGAACGTTCCTTTCATATCTCCAAGGCCGTCATTGATTATACTTCACGACCTCATGAATCGTGCGGAGTTTACATTCACAGTGCGATGACCAGTCTTTTAGTGGATCATGGAGACCAGCAAGGAATCATCTTGTGCAATCTCCATATACAAGATAATAAGAAAGTCTTGAAGCCGGAAGCTGACCTTGACTTATACTTTGGGGCTGGACAGACCATAGCACTCTACTCTGCCAAAATTCATCCCGATGAAGTAACAAATAATCTTTATAAAGAACTGACTATTCACTTGTCTGGTTATCAGTTGTAGTGAATGGGCGGAGCTATTTTAATGAAAGGAATCTCAATAAATTGAATGTCCTGTATAGTTTTCTGTAATTCCTACGTGATTTGTTGAAAACTGAGCAAAAGGCTAAACCATTAAGCGGAAACTTGTGTTTTTAACTGTTTATACACTTACAATGATTTAGAGAAACTTTGCTAGGACGATATCGAACTGCATACTACTCCTACCTTGTTTATGTCCGTCACATCTCACATGAATTATTGCTTCCCGTGCTGGCTTCCCGTGAATTAGCCTCACGCTATCCAACTCCTGCGAATTGGGGATTCTTGGAAACATTTTGACAGTAAGAGTGGTACAAGAGTAACGTATTATTCAGCGCAAAATGCAGGCTTGTCCATCCGATCGATCGTTTTGGGGTACGTAATTTTCAATGTCTATGAATTCATCATTATTTGTTAGTCTTCCATTTGTGATTTGTATATTCTGATTAACAAGGAGCTTAATTCGATGTTATAAAGTCAAATGGATTTATAATTTGGACCACGTTTAATTTCGGTTCACAGGCATGGTTATTCAACCGGGCATAAAACATAGCTTCATTGTTGAACGTCCTTTGCATATATCAAAGGCCGTTATTGATATCAGATCAGGACCTATAAAAGTAGCGAATTTTCTGCTGTGACCAGCCTTCTGGTGGATATTGGGGATAACAAAGAAATTATCTTATGCAACCTCTACATGAGTCAGCCTGATGGCTACATGACAAACCATTACAAAATCTTTAAGCCGGAAGCGGATCTTGACTTGTATTTTAAGGCTGGACAAATGATCACATTTTTTTCTGCCAAACATTTTCCTTCAGAATTTGATAATACTTATAAACAATCTGTTATTCACTTATCGGGCTATATGCTATAGCGAAAGGCCTGAGTTGTTTGATTGACAATAAACCACACGTACAACGATGTTGAATCACTTTTGTGCAACTCGGCTATTCACTGTTTGGAAATTCCAGGAAAAGACTAATTTTAAAACTTTTAATCAAGTGTTGTCCAGCACAAAGATATATTGGCTTCTACGCTTCTTACCTTTGCAAAATTGCAAATAGTTGGCAAAGTTACAAGACCTCCATTGTTTTATGACCTCGACATAATTAATCACCTGTTATGCGTAGAATTTGGCTTAAAAGTAACACGTTTTTGTTCCAATTTTCCCCGTACCAGGAACCATTACGAAAGCACCATTTGCATGCTGATTAAAAGATCAAAGGCAAAACAATATCTGCAAATTTATCAAAACATAAAAATGAATAGAATAACGCAGAGTTCAGGATAAACTTTATATTCAAAGCCGACAATTCACGCAACATTTTCTTGTGTTTATCGCGTGCATACTGTGTCGTTTTTTTTTTTTTTCTGTCTTGCAACAATAATAGAATCACGATAGGGGAGGAAAAAAAATCGTTCGGGGGGTTGGTGGTTCCAATGAAATCATGTAGAATATACGTAACTACATATCATAAGCTGCAAAACGTAGGCCGTCGACACTACGCCAAAATCGTCAGATACAAAATGTTAGTGGGAACGAAGGATGGATCAGAAAAGAAGAGATATTGGGAGAAATTGGAACGGCAAGCGCGAAGGGGATGCGACGCACGCCATCGAGGCAAAACCAGCAGATTATAAATTTCGATAACAAAAGGGTTTTGTGTGTCGTCTAATTTGAACAAGAAAATGGCGTAAATGATTGCTCGACAGCGAGAGAGTTAGGATAGAATAAAAAAAAAAGAATTGGTTCGATGTGAAGCGCGCGTACATTTCCTATGACACGATAACAGTTTTGCACACATCATTTTCCCATTTAGAATGAAATGGAAAAATCTGTTCATAACAAATCGCAATGCACCATTTTACCTAACAAAGAAAACAAAACCAAAAAATGCGCATTGAACAGTGAAACTGAAAAATGGTCCTTTCTCCCCGATTCTGGCCAAAATGATTTAGTTTTTAGTCTCTTTTGTCTCCAAACGACGGCATATTTTCAGCGAGAAGAAACACGTCGTACAAAGCCTACATTGATAAACAATCTCCTATCGCACGTTTTAAATTTTTCTCTTCTAACATAAAAAAAATCATAATAAAATGTTGATGCTCCTTTTGCAGTAAAAGTTGCGATCATTTTTTCTCTCTTTTGTTTTACTTGCTTCACGGAAAAAAATAACTAAAATGGGCAAAAGGATTGTAATTTTTTGTTTTCCTTGCTGGGAGAGATCGTGACACACCTTTCGTCTGGCGTTTCTTTAGCCATTTTCCGATTTAGAGACTGATCGCTACGCTCATTGGAAGGGGAAAAACGCAATTTCGATCCTTCCTTGGCTCATGGTTGAAAAGGAGAAACCGCAAAATAAAATATGAACTGCACCTTCTAAACAAAAGCAAAGAAAAAATACGATCCTCCTCGTATCAAAACAAATCCAGATGTTTACCCATCACACTATAAAATATTTACCGTTTTTCAATTTCGTCTTTTTTTTGGGGGTTTCAAACTGACCAAATAATCCTCTGTTGCTTTACTACTATGCCAAATATCTGCCACCCCTGCCCAACAAAAAGGCACACTGGTATACACAAACGAGCAAAGTGTAAAGAATAAATCAAAACAAACAAAAACGCTCACGTTAGTCTTCTCAACTTGTCTCACTCTTTTCTAGAATCCTTTCTTTTCAACAAAATCTTCCATGCGCCACGTCAAAAATTGAAACAAATCGGTAACCCATTGAATTGGAAAGAAATGGGGAAACTGAGAAATTTCCGTTTCATAACCAATCAATCCCAGCTTCAAGGGAAATGATCGCGCACAACATATAAAACGGAAAAAAGAAAAAAAAACAAGGGAGGAAAAAAAAAAGGAAAAAAGATCGACGGGCCTTTTCTAGGTTGTTTGCCTTCTACCCCCCAGAAAAACAAGTTCGAGGAAGTTGAGTTGGCCACAGAAAGAGAATCGTCGCCATATCGCGCGCAAACCAAGAAAAACGAAAAGCAGACTGTGCGTCTTGGCGTCTTCGAGACGTTCTATTCTGTGAGGTAAAAGGCGAAAGTCGGAAGGGGGAAAAAACGGAGGGTAAAAGAAAATTATACGAGCCTAAATTGATTCGAAATAGTATTTACAATATGCTTCAATGCACTCATCGAAACGCTATTCGCTTTAACTTTGTACTGTGTTTTTTCTTTTTTAAATTGTGTAACAACGCCCTTCCCTCTCTCTCTCTCTCCAACTCTTTTTGTTTTTTTCAATACTCCCATCATTTTCAATGCGGTGGGATGCGATGGATAAACCCCCTTAAAAAAAATGAGAAAGAAAAAAGTAAACCAACACAAGAGTTGAGCAGGAGAGAGAGCGGCTGACTGGACTAGGGGGATCTTCAGTTAGGTGCATTGCTGTTGATTCACATGCCCTGTGGTACAGCAACAGACTGCTGCCCGTCGGCCACATCCTGGACCAGTCGATTCAATTCGGGAGCTTCTTTTAAAGCTGCAAGAGTTACAGCCAAATCTTCTGGACCCAACAATCCCGGTAGCGTGACGGAATCGCTCAAATCCGACAGAGGGTAGCCATCGCCATTGTCCGAACAACTCAACGAAGGATCTGAATCCATATTGGTGACGGCTGCATTGAAATAAAATAATTGCGATAACCATTACCGCCTACAAATACAAGAAAGGGTAAGATGCGACACGTACCAGAATTGGATCCTTGAAAATTCATTTGGGAAAAGTTGGCGGAAGAAGCTTCTTGTAAGGCTTCCGCGCCCAATCCATCAAGGCATGGAGCCAATTCTTGATGATTATTGGCGTAAACCACGCTAATGATTTCGTCGAAGCTTTCCAGTTCCTGTTGGGCAGCATCAAGCTGAACGAAGCCCTCCGTTCCTGAATCACCTTTGGCACAAGGAAACAAAAGACCAGTTACGACTACATAACATTGAAATTACATTCTCGTTTGTTTAGTTCACCATTGTTGGCATTCGAATTGAAATCGTTCCATTCGGCAGGCACAGGCGTGGCCGTATAGCTGTACGGGCTGCTGGTGGCGGAAGCGTTGTACGTGAAATTCCTGCTGCCGCAGCCGAAAGGCGTACTGGGTTGCGACGCGGTCGCATAGCCTTGTCCAACTACCATACGACCGTACGAGACATGACTTACAGTTGCGTTGCGATCAGTTTCATATCTGGTGATACCTTGAGACTGGAATTGCTGGAGCATTCGGTGAAGCGGAACCGACTGGGAGCGATTCATGACCGAGTCATTGACAATGCTCGGAGCGGAATCTAGAAGACCCTCGATTTCTTGGGCAAGTGGGTCGCTACCCCATAGGTGTGGCACAGCATTGTTGAGCGTGGTCTGGACTCGGCCAGAGGCGGACATTTGGTGAGGACTCAAACCTAGAACTACGCCGGCCGAAACGTGGCGTCGACGCAAATCTTGGCGGATGCGCTCGCTACCACTTGGCTCCGTCTAGAGTGGGAAAACAGAGATAGATGTCATACTGTGCTAAGGAATATACGTGTTCGTGTGTTTTACCTGTTGCGGGAAGGATTGAACCAGAGGCGACAGAGGTGCGGAGCGAGGCAATGACGGTGATCCACCGGAACTGTGACGTGAACGCGCAGAGGCATTGAACAGTCCATCTTGACCGTGATTCATCAGAGAAGGCGTTGCATATGGCGTGTGACGGACTGTAATTGAGGCCCCGGATGAGTGACGAACTCGATTGACCAGCAGATTAGAGGCTGAATTGTGGCGCGATCGGTTGACCGATAACGGCGTATTGAGCGGCGAAACAAAGGCCGAATCGTTGCTGACGCTACTGGCCTCTGTAACGAAAGAAGTCGGGGTGTCCATGGTCATGGCCTAAATCAACAAATTTAGTTTGTTAAACATGAAGCCCAATTCAAATGAGATTCGGTTCATGAAATGTGTATAAGTTACAATGTGTCCGGAATTGTGTCTCGAATGGGGCTGGGATGGCGGCAAACTTGACGGAACGGGTGTTTGACCTGGAGAAACAAATGGGCTACCGACACCACCACCACCACCACCACCGTGGTTTGACAAGAGTTGACGAAGCTGCACAGGCTGGCTGGAAGATCCGGGTGAAGGTGGAACATCAGGTGTCAGTCGGGGAGAGATCGGCGTGAAATTAAAAGCCATTCGACGAGTGTTGGGGCTGGGAGGAACTGCTCCACTGTTACCGTTGCCCAATCCGTTCTGGTCGGAAAGGGTCGAAGGCGTCTCGAACCGAACATTGCGACGCTCCAACAATGCTGATGTGGCTAGCTTCTTCTTAGCTGCTGCACATAAAAGCCAGTCTAACAGTAATTACAAATGTCAATTTAACTGATTGGGGGACTGGCCGAATGCCAATACACGTACCCTCATTTTGCTCCAGAAGAACACGCAACTGTGAAAGCTCCGTGTTCTGCACCTTAGGGCTGAGACTATCGGTAATCGCCTCTCCAGGCTGAGACCAACAACGTGCTAACTCATCATCATAACTGTGTGTGAGTGCCTCAACCCAAGAGCCTTCCTGCGGCTCAGGACCCGCTTGGCGACTCGTTTCCTCCTCCTTCAGTTGCGGCAGAGATGGCGCGGCCAGTCCGTTGTCACTGGCAGAAAGTGGCTTTGGTTGAATTGCAACAAACTTTGGCTTGCTAATGGTGGGACTGGGAGATTGGGAGTGGCTGGGTAGGAGTAGAATAGCAGATGTAGGGCGAGGGCTGCGGTTGCTGGTAAGACGTGGGATGGCCACTTTGCCTGCAGGTTGGTTTGGCGCAGTAGAAGCAGATGACGTAGGCGTAGAAGCCGTGCCCTCTACTTCCGTAGAATCTACAGACACGTTTCTTTTATTCTCCTCTCCTCTCTGCTTTCTTTTGCTGCGAGTGCAGCTTTTTTTATTTGACGCTCTGGGCTC